>NC_079147.1:26705054-27014350 GCF_945859685.1 Eupeodes corollae
GGCTTAGCTGCTCTACAAAATTTCCCCACTCCGAAAAACATCAGGGAGCTTCACTCATTTTTAGGTTTATGTTCCTACTTTAGGAAATTTATTCAAAACTTTTCAGTAATATCGAAACCACTCTACGACCTTTTAAAGCAAAATATAAAATTTCAATTTGGCGAGAAAGAGATAGATACCTTTGAAATTTTAAAGCGTAAACTGCTCGAAGCACCATTTTTGTGCATTTATTCTCCAAAGGCAGAAACCGAACTCCACTGTGATGCCAGTGCATTATGCTTTGGTGCAGTTTTAGTGCAGAAACAACAGTATAAGAAGTTTCATCCCATTTTCTTTTTCTCCAAAAGAGCTACACCTGCAGAGTCAAGATGACATTCTTTCGAACTCGAGGCTCTCGCGATAATATACGCTTTGAGAAGATTTCGAATCTGTCAGTCTTTAACACTCACTTTAAGTAAGAAAATGATCAATCCTCGTATATCTAAACGGTGATTTTTTAAGAGCTTGAGAACTTTTTTAAAAAAAAAACGGATAAAATTTGCAAAATCTCATCGATTCTTTATTTGAAACGTTAGATTGGTCCATGACATTTACTTTTTGAAGATAATTTCATTTAAATGTTGACCGCGGCCGCGTCTTATGTGGTCCATTCGGAAATTCCAATTTTGGGTAACTTTTTCGAGCATTTCGACCGGAATAGCCCGAATTTCTTAGGAAATGTTGTCTTCCAAAGCTGGAATAGTTGCTGGCTTATTAGTTATTTGTGTAGACTTTAGACTTGACGTAGCCTCACAAAAAATAGTCTAAAGGCGTCAAATCGCATGATCTTGGTGGCCAACTTACCGGTCCATTCCTTGAGATGAATTGTTCTCCGAAGTTTTCCCTCAAAATGGCCATAGAATCGCGAGCTGTGTGGCATGTAGCGCCATCTTGTTGAAACCACATGTCAACCAAGTTCAGTTCTTCCATTTTTGGCAACAAAAAGTTTGTTAGCATAACCGTAATGTTGCGTCCAACAGCATCTTTGCAAAAATACGGTCCAATGATTCCACCAGCGTACAAACCACACCAAACAGTGCATTTTTCGGGATGCATGGGGAGTTCTTGAACGGCGTCTGGTTGCTTTTCACTCCAAATGGGGCAATTTTTCTTATTTACGTAGCCATTCAACCAGAAATGAGCCTCATCGCATAAATCGGACGTAAAGCGCGAAACACATTTCGAACCGAACACTGATTTTGGTAATAAAATTCAATGATTCGCAAGCGTTGCTCGTTAGTAAGTCTATTCATGATGAAATGTCAAAGCATACTGAGCATCTTTCTCTTTGACACCATGTCTGAAATCCCGCGTGATCTGTCAAATACTAATGCATAAAAATCCTAACCTCAAAAAAATCACCCTTTAGATGGGCACTGGAGCTCCAAGAATATGACTATTTAGTCGAGCACCGAGATTCTAGTCGAATGATAACATCCTTTTGATTCAACCTGATACCTTTGAATACGCTCTTGCTTTCGCTCAAAATGAAGACATGGTAATTCAAGACATAGTCAAAACTCTAGAACATAAACAACATCCGTTCTACGAAATGATAAATGGTCTCATATACCGAAAATGTAAAGATTATGTTGCGTTTTACGTTCCAAAGCAAATGGAAAAGGTCATAATCCAAAGTCATCATGATGGTATTTGTCATGTGGGTGCCGATAAAGTGTTTGAATATCTTAAGAAAACTTATTGGTTTCCATCCATGAAAGATAAAATCAAGAATTATATAAAATCTTGATTAAAATGCATTTATTTTTCGGTTCCTTCTGTTAAAAAAGAAGGTGAACTACATAATATTCCTTAGGGAAATAAACCCTTTGAAACAATCCACGTAGACCATTATGGGCCGCTTCCAGCTGGTGTTAAAAATTTAAAGAAACACATCGTTCTTGTAGTCGATGGATTTACGAAATTCACGAAACTTTATTCGGTAAAAACTACGAGTACTAAGGAAGTCATACAATGTCTGCAAACTATTATTCAATTTACAGTCGCCCAAAAAGATTAGTTTCAGATAGAGGGTCATGCTTTACATCTGAAGAGTTCTCCTTGTTTTGCCGAGATTAAAGTTGCTACTCATTCTCCCCAATCGAACGGGCAGGTTGAAAGAGTCAACCGGCTTTTGACTGCTATGCTTTCAAAAGAAACCGAAGCCGGGTGAATGGTCAACGCACTTGAATAAAATCGAATTTTCTATAAATAACACCATTAATAAAAGCACAGGAACTAGTCCAAGTATCTTACTGTTTGGCGTTTTGCAGAAAGGAGAAGCTTACGATAAAGTCCGCGAGTACCTTGAGTCACAAGTCTTTCAGAGAGATCCGATAAATTTGTCTGAAGAGAGAGAAAACGCAAGTTTGAAAATCACTCGAAGTCAAGAGATGAATAAAATTCAGTATGACAAAAATCATAAAAAGCCACATCGTTATAAGGTAGGCGATTATGTTGTTGTTAAGAACATTGTTACCACTGCAGGCATTAACAAAAAACTATTGCCAAAGTACAAAGGGCCTAACGTTGTGCACGAAGTTTTGCCAAATGATAGATATTGTATTAAAGATCCACCAAATTTACAAGTCTCTCGAATTCGATACGAAGGTATATGCAGCCCTGAAAATATGAAGCTGTATGAGGTAACCGATTAAAATACTAGAAATTTAAAAGAAAACTTTTATATACATACGTACCTATATAAAAAAAAAAAATGTATTTTTGTTTGAATTGTTCAGTTTCGTTTAAATTAATTGCGTCTGTTTAAATTGTTGTCACTGTTTAAATGCAAAATCCAAAAAACCATTCTGCTTCTGAAAATACTAATAAAAGATACCAAAATCGAGTCGATTTAATGTCAGGAATGGCCGAGATGTAGACTTTATTTTATGTAACCGAAGTGTTACTTTCGTTAAAAGTTATACTATAACACCTTTTATTTATTTATCGTATATGTATTAATGTTTTAATGTATTAATGTATCGTATGATTCAACTCAAAATATGTTTCTAATTATGTATAAATATATATTCTAATTAGGCTTAGTGTATTTTCTAAATATTACCGTATGCCCTTTAATGTACTTTATTCAAGTAATCGTATCATGCACATGCAACGCTAGTTAAGCTTGACAATGTTATCTTTAAGAAAAATAAAAGCTCAGTTCTTGTCCATGGTTTGAAACGCAAAGATCTTGTTTTATTTTAATTGTCTGTCCGTCTTACACTACATAATAACATCGAACGGTCTTTCACATAAATAAAGAATTTCATTGAACAAAACTTTTGTAGCGTTTTTTTTGAAAAACCAGATAGCTTTTATTTGTTTTTAACATTAAAACAAATCATTCCAATTTTTTGATCAGCTGTTTTTAGAGATTGTTGAAATTTTCTGTTATTTATGGAAATCCACCGAAATGTTTTTTTGTACGGAAACCAGTCTTTGGATTTGGATAGTGATTTCCAATCGGTTAGTATATCTATGTGGTATTTCTAATGCAGAGGAAAAATGTTGAAATTTTCCTTCAAACTTCTTACGGATTGTTTTAAATGATAGTTATAACTGCACATTTAGTCGAGACATTCGAGAACAATTTCAGCAGCATCGTCCTTTCAGAACCACAAATCATTATTAATTTAGGCCAAAATAAATTGAATATCATCGTTTATGATGATGGCTGGGCAAATATTGCTTTACGTTGTCCTTAAAAAAATATGGACCGATTATCCAAAATCATTCTGGACAGTTCAATTTGTTCAGTGTATTGGATGATCTTAGAATACCCAAAAATTGGTTCCATGTTGGCTGAAAACGAATTTTCTATACAAAATTATGAAGGCCCTCACATTCCACTGCGTGCTTTGAGAATTAGACTAATCATCTCTTGTGGATTCAAATCCAAATTTAGCGTAGGCTATGCTGCAGTAATCATAATGGAACTGCGATTGCTTAGCGATGCTTATTTATAAGCATTCTTAGAAGGACCTTTTGCGAGTTACGTTTATTCCTTGTAGCTTCACAACTTTGTACAGAACAGCATAATTGATCTTTAAGCATTATCATTGAATTTTAATTTAGCTGAGTGTAGAATATTTGTATTTCTTATCAACTGAGACCATGTAGAATTTTAAGCATTTTTTGAAATACTTAATCTGTTATTTAGGTGCTCCATTCATATTATGTTATACTTTTAAATAGCTCAAAGATATTAATATTGATTTTTAACTGCTATCTTTCACAAGGACAAAAATATTTTTCTTGCTCTACTTTCCGGCCTCTGTTACGAAATATCACTATTTTGGATTTTTCAAGATTGACTGCTAAGCTCCATTTGGTGCAGTAGTTAATGAAACTATATAAGAATTTTCAGTTTGAAAGCCTTTTAGAAAGTATTATTATTTCATCAGCATACAATACCTATGTTATTGTTTATTTAATTTTGTTCCTACTTCTAGGTCAGACTTTAATGAGCTTTTCCAAGCAGATGAAAAACTAAATTTGTCCAGCCCCATCCCAAAAAGGTGAGTCCTCCTTATGGACCAATTGCATTTAGGTCCCTTCTTTCCAAGGTCATGGAAAAGCTGATTAATTTATCAGCTCAAGAAACAGTGGTGCAAATCTTTAAAACGATTTTTTTGGCTTGGCATCCAGACTTTCTTATGGAAAAAGAGTCCTTACTATGCTCATGAGTGCCTCGTTCATTGCATTAGTAATTACCTTTCGGATCATTCAATACAAGTAGTTCTGAAGTCTGAAGTCTGATAAATCCCTTTCCTTCAGGAATTCAAACCCAATGTGCACCAAAACTTCCTTTCAAACACTCTCTACCCGTTTTATTGCTCACGCTGTGTCTCAACATAATAAGGGTAGTAAAATCCCCTGAGTGTGCGCTTATTTTACTTTCTCTATAGAGGTTATAAAAAAATTAGCATTAGGCGTGGTGTTTTGGCAACGCTATCTGCAGCCAAATTCGATTTCGCAAATAAACGTTTCTGCAGCTGTTTTTTAGCTTCCCATAAGAAGTTATCATAATGGGTCCGATTTGTCAAATTGAAAATTTTGACATTTCTCGACGTTTTGACATTTCGCGACGTTTTTTTCGTCTTCCATAGCTCAAGAGCCAGAAAAGATGTCGATTTCAAATAAATTTTGTTATACAGATAATAAGGCATAAGGATGCAGAAAGGGCTCTAAAAAATTTGGAAATATTGTTTTCAACATTCCGAAAAATCAAATTGACAGTTTTTTTTACAAAAAAAATAAAAGCCTAAAAACAATTAATAAAAGGCGGTAAAAATTGATTTTCGACTCAAATATCTTTTCAAATCTTTGAGATATTTTTTTTAATTTACTTTTATCTTTCAAAAAATATTGTTGTTAACATTCAGTGAAATTTTGAAAAAATCGAATTGACAGTTCTTTTTACAAAAAATTAAAAAACGAATAAAAATTAACAAAAGTTGGTAAAAATTGATTTTCGGAACAAATATATTTTCAAAAGATTGAAATATTGCCTTTAAACTAATTTTATCTTATAAGAACAATTGTTTTCAATATTTGATAAAATTTTGAAGAAAATAAAATCGACAGCTTTTTTTACAACAAATAAAACTCTAAAAAAAAAACAATACTAAAATTTTGTAAAAATTTACTTTCGACTCAAAATTTAAAAATATCGGCTTCAAACTTATTTTATTTCACAGAAAATATTGTTTGACAGACGGTGTGGGCCGCATCCCAGCCTCTTTCTTAGTTTTGCAATTGTTTACGAAATCTCTTTATAAAGGAAGATTTTTTTGAGGTTAGGATTTTCATGCATTAGTATTTGACAGATCACGCGGGATTTCAGACATGGTGTCAAATAGAAAGATGCTCAGTATGCTTTGACATTTCATCATGAATAGACTTACTAACGAGGAACGCTTGCAAATCATTGAATTTTATTACCAAAACCAGTGTTCGGTTCGAAATGTGTTTCGCGCTTTACGTCCGATTTATGGTCTACATAATCGACCAAGTGAGCAAACAATTTATGCGATTGTGACCAAATTTCGCACTCAGTTTACTTTATTGGACATTAAACCAACCACACGAATGCGTACAGTGCGTACAGAAGAGAATATTGCGTCTGTTTCTGAGAGTGTTGCTGAAGACCGTGAAATGTCGATTTGTCGCCGTTCGCAGCAATTGGGTTTGTGTTATTCGACCACATGGAAGATTTTAGGCAAAGATCTTGGTGTAAAACCGTATAAAATACAGCTCGTGCAAGAATTGAAGCCGAACGATCTGCCACAACGTCGAATTTTCAGTGAATGGGCCCTAGAAAAGTTGGCAGAAAATCCGCTTTTTTATCGACAAATTTTGTTCAGCGATGAGGCTCATTTCTGTTTGAATGGCTACGTAAATAAGCAAAATTGCCGCATTTGGAGTGAAGAGCAACCAGAAGCCGTTCAAGAACTGCCCATGCATCCCGAAAAATGCACTGTTTGGTGTGGTTTGTACGCTGGTGGAATCATTGGACCGTATTTTTTCAAAGATGCTGTTGGACGCAACGTTACGGTGAATGGCGATCGCTATCGTTCAATGCTAACAAACTTTTTGTTGCCAAAAATGGAAGAACTGAACTTGGTTGATATGTGGTTTCAACAAGATGGCGCTACATGCCACACAGCTCGCGATTCTATGGCCATTTTGAGGGAAAACTTCGGAGAACAATTTATATCAAGGAATGGACCGGTAAGTTGGCCACCAAGATCATGCGATTTGACGCCTTTAGACTATTTTTTGTGGGGCTACGTCAGGTCTAAAGTCTAAACAAATAAGCCAGCAACTATTCCAGCTTTAGAAGACAACATTTCCGAAGAAATTCGGGCTATTCCGGCCGAAATACTCGAAAAAGTTACCCAAAATTGGACTTTCCGAATGGACCACCTAAGACGCAGAACGTACGAAAGTACGTCGGCATAGACATCTTCCCAAAATTATTTTATTTCGACTCTAGGTCCGTCGAAAATATGGACCCATTACAATAACTTCCTATTTACAGTTAAAAAGACAGTTGGATTTCCTCTCAAACTTAGTGGAATATACGTCAATTCACTTTTGAACTCAATTCAATAAGTACTAGTATAGTATAGTTATTCAATTTTTTGCCGCACATGCTTAATGTTTTACAAATTTTACAAATTACTTATTTTCCTCCCATTGGATGTAATATGAAAAGCTTTAAAACCAATGTTTTCCGAATTTTTTTCCTAACTTCTTTGTTTTGTAGAGAACAGCTTAAAATGAAAATCTCAGCTCAAAGAGAGCACGTTTTAAATAAAACTTTTTACACCGAGTCCAAAACCCGGTTTTCGCGAAATTATAGGTTTTCGCCAATAACCTACATCGAAAACTCAACTCCCATACATTTTTGGAAAACCATAAGTTTTCGGAAACCATAAGTTTTATATAAAACCTGTGGAAAACTAGTAGCAATTTAAAGTTGAACTAAACAAACAAACCTTTAAAAACATTCAGCGCTCAAATTAATGTTAACAAAACAGCTGATGGCTGCTGTCAAAACAAATATTTCATTTTCAAATAAAATTGGTCGTGGTTAGTAATATTATTTATACAATTTCCTTACAAAATAAGAATTATTTATTTTTGTTTTATATTTACAGAATATGCAACATTTTCAAACGTCGACAATAAAAGCCCCTGTGACTTTTTGCGGCACTGGCGGTTCTTTTATGATCCTCAGAGTTTCATACTGTCTTTGTTAAGCGAGGAACCGGAATTCAATATGGCTACTAACGTGACGACCCCAAGGACGAGGAAGACTTGCTCATAGTTCGTAATAACGTTTCCAAGGGATGCGTCTTCGAACTCGTCGCCACAAATATGTTCGACGCTTTCGCTTACTAACTGGGGAAAAAACTTCCGGCAACTCCATTCAATCACAAGGATTTGGGAGATATGAGAAAGGCGATAAGTTCATTTGTGGAGGAGAATAAGTTTGAAAGGAAACCTCTGGTGGAGGCTAAGTCGCAGCGAACTAGGAAAATTTCCACAATGTGGAAATCGTTGTTCCAGTGAATAAAACCACAACAGTTGGCTATCGCAATTTGATGAACAGCCTGCCAACATTAAGAAGATCAGTGCATTGGACAAACCAGGCGATTCCTCAAAGCCCAAGAGATAGTCATGGAGAAATTGCAGCCCAACAGCTTCAGTGATTCCTTTGGATGAGTGTGATTTTGGTACGAATCTGGAACTAGGAATTGACCTTTTCTGCTCCGTCCATAAGAAACTACACGAAATCTCCTATAAACGGCTCGGACCGCCACAATATAATATGGCTATTCTGAAGACACATTTGGCCAACAGAAGCTCAGTATTTTGGATTGAATTTGTTGCGAAAGAAGAAGAAAATGTTTTAAATAAAATTAATTTTTACGGTAACAGTTTTGTTTGTTGTTGATTCTGTGACATATTTTCTACACAATTAGCTTCTCCTTAGTGAATTGTTTGGACCGGTTGAAGTGAACTAAGAGGATAGCTGCAGCCAAGTGAGCCTGTAGTTTTTGTTCGTTCATGTCGTAAACCCATTCTACCCGTCCCCAGAACTTCAGTTGAAACTCTTTTTCTAGACGAGCTAATGTTACGTTAAAATCTATTTGGATTTGAAAGAACAAAACTTTTTTACAAATTTGTTCATCAATACAAAATTTGGCAGCTGGTGTTAAACAAATTTAAATGTCAAATGAAAACGTGTAAATGTTCGGGGTGAACAATTTTTGAGTTTCGAAAACATTTTGCCGAAAAGCGAAAAGGTTATTAATTTACATTTGTCGAACGCTACATTCGTCCATGGTGAATTGAACTCACTCAATAAATGACATTGAATTTGACAGATGAAGCTTCGCCAACTGTCAAAATACTAAAGTGTCAAATGCAAGATCCTTTACACCAAATAGCAACAACATAGTAACATTTTCCCATACATGAATTTCTTATTATTCATCTTTTGTTACTCGTATCATGTATCTAATTCCATCTCTGAGGCTAAACTGAAAAGTTAAGTAATGAAGTTAAGGCGAGTGCTTGTGCCTCATAATCTCAAGTCAACTAATCCGAGCTAAGGCTTTCAGAGCATCAGGCATCCCAAATACTAACATCCTCATTGTTATGAGTTGGAGTACTTTGGCATTTAACATCTCGAATATGCCTCTCCCATCATGTGAGCATGAGCTTGAACCCAACTCCCTGACTCTTTGATGAAACTAAACACACATAACATAACGACATTGTTCCTGATGAAGCATCCTTAGCAACTTCTGCTGCTACTGCTTCTGTTGCTGGTACACCGTACACTGTATACAATGTGTGCTGTCTGAATTCCAATTTTCGTCCATAATTTTAAGTCTTTATTGTTGGCTCGGTGCTCATCTTCGTTTTCCTTGTATTCATTCACGAATTGGTTTGAGTCATAAATCACATATATCCGAAGACACGCAACCGGCAACAGCCAGCCCCGACCATAAGTCTTTATTATGAACCCTCTGATTGAACTGTCTTAGGAGCTTGGAGCCAAAAAAGCAACATGTTCTTCATGGAATTCTGACTGCTGCTGCTGTTGATGCTGCTGCTGCAGGTTAGATCGTATACGGCAATGAGGGAATAGAAAATTCCCACAGCATCAACCTTTGTCCTATATTTTATGACTTCATCTGGAACACACTAGAGCTCTGGTCGACCACATACCTTCCAACTTTATTCCTTAAATCTCATGAAAAGTTTTGGGCTGGCTTGCTTTGCTCTTGCCATTGCTACAGGAACACTCAACCCCAAGTTTTTTCTTTATAGACATAGAGAGATGGAAGAAGCTTCCCGAATTCACTTGCTATGCCATTGATGGAACTCAGGCTTCAGCTTTAGCTTCAACTTCATCAGCATCAGGATGGAATCATGCTTTGCATGCATCTCACGCTTCTCCTTTCTTGTGGCATATTGCTCATTTTTGGAGTTTGTGTTGGAGTTTGACATCGCTGCGCTGCGCTGGCTGGAAGAAGAAGGCTTGTTGAATCGTCTCGATTCTGAATTCTCGACATCGTCGACATCGTCATAGACTCCATCTCTGTCTCAAGGCATTTTCACGAATAAATCATCTCTGGCCTTTGGCCCAAGTTCGATCTGTGTTCGATTGGTGGTTGTGGTGGTTGGTGATGGAGATGGTGGTGCATCAGCCTCATGAGCACCAGCAGCAGCAGCTAGAAGCAGTCAGCCAGTATTACATCCCAATTCACTCGAGAACTAGGCAACTATTGAGATCCATGCCCAAAAACCTATCGGAAGTGTGCATCTCTAGGAATGTTTTTGCTCCTCGAGGCATTTTCTGTGGCTGGATGCATATTGAGAGGCAACTCCAGAATTGTGCCAATGATGTGGAATATTTTTTGTAATAATAATAATTGTATATGGCATATCGGATGGCATTGTAAAGATTGTTGGTGCTGCTGTCGTTGTCCAAATCCAAGTCCATGTCCATATTGCACCTGGATTGGATGTTACTTTTTGTCTCGCATTGTTAACCATTTTTTTGGTGTATAATTTTCCATTATAGGTTCTCTATGATGATGATGATGATGGTGATGCTTATGATGTGGAAGAGGGTGGCTTTGGCAAAGTGAAGAATTGCTTCTTCAGGTAAAAGGTCAAAGTTTTCCAGGTGAAGATCAAAGTCAAAACTAACTATAGGTGGATCTTCTTCGTGAAATGAAGCATTTTGTTTTGCTGACCTAGTTGCAATTAGGAGAGATAAAAATTAGAGTTTTCAAGCTTCATAGAGCTGTAACACTTGTAATTGAACGGTTAATGCTTGAATCGTGCTCAATCGTTATTGTACCAGAATAGTGACCAACAATTGTAGTATTTAAATATTGAACTTTATTAGAAAGCCTGAGAGAAGAGGTGGGGTCCTTGTTAGAAAGAAGTTGTTAGTGAACTTATGTGTTTATTATAAGAGGTGATGTTACTAACGGAGGTTATCATATAAACACTAATGAAACAAATTGGAAGGCGCATCCTACAACTAATATTAAATTGTTGTTATACCTTAAGATATTCTATAGAAAGTTATTTCCATTAGATAATTAAAAATTTTGACATTTCTCTACGTTTCAAGTTACCCAGAATCTAAATTAAAAACTCCCATCGCAGGAGCATCCCAGTGTTGGGACTGGGGAGAAGGAGAAACATTTCCAGCATCGCTATAAGAAACCCAAACATCTCGCAGCTTTTTTGACGAAATCAATGAAAATATAGAGATGGTGAGTCTCATGCATCCAATGTATAATTTCAAGGGTACGATACAAGACAGCATTGGGTTTTCGAAGCATTAAATTCCACTCGGTATTTTATTCCCCATTGTACAAGCTGTTTAGGTCGTAATAAAAATGAGAAATAGTGTTGGAGATACAACAAAGCCCTGGGGCACACCAGCATTTGTTTTGTGGTTTTCAAGCTTGAATCTATCCAACCCTGCTTGTATTGAACGTTTAGAAAGGGAATTTTTAATCGAACTGTAACACTATTTATTTTTTTGCCGAAATGGCCACTGGACACTGGACTGAAAATGAAATTCGCAAATAAATTGAAAACGCGTTTGTAAGAGCTGTCACTCAGACAGCTGTTGGTTTTTGGGCCTTAGGAAGGAAAAGAGGATAGTGCACGATGGCAATAAAAAGAAGGCATTGCCACCACAGCTTAGCTAAGCAAAGGGGGTGGGTCACAATAATTAATTGATGAAAATTAATTTAATTGAAGATATGGTTAGGTTAGGTTAAAGTGGCCGCAGTTTAAAAATCCACACACTTAGGCCAAGAGAAAGGCCCGTTGTGATACCACATGAATCTAGAGAATTACTTCCTACTAGGCGAACCATTTGGAGCTTTTTATAGAGAAGAAGATATTTGATATCCTTTTAAGCTAGTTCACTGGGATTATCAAAAAAGTAGTTTTCAAGATGAAGTTTGCGTCTGAGTGAAAGAGCAGGGCAAGTGCAGAGAAGGTGAGAGATTGTTTCCTCTTCTTCTTCGTCCATACAGCTCCTGCAGACTTCACTTGAGGCTACACCAAGTCGTATGACGTGTCTGCCTATAAGACAGTGTCCCGTAAGGACGCCTATTAGAGAGCTAATATGAAGTCTGCTTTGAGATAACAAGTCTTTAGAGTGCTTTAGGTCCATTGAAGGCCATATAGTTTTGGGGCTGCGCATGTTGGAAAATTGTGCCACCTATAGAGTTTGCTATCGCATAAGCTGTTTCTTTTAGCAGAAGTTTACATGCAGCTATCGGTATACCTATCTTCTCCCTTTCAGGTGAAATAGGAATGACAGTTCTATTTTAACCGAGTTCATCAGATCTACAATTTCCCGTGATGTCTCTGTGTTCCGGCTCCCAACATAGGTGAATGTTAAATGCGCCGTTTCTTGTGAAGACAATCGAGGGCCTTTTGAGATTTGGTTGAGACACCGTCAAGAGATTTAATAGCAGCCTGACTGTCAGAGAAGAAGAAGAAGAAGTTGATATTACGTTTTCTATTAGCCAGGAGAGAACCTCTTTGATCGCTAAAATTTCTCCTTGGAAGACGCTACAATGATTAGGGAGGCGGAATGAGATCCTTAGATTAAGCTTTTCTGAGTACACACCACTACCAGCTCTCTCATTTGTCTTGGATCCATCTGTATAAAAATGGATGCATCTGTCATCCATCAGTTTTTTGTCTTCCCATCCATTTCTGGATTTAATGAATACCTGGAAGTTTTTTCCAAATTGGGGTTTTGGAATAGTGTAGTACTATGTACTTTGGTATAGAACCAAAGAGGTTCAAAATGATGGAGTGCCCCACATTGTTGTTGGTCCATTGAGATGAGGCGTCAAGTCTTTTCGCTGTACTAGCTGCCACTTGTTTACTGAAGATGTCGAGGGGTTTCAGATGGAGGAGAGTGTCTAACGCTGCTGAAGGTGTGGTTCTCAATGCCCCGCTTATGCAGAGACATGCAGTGCGTTGGATTCTACTGAGTTTGTCGTAGTATGTGACTTTCTCTTATGCAGTCCACCATACTGCAACCTCGTACATAAGTATTGGTGGGATGACCGATGTGTATAGCCAGTAAGTTATGCGAGGTTAAAAACCCCATTTGCTTCCTATGGCTTTCTTGCAAAGGAAAATAGCTACTGTAGCTTTTTTAACTCTTTCCCCAATATTATAGGTTTCCAATATCAGACCAAGATATTTGGCTTCATTGGTAAAAATTAGTGGTCCACCTTTTATTGAAGGAGTTACAATTACTGGGATCTTGCATTTCCGTTTAAAAAGGACGAGGTTTGTTTTTTGAGGATTAATACTAAGTCTGCAGTGATCAGTCCATCGAGTGAGCATATTGAGTGCGTTTTCGAGGAGGTCTCTCAGTGTATTAGGATGTGCTCTTGTGACAGCGATAGCAACATCATCGGCATATGCAACCACTCTGTAGCCTTCCCTCTCAAGGGATATTAGTGTTTCGTTAACCACTATGTTAGGGGACAGAACACCATCTTGCTGAGTGCCTCTAACGACAGATCTTTTCGTACAAAAATTCCCCATCTTAGAGTTAATGATCCTGCTTTTTAGCATTAGATTAATCAACTCACAGGGTGAGTATTCGACGTTTAGGGTCGTCATAGCAGAAGTGATAGCGGGTGTGTCAACGTTGTTGAAAGCGCTCTCAATATCCAGGAAGGCCACCATAGTATATTCCTTTTGCTCTAGGGAGTATTCGATAGTTCTTACCAGAGTGTGCAAGGTTGTTTCTAACTATTTCCCTTTGCAGTAAGCATGCTGAGACATCGATAGTCTCTTATCATTGCTATTACGTACATGGATATCAATCAATCGTTCCAAAGTTTTGCGAATGAATGATGATAGGCGAATAGGTCTTAGATCTTTAGGAAGAGCATTTGTCCGCCTCGAAAATGAAAACTAACTTTACTTCTCTTCATCGCTGAAGTATATAGACCAGATATACACAACTTTTGAAGATCATCTCAACGATGGGCAAAGTAATATCAATGGTATAAGTTGTAGCTCAGTTGGTACGATTTGGTTTTGACCTGGAGATTTATAAATTTCGAAACTATTCAGAGCCCATGTCAATTTTTCTTTTGTAACCGACTCAGGACGGTTTGTTGTACAAACGGATTTAGAGCTGTAGGGGAAGTGGGTGTCTAGTAGCAAGTTTAGTATTTCTTCGCAAGAGTTCGTCCATCTACCATCTGAGTTTTTAAGACAACTAGGCAAGGCTGGATTTGTCGAGAGAATCTTCCTTATTCTTGATGTCTCCGAGGGTTCTTCTATTGAGCTACAGAAGGATCTCCATGAGAATCTTTTAGCTATTCTTAATTCTTGTTTATATTTTTTGACGGATTCCTTATAGGAGTCCCACTGTAGTGAGGGGGCAGGCAGTTTCCATGGCTTTATTGGGGGCTGCTGCAAGCTCATCGACTTTTTGATCGAGTTCAAGAGCGCACAAGGGCGGACCAGAAAGTTCTGGTTTAATCAGATTTTTCAGAGTCGCCCTATAATTTTGCCAATCTTTTTTCCTATAATTCCGTCATCTCCAGAATGGTACCAGGTTGTGGGCCCTGGTGGTCGTGGCCCAAACACTGAAACCAGCCAGGAAGTATGGTTGTCTTTTAGCATACTGGCTGTGGTGACGTCTGAAATAAGGGAGTAAAAATACATTTAGATTTCGTTTTACTAGTATGCAGGACCATGGGTTACCTTTTCCTGTTACATAAAATCCTATAAACGTTACCACAATGTGGATAATAGGGCGCCAACAATTTTTTTCTGAAAACAAAAAAAAATAAATTGCAAAACTTCTAGAAATAAAAGCAACGATGGAAATGAACGAAAAAAATGAACCAATACGGTTTCAGAAATAAAAAGCTGGTCGATATTTTTTTCAAATTTAATTTTTTTTAATTCTATTGTTAAGGCCGGGAAAACCTTGCAAAAGTAGGAGAAAAACAACGGATCTTTTCAAATAAAAAGTAGAGTAATCGAAGTACAAAAAGAAATCAATAATATGTACATTGTACAATTGTTCAAATTAAATACAATATTTTTCTTTTATAGTTAATGCACCTCGTTTCCAAAATCAAACCCCAAATCTTTTAGAATTTCCCTTGTCTCCTCGACTTTCTCAAAAAAATAAAAAAATGGCTGTCAAAAAAAAATGTTGCAATTTTCAATTTCCAAAATCTTTTGACCTTCCGATTTTATTTTCGTTCTTCTCGTTTCAAAAGCTTAAACAAGAGTGACATTTAGGCCCACCCACGGTTGCCACTTTAAAAAAAATTTGCATGACTAAAGCTGAAAATAAAAATGACCTATCTTAACAAAAAAGGAACAACATAATTTCTGTCCGCAACGGGTTTAAACTTCCCATAGATTATTGTAATCGATCCGATTTGTAGAATTGAAAATTTTGACATGTCTCGACGTTTCAAGGTTTCTAGAGTCTAAATAAACAATGATTTAAATTTAATGAAATCGTGCGTGTGCACGTATGTATATTCGTACGTCAGTACCAGTAGAAGTATCGACTTCAAATAAATGTTGTTATACAGATAATAATATAGAAAGATACAGAGAGGAATCTCAAAAGAATTCAATGGGTATTTTCCTAACCGCAGCAATTTAATTGAAAAAAAAACGGTTGGACCAAAATAGCTTACAAACCAACAACGCTAGTAACTCGTTTCCAAAATTTTATATTATAAAATATATTGTAATGTGATAATGAACAAATATTTTTTTGGAAAAAATTCAATTCACTTTTTTTTATAAATCAAAAAAAAACTGACAACAAAATTATTGTCACCTCCAATATTTGCCAAAAAAAAATGGTTACATCACCGAAATAATTGAGTGCAACGAAGAATAACGTTTTTGACATCTGGTAAAATGTTAAGAAAAATCAAAGTCACATTTTTTTTCAAATCATTAAAACCTAAAAAAACTTAACTAAAAGTTGTTAAAAGATTACTTTCTACTCAAATATCTTTTCAAAAATTAAAAAAAAATATTGGCTTCAAACTAATTTCTTTAAAAATATTATTTCCGACATTCCGTCATTTTTTTTATGAAAATCCAACAGTAAGTTTTTTTCATAGGAAATTTAAATCTACAAATAATAGTACGAAAATGCTACTAAAATTGGTCTTCGACTAAAAAATCTCGTTAGCAGGAAAAGATTTTGAAATCAACCTATTTCATCATATTCAAAATATTGTTGGTAATTTTTAAATTTGTTAGAATAACACAACTGACAACTTTTTTCGCCGACTTTGGACGATTAGTTCAGGGATGATTCACAATTAACACAGTTTAGTGCTCAAAAAATCCTAAGGTTAAAACAAAATGACTTAAAGTGAATCTAACTAACAATCAAGAGAAAATTCGAGAATTCGAAAGAAAATACTTCGGTGCTTAAATTGAAAATGTTAAGAACAATTCGCTTATTTATAATAGAAGAAGGAAGTCTGAAATAACGTTGAAAAACAGCGCTTAAGGATCTATCTGGTCTTGAAAAAAAATACGTAATCAAATTGTACTTTAAGTGAGATATACCAAAATTCTATACAAAATTGTAAATATGACATTTAAATAAAATTGAAACATATTCCGAAAATAAAATCAGGTTTCTGATAAAGAAATTCGTTGGGAATTTGAATCGCGGCCTTTCGCTCTTGAAGATATTTCTCAAACTGAAAATTTATCAGCGTTTCAATAACCTTGGCAAGAAGTGACATAAGTGTAATTGGACGATAGTTAGATGGGGGGGAGAATTCGCTGGACAAATGCTGTTTTCTATCCACCCGGAAGGAGACCTGTAGAATAGGACAGATGGAAAACCTACGCAGTGGTTTTGCTAGCGTTGAAGAACACCTTTTCAGAGAAAAATGTAGTATCATTGACAACTAGATAAGGATGGGGGGAAAGTTTTTTACGAATGACAAAAAATGTTTAATGCCTTTGGAAATGTATCATTTTTTGTCGTAATTTTTGGTCATACATGAATTTGGTCAACCAAATAAAGGCCTTCGCTTCCTCAACCTGTTGTTGTTTGTAGCGATTTTTGCAAAAATTAAGACTATTTCACACCCAATGGTTTGTTTATGCCTATAGTTCACAATCGATACAAGACCCTTGCTGGAATTTGTGACGTTATCGAGAACAGACGCAAATGTGTGAATTTGTCATTTAAAATTTCTTAAAAATAAAAGTGCTGCAACCGTCGCACCGACCATTTCGAGAATTTGTTTTCGATTGCTATAAATACTTTTTTTAAATATTAAATCATACCTCTTACATTTACGAATAAAGGTCGCATAGCTATCGGACAAAGCGTACAAATTGTTAAAATGTACTATAAAAATGGCAATTCTGCCACAGCCAAATATCGTGCTTTAAGAAGAGATTATGGTTTACAACAAAGCAAGCTATTGACAAAATTGTGAAGAAATACACAGATATTGTAAGGTCTCTGCATCATCGTTTCGCTCGTACCATTCAAAATATCGCTGTTGTAAGTGAAGGTGTTGCTAAAGACCCGAATGTGTCGATTCCTCGTTGTTTTCAGAAATAAGGACTGTCTTACGGCACATTATGGCGTATTTTGGAATAAGGCTCAGCTAACACATATGAAGCCATTCTTAATGTCGTAGATACGTCGAATACGTCACATTTCTCACTCGGTGGGTATGGTATTAAACAAAGTTGTCGTGATTTGGGGTTTTGAGGATCGTCAAGTAACTGAAGAGGGGCCAATAAATCTACAAAAAGTCACTGTTTGGTCCGGAGGTGTGATTAGATCTTACTTCTTCGAAAACGACGATGGAACGAATGTCAGCGTCAATTCAGACCGTTATGGTCATATGATAACCTGCTTTTTAAGAACACGACTTGGAAAATATGTGGTTTCACCAAGGCGATGCGGTGACACATGCCACATAACTCGAGCAAATTATGGTTTTATTGCAATGACCGTGTTTATGCAGATAAACCTTCAACTCTTGAGCACTTAAAAACATTTACCAAGTTACCGCCTAATATGTGTCAACAAGTGATCGAAAATTACCTCAAAAGAATCGATGCTTACAACCATTCCCGTTGTGGTCATTTTAATGATGTACGAGTATAGTGTATCACTCCTAATGTCAACGTTTAAACTTTATAATAAAAGGTAATATCATAAAAAAATTTGTATTCGCTTTTATATTTAAAACCGAAAAATGGATATCCCTGTATAATTTGATTTCATTTGTGTGTCTAAATATTTTTATATTTTTTTTTTATATGAAAGGGTCTAGAAGGACCTTCTTAATAATTTCCAGTCAAAAGGCATATTGAATATGTCTAGGTCGTATTTCAATAGCAACGACTCGATTCCAGAAAAGCTACGATGAGAATGCCCTAATTCTCATCGTTTAACTTTTCACTAAAAGAAAATTATTTATTGTTTTTGTTTCATTTTCAAACATAACTTAACGACCTTTTCAAAGCTTATTGATCTGCTTATAACAAATTTACACAGTTTTAATTTGTAAATGTCTTTATCTATAATACATTTATAGGGCCAATTAACAAGGAACCTTTTTAATAAAATAAAATTAATGATTGTTGGTAAGATTGTTAAGGTTTATGTCACAGTTTTCGGTCACGAAAAAGAAGGAAAACACGAAACTATAAGATTCTTGCAGAATAAAGGCGGCGCTTTAATTTCTGACTTATTTACCAAATTGTTTGAAATTTTTAATACATACAATACAAATATCCTTGTAAAATAAACCGCTATTTAAATGCTTCTTCCAATTTATCATTGAGCCCCCAAGTCCCTACAGTTTGCATAAAGATCGCCAAAGCTGTGATTATTATTCATCTTTAGGCCGCTGCTTAGAATTCAAACCTACAAAAGGACGAACAACGAGTATAAGAAAAGAACGGACATGTTTGTGTTAACAATGAAAGTATATAATCGGCAGAGTTTTATTATTTTATTTTCCTAGGCCGGTGTCTTCTTTGCAATAAGATCCTAAATGAAAATGAAAGAAAAAATCCAAAAAAAAAAGGGAAATAGTAAGGAACTCAAAGGAGCACGCTTTAACAGTGGCAGCTTGGGCATTGTTATCTAATCATAAACAAGGAGACGAAGACGATTCACACGTTTGTCCGCGTGCTCCGAACAACTGACGAAGAAGACGATGACGCCAACGTTCTTTTATTTATTTGTCTTCTTGTGTTTTTCTCCGGAAGCACAATGCAACTTACAAGAGAGGCAGGATGGAGCTTCAAATCGACCGTGAGATCTTTGCAGATTTAATATTGCGATTTTATTGTTGCCACTTTCAGAATATTTACATTTTTATTTTTAATAATTATCGCCTATAATATTAGTTCTCAGCAACTTTTATTATGGAGTGATTTTATAGCTATTATCTTTTTGGCAACACTGGTGAAAACAGTTGACGCACGTTTTGTGTTTTGTTTGAAAATCCACAGTCGATCAAATATTCGCATTGCGGCAGATCTTGGAAAAAACCCAAGAACACCAAATCGACACCCACCATCGTTTCCTCTATTTCAAGGTCGCATATGACAGCATCTACAGGGACGAGCTGTATGGAGCCATGTCTAGTTTTGGATGACCATGGAGAATTCACGCTGCTCCATAAAGTTTTGAAACAACTTAACAGAACCTTTCGTTGTCAAAATGATTTTAGACATGGTGAAGCGCTGTCATGCGATTTTTTTAACATCGTACTTGAAATAACAGTGCAGAGCTCCCACGTAAACACTAGAAGCACCATCGATGGGGCTTTTGTGAGTATTGAGGCACACGCGCCAAAAATGGGTTTAACGGTTAATGAAGGCAAAACAAAGTACATCAAGAAAGGACCTTCAACTCCGACATCTTGGTCAAAACGTCACCATCGCCATCGTCAATGTAACCGGTGTTTCTTTAGGCTGAGAAAGCAATCGTGTGGTAACGTCCTCTCTCGGGGGACCATAGTGTCGCTATATTAGACCCTTATCATCCCCGTCTTGCTATACGGTGCAGAAGCATCGACTATGACAAAAGCGGATGAAAGCACCTTGGGTCGGTTCGATAGAAAAGTTCTTCGTGTGATCTACGGTCCCGTATGCATCGAAGGGGTTTGGAGGAGTAGATGGAACGACGAGCTGTATGGGCTGTACAGCAACGTAGACTTAGCCAGAAGGGTAAAAAATTGAAAATAGCGCCACTTTAAGTAAGCAAGTATGTAAGTATCAAAATGAGTGCTCTGTTAAGAAAGTTCATCACGCGCTTCTTTGTTGCTTTTTATGGGCTGGTGGCATCATTGGACAATAAACAACTACAGAAACATTAAACAACAGATCATGGTATAGATTTTGTATTGAAGGTTTGGATGGATTGGAAGGGTTCAATAAGAAAAAAGGTATCGTATAACAAAGCCGAAGATGTATCAACTGGAGGAGGCCCTTTAAACAAATTTGTGGTATCGCCTACAGAAGATGCAATTGCTAAAATGGCTTTTGGTTTGGTGGATGAAGTCAAATATGGAAACAATAATTCTATGTCCAACGATTCCCAACAAGAAGCAATGCAAGAAGTCCCTGAACCTGCATTACCAGCAGCAGCAGGTAGGAAGAGAAAGAGACAAGCCGGAATCAACGTAGAAGGTCTAATTGCAAAGCAAACCAAATTCGATTCCCCAAAATGTTTAGTACTTCGGTAAGCATTTTTGTGATTCTACCCAAATTGATATCAGCATCCTTCCCAATTGACCTTTGGAAGCTTTCCTCATCAAGAAACCGCTAAACTGTGGCTATCTTCAATGTTGCACGAATTGAAGATTATTTAAGATGTGGCTCAACAATTTCCAACACATTAGGAAGGCACTTTTATTAAGACGGTAGTATGAAATGAACCTACATGAAAAATACAAAATAATAATTGACAGGGGTTAACTTTTGTTTTCAGTCCTAAAATAACATACGCGTCATCTGCAATTTCCAAAGGAGAATAAGAGAATAAGCTCGCTAGATTTGCAATTTCGATTTCGGTTTCATTTCACTCAAATTCTGGAACCTAGCTGATAAGCTTATTTTTTAGTTTCCTGCTAGAAAAAGGGAATTAGTACAAACCGGTTATTCCATGGTAACCTTCTTCTTAGTATGTCACGGACATTGATTGTAAAAGCGAAACAAAGCACCGATTATCTTGTGGTTTGCTGTCAGGGGCACGAAGAGACCTTAGGCCTATTTTATTCCGCCGTCCACTTATCCTCCTTAGTATATAAAAGACAGTGCTTAGGCTGACGAATTTTGCTGCAGTTATTTCAGGGTCACTGTCAAAGAGAACCTTGGATAAGCCTAGGATCATAGCTATTGCTCTGCTGAGCATTCTCTTACCTTTATTAAAATTACGGCACTTCTGGCGTGATTTCATCACCAAGGAGCTATATTTGATCATGAGCTAAGAAATCTTGCTTTTTGGAATTGAAACGAATTACACAATGGATTTTTGAAAGTGTTTAGAAGAGTCTAGAAAATTAACACAAAGGCGGTCTAGTCAATACTCCGTGTGTCCTTTAGTTTTGCGAAAGGTTCTAAGCTCTAAGGTGCTATGAAATAAAAGCAAGTGTTGTGATAAGTGCAATTTTAAAAAGTTGGTCATATTGCATTTAGAAAGATTGAAATAAGGGTCACATTAATTAGAGAAACAAGGCTAATTCATTTTTACCAATGAGGAAGCAACCAGTACAACGATGAGTATAATCGTTGAGATATGTATAACGGGGGGTGTGCTGCTGCCTCATGTTTTAGATTGAACTTGAGGAGTGTCTGCCTTTAAGTATAATTCTCGTTTTGCATTTTAACCATAATATTACAAGCACTTGTAATTTGTTGACCTTATACTTTTGATCCGGAACTGACTTTACTCACGGTAACTTTACTGAATATCTGTATTTCTTCCAACTAGCTACTTGGATTTCTAGAGCAAAAAAATTTTAAAGACCTCTGAAGGCAATACATTTGGTGGAAAGCTAAGTAGCTTGCTTGGCACGACCCCATTTGCGGCACGGGATACCCTACTCTACCTAACACCTCTTGGTGTATTTAGCAAACAAAAAGCTTCAAGTTCTGCTATTCGCCTCAAAGATTCGTCGCAGTGGATTAACAGCAACATTGGCCACTCCGTACATTTTAAGTGTTTAGAATCAATTTCAAAGCACACTGACTATACCAATTTGACAGAAACTTCCAGACTTCTATACCTTCCCGATCTTTCTGGGAGGATAGGGCATTCCTGGAAGACGAATCACTGAAATTAAGTCTCTTGTTGCGCCTGTACAATTATTGTAACATGGCTTCCAGGCTTCGTCACCTTTGCTGGTAGCCGGGCCATAGACACATTCCAAGAAATTGTAAGGCAGATGAACTCGCTATAGGTACAGTACAAACAGTTCTACCATGTTTATCGAATGGTGGCAAACCAATTGCTACATGTAAACTATTTATAATGCAGGACGCTATGAAGTAGGCAAACACAAGGTGAAATAACATCACCACTTGTCAGGTCACAGAAAACATCTGGCCTGCGCTAAATTTAAAGCAGTCAACGTGCTTGCTATCTCTAAGCAGATCGCATATCAGCTCGATAATAGGTGCCATAACCGGGCATTGTCTAATAGGAAAGCACGCCACGAGGCTAAACGAATTCTCTCAAATGACTTTTGCGGAAGCTATAGCGATAAGGGAGAGGGGAATAAACGTTTTGTGCGTTTATGCAATTATAAGAAACGCCTAACGATGATAGTACCAAAAGCAGGTAGCATCTAATGATGTTACTATTAAGTGTTCTACAAAAGAAAATATTAAATACCCAACTATAAGTCTTAAAGGCGGATCTTCTCGAAAGGGCTGTAAATGAGATAATTTAACGCGGTAAAAAAAAACGTTAAAATAATCTGCAGCCTTGTCACTTCTTCCAAACAAAAAATCATGTCAAAATAATGATCCGTTGCGACGCAAAAGACGGACAAACAAACAAACAAACAATCAATCAAACAAATAAACAAACTGATGTTTCCATTCATAATATATAAAAGTATAGATTAGTGTCTTCTTAAAACTGAAAGAAGTGTTCCTTCTAGTTGGCAACCATGATATTCAGGAGGCGTTGAGTAGAACCTCATCTGAACAACGAAGGGATAAATATAATTCACCATTCCACCGCACCTCCCGCCACCGACTGCACTGTTATTCTTGTTGTCATCGTCATCATCTTGCCGCTTTCATCATTCTGAAGTAGACTTATGGGCGACCGGTCCGCGTGCACGTGATTCATATGCGGCATTTATTAATTTTTGACTTTTAACTGAAATCCAAACACAAAATAAACTAAAGTCCTATCCTATGAATAGAACATCAGTTCGGCTTACAATACAAAAGCCGCCTTTAATTGTTCACCGTTTTGTTAGATAATAATAGAAACACTGACACGTAATCAGTAACATTTACTACTGTTATGTTTGCAACTTGGTTAAAGGTACCTTCAGATATTTAACGGTGGTTTAGTTATTCAAGAGTTCAAGAAGAGATGAGACCAACTTGAACTTGAGATCTTTCAGGGTTTAGAGCTTGAGGGGAGGGATACTTGATCTAAATTTCAATTTTCTTGAATTGACAACTTGAAAAAGCTTTAAAAGGCTATATGTAGAGGTCTAGACACTCAGAGATATAGACTCACATTCCCTCAAGTGGCACCAAAGTCAAAAGTTCGATTAGAATCTCGATTGAAGCCGTACACGATCCTCAGACTCTTCCCCAGCCGCGGCCTCCACAAACCCACCGAGATACATGTAATTCCTGAATAAATTTGTTCACTACTTATGCAAAAATTAATCCACTTACATGTCCGCCCCCTAAAACTGTGATCCCGCACAATATAATGGTCTCTTGTAAAACGTGGACATATCATCTAAAGACTATAACTGTTCATTCGCCAAGTATGGTAAGGTAGGCACCACCTAGGCGAAAGTTATAATTTTCATATCTTAAAAAAATAAGTCTTGGAGCATAGTACATATATAGAAAACTCAATGCAAGGCCATAAGCGCAGTGCTAGGTTAGCGTAGCTTCTCTATGAATATAAGAGCGGTATACCTCAACGTTTATAATATGAAGTTGGCGAGCTGCAAATCGGTCTCAATTGTGCATCGAATCGATTGGCCCTGACACGAGCAACCTAAATAATTGCTATGTTAACAAATGTAAGCTGGTTTTCGATCTGCGATCGTTACTTTATGAGGCGAGGAACTTAGCGAGATTCCGGTCGCGTCCGTTGCATCGGTCGGTGCGGTGGTTTATGTAGGTAAAACAGTGTTTGAAGAAGGTGGCTCTTAGCTATTTTTGTTTTAAATAGTATATAGCTTATATCTATACTAACTGTTGGGTTTATATGAATATCGTATGAACGAGAATATGGCTTTGGCTTTAGCTTTGGAAGGGTTCAGAGATCGAGATCTGTGAAAGTATCACATCGTTGTCGTCTTCGGAATGAATTTTTCGGTTGGATGCCTCTCGAGAGCCATTGCCAGCCAACGGATGTTTACTTTTTTGCTTTTGTAAATTGAATTCCTCGTAAAGTTGATCAGTTATATCTCCGTATTCCGTATGTACCTTACCTACATACCTGGTACCTGAACCTGTAAGCATCGCACATAAGTCTATACACCAGCTTCAAGCTCCAGCTCATGATGATGATCGGTTTTCTCGGTTCGGTTTGGTCCGTCGCGTTGTCTATGTCGCTTTGGGAATTAATTTTTAAAATACCTGCAGACATTAGAGCAGGGAAAATGTGAGAAAATGCCACGAAGGTCAGGTTATGTATGAATTGAAATTGGAGAAATTGGTTTGCAATTCGTGTGAGAGATGATGCAGCAGGAGGAGAGAGAGCGGGACCAAAAGGAAATTAAACAAATACATAATGAAAATATCTAAAGCCTGCAAATTTTTTACGTATCTCAAAGTTGTATGAATGAGATCGGTTAGCTTTATGAATGCATATTTTCAAAGATTTCTGCACGATATTTTAGGAGTTCTTCAATAAAATAACATTCTCTAACAAGTTTTCAACATCATGAAGTAAACATTTGGTCCTGTTATTTTGTGGAATTTTTATGCAAAAAAAAAGAAAATGTTCTGCATTCTAGAAAATACATACACGTTTTATAAACTCACCATACACAAAACATTTTAATATTGAAGATCAATGGTTTTAGAGGGTCTTATCCTTTAACTAAAAATAAATAAATAAATTGGGTGGAGCAATAGTCCGTTGAAAACTAGGGCCTAGTGACTGACAACTCTTAACCATTAGTCTATGCGAGTACTATTGTCAGGGATGGATGAGACCTACAGTTTCAAGCCCAATCCAAACGGCTTGTTTGAGAAAGCACTTTTCATCACACGAATTACTATTGGAGAATTTGTCAATTACTCGCAAGAGGCAGTACCCGTGAAAAGACTTTAGATGGCATAGGCAGGGATCGAATAAAAGACTTCTGGCATGACAGAACAACGCACTAACCATCATGCCACGGGTACTATTCCTTAACTGCTGTGCGGAATACATTGATATTCAAATCTTCAACCCGAATTCTTTGGAAGACAGAAATTCAAAATATCATATTTTTTAGTACTCTGGGGCAAAGTAACGTTAAGATCTGTGATTTAGAAGATCTGTCAAACAAAGCTATAAATACATGATGCATATTAGCACACATCAATTGCAATAAATAAAAGGGTGACCTTACAACTCCGCACAACTTTGAGGCGGATTACGATTTTTTTGGAAAATACTCCAATACAAAGAAGCTTAAGAAACACCCGAATCAATATTTGAAAACAGAGACAAAATAAATGCGCTGAAATATGTTTTTGATAATGATAACAATAGTAAAGTAGCATCGAGTCTTAGACATGTTAACGATAGAAAAGTTTTTTGGAAAATTGTTAGAACCCTGGAAAAACAGGAGAAATTATGGCTGAGTACTTCGAAACCTTTTTATTCTTGAATTATTGAGAATCAGTTGACAACACCATCGACCGATACGTTAGATCAATAATTTACCCAATTAAAATATCTGGATCAGATCAATTATAAATCATAGACCGTTGTAATGATATCAAAGCACCAAGCGAAGATCGGATACCTAATAAATGCTTCAAAAACGCAACGATTGACTTTTTGAAGAATTAACAAGAACTTTCAACTAGATCAACTACTATGGTGAGGTTTTAAAAAGCTTATGGAAAAACATCATGTTCCCTATACTCTAGAAAGTAAACCCAATCGATAAAAGAAATACAGAGGCATATCTTTTCGTAACACTGTTACGTAGATCTTAACAGGAGCATTATTGATAAGCCTCACTAATTGGATAAATGATAAGTATTCTGTTCAGTAAATACAAAGCCGGTTTCCGCAAGTGCTATTTCTCAGAAGACAATATTCATATCGTGATAAGTATTGTCCAAGCCTGAAAACGTAAAGATAAACTATATGCCTTCTTTGAATTCTTTAAAGCAGCTTTAGACACCATTGATAGAAAAGCCTTATTTTACAAACTCTTTAATCCAAGCATGCATACGAATATGCTTAAAATAACGGATTTATCAAGAAAATTGCTCAGCTATACAGGATACTTATTGACTATCGGAATGGTACAGAAAAAGAAACAGGAGAAAAACAAGGCTGCCTCCTTAGTCCTCTTCTTTTCTCCTTCTTCTTGGATGACCTCAGTGTTTACTTAGAAGGAGGTACATCTAACATGGAAACTAAACGAATATGATGCAACAAATGATCAACATACTGCAAACTTATTGTAAAGTTTGCAGGGCCGGATTTAGAAGTCCAGAGAGAGGGTAAACGAACGGAACCTTTCGATGATTGATGGTTGATGATTTCGTTGAAATCCAGTTCTTGGAGTAAATCGCTTTCAATGTATATGAGTGCATTCTAGTGCAATTTGTTACCATTAAAACTAAATTCTTTCTCAATGCAATTTCGAGGTTTGGGAACATAGCTCTGTTATTTTGATTTTCGAGAATTTGGTAGCAAAACAAGTTCCGGCGATTGATCTATTCAAAAGTCCTTTTCCTTTTTGAATGAGTCATTCAAAGACACAAATTAAACCAACTCATTAAAAAAATAGGCTCCAAATCGTCCGGATACACTTTCACCAATGCCTCTGTTGCAGCGTGCAAATTTTTAGCATCTATCTTCTCTTTGTTTGAATAAGGAACCGAAATCTCTAACGTACAGCTTCATAGGCATGCAATCTTTCAGTAAGAGAAACGGATAACTGTTCAATCACTGGGATGCTTTGTATTTTTCCTTGGGTGACATATTTGCGTTTTGTGGTTTCCCGTAATCGAGCGGATTCAACCTCACATTTCTCGTTCTGGTGTACATATTCATCAGTATGTGATATTTTTTTGGCTGCTTCCTCGTATTTATTCAAATCATTTTGTTTGGATTCCACGAATGATTTCAATGATTCATTGCCGATTCAAGAATCATTTTCGGGTCTTGTTTGTGGCTTTGAATCGCTCCAATATATCGTTTCAAAATGTTGCAAACAAAGTGGTTTAGAGACCACTCATCTTCTGATGCGTGACTTCATTCTGGTCATGCTGGTCATAAATTCTGGACGAAACCAAAGAATTAAATAGCCAAAGGACAAGAGTTAGCTGCTGCCTTTCCCAGCAAAAAAAAACTAGTGTTAACTTGCTTAGCTGGAATTTGAAACAACAATTTTCCGTATTGCTTATCGGAAATAGTTAGCTAGAAATGAGAAATGGTACTTGAGAAACTAAGAATTAGAAATGGTTAAACAATATAAGTATCTGGGCGTCCTGCTAACCCATCCTTCCTTCAAGACTTACTTGAAACAAAAGCAGAAAGAGGCGTAAACAGAAATTGACAGCACCTGAAGTAAAATTTTCAAAAAAGAAAATATTGTGACAAATATTAAATAAAGAAATTGAAAATGGTTTGTTCAATTACTTACTTTATTAGGATGCCATTCCCAATAAGAGAATTTTACTCCAGATTTGGACGAATAAAAGCTTTGTAAATATAGTCAAATCAGAAGGGTTAAAAGAACGTCTGGCTCCGTCGATGGAAACCTAATCACTTAGCAACATTTTTGGTCATGTCAACTATTTTATCACACCACAAGAGATGGCTTGTGATGCACATAGCTAGAACTGAAGGCTTTTCAGTGCCCTCGATGCAAGCATCACTCACGACAGTAGACAGCATGAAATTTTTAAACATTAAATTCTACATAGTTTTGATTCCTGATTGAAAATTGGAGTCAAAACTAGAATATGAACTTATCGTGCCCTGCCGTTCCCAGTCCGTATCTTAACAACAAGGATGATAATCTAAGAACATACCTATATGAAATGCTTAGAGTACTGTTATCACCAAACCAATTAAATGGGTTAGAAGTTTCAGGCAAAAGATCATTTATAAAAATAAGGAGGAGTGTCGGTGATAAAACGGAGCCCTGGGGCACACCACAGTTTATTTTGGGGATATCATATTTGAACCCGACCAATTTGAATTAACGGTCTGAAAGCTGATTTCTAACCCAACACAGGAACAAGGATGATAATCTAAGAACGTACCTGTAATTGAAAAATTATTATTTATATGTACTTATACAGATTGAATAAAGAAAAATATCCCCTGAAAAAGTAAGGAATTCTTACGAAACGTTGTGAGAAAGAAATAGTATTTTATTTGCATTTTATTTTTCTTTCTTTCCCCTATTCTTATGTTTTCGGTGATTTTTGCTACACTGGTGTCAGATGTGGGGTTTTATCGAACGGAGCTACGAATAGTTCTTACCAGGAATGAAGAGAAAAGATGAAAGGACAATTCCTAAAGAACCCTAATGAACGAGAATTTTGGCACGGCAAGTTGATAGAATGGAAAGGCGAACTAGCTCGTCGACAGGATGCTGCAGAGGAAAGTGTTCTGGCACTAGAAAAAACTTTTAATCAAACATTCAATCCAACCGAAGGGCAGCACTCTTCTCCTTATCCTCAATTCGTAGATAGCACCAAAGAAGCTGAGCGGGGAACGAACCAGCAGCAAAGAATCGGTTCACCAAAGGTTAATTTTCTGCAAAGTGAAGTTTTTGAAACCCCTGTTAGAGCTACATGCGAAGTTTCAAAGGAAGGGAAAGCAAGAGCTTTCCAGCTATACGGGGTAGCTTATTAATGGTTGTTAAATGTTAATGCTTTGCAACCATTTGATGGCCAGAGCTCTTGGGTTGAATATGAGAGGCAGTTTTTCATTACAGATACATTTTACGAATGGAACAAGGAGGAGAAAGCTTACGCGTTGGCAATGCAACTTCGGGGCGAAGCCCTCACTGTTCTCAGCGCTCTTCCAGGCGCAAACCCTATTAACTTCGAAGCGCTTACTAAGCTTCTTCGGTAGCAATTTAGTCTCGACACGCACACAAGTTTTTCCTTGTTAGAAATCTGTTAGAAATCGTGTTCAAAAGCCGAAAGAAAGCGACTTTCAGTCGCTGCATTTCCAGATTGTGCCGAAAAAGTGGTCATCGAAAAAGGTAACAAAGTCTTGTGGTATTGAAGTGCTCCAAGTTTTGTCATTTAGTGATTCTTATTAAGTGGAACATTAGCCCCAAAATTTTTATTTGGGGCTTCGGTCTTACTTGGGTGGGGCTTAAGGCCCAAATTAGATTTCGGCTTTATGTCCCACTCGGTTGGGATATAAGCCCAATAAAGACAATGCCCAATGTTTTTTTTGAACTACGAAGTAGGCTTCAGAAGGTCCAAGAAGTTGCCTAGGAGAATTTACAGGTAACGGAAGACTCCATGAAGGCCAGGTATGATTTGAAAGCAAATCCAAAATCATTTGCACCGGGAGAAAAGATATGGTTTTATAATCCTAAAAGACGGGTGTGTTTTTGTCCTAAACTCCAATATGATTGAGAGGGCCCAGTCATGGTGGTTAGGTCTCTTTCAGATCTAAATAGAAAGAGATAGTATATGAGAAACAAATTCCAGGCAAACGAAAGTCGAGAGTAGTCCATTTAAAACGTCTTGCAGCGTACACCGAGCCAGCTATGACTCAGTCGGAACTTTGAGTCTTGAAGTGGGACCAATGTTGCGAAAATGACTTAGTCCACCCTAAAAATAAACAACACAAAGAGATCTTTTTTTCTTAACTCATCAGAAAAAACGTTGCTGTGAAGTGTCAGAGGAAGAAAAACGGTCGATTAGTTGAGATAGAAAGCGACATCTGTTTATTGCAAAGAAGACGACTACAGGATTCAAAAGGGAATTTTCGTGCAGACTTCGGAATGCATAAAAGGCGCGCGTTAAATGAAACTCGATTTTTTTTTCTGGCAGATCACTAAGAAGCTAGCACACTTCCGAAACATCAATCCTACAAACCAAAATCACAATTTATCCATAAGAAATTATACTTCTCGGGAACCAGAGGCTTTGATAAAATTTATTTTTAAGCTACTAATTGTTTTATTTATTTTGAGATGAGAAATGAACAGTGGACAATTGCTACGAAATCCAAACTGTAGGCCATTAGGATATTTCTGTTCTTTAAGATCTTTCTTAAGCTGAAAATTGATCAGCGTTGCCGTGACCTTGAAAAGAAGGGACGTAAGTGGAATTGGACGATAGTTAAAAGTGAAGGAGGAATGCTGTCTTTAATCCAATCGGAAAGAGACCTGAAGAATAGGACTGATGGAACAGTTTATGCAGTGATTTTTCAAACGTTGAAAAACACTAAAACTAAAGCGGGTAAACTATCCGGATAAAAATGGCACGATCTTTAAGTAGTCTAGGAGCTGTTTGAGTGCGAAAGAAGATTCGTCCCATTGAATTGTTGACGCAGGAGGAGTCATGTCACTTATAACCAGCATCAAATTAACAACAAACTGTGGTGAAAACAAATGCTCTATATCAACCGAGCTTACAAAATAAGTAGCATTGGAAACGAATGTCTGAACCGACAATGACGTAGTGTTACGCACATTTTTTACAAATTGCTTACTACCTTTAGGACATTGTTGTTTTTTTGTTGCTGTAATTTTTGGCAACAGGTCTTTCTAGCTTGATTTCGAAAATGTTCGTCTTTTATCCTTATAATAATAAATGCCCGAAATTACTAAGCTTGAGTTTAAATATCTGCCCCATTTATGGTTAAAGAACGGAATTTTAATTTCCAAAATTATAGACCTAAGCCAATCAAAAAGAGTATTTAAAAATTTCTTAATTACTATTTCTTCTAAATCACATGCTTTCTAATTCAAGGTATGGATCCATATAAATTATAACGATAGAAACTGATGTTGAAACGTAATCTGATAGTTTCAAGCTTGGAGAGCGGCATAAATTAAGAAATTAAATTAAACAATGTAACATTTTTGAAATACCTTCGTTTTGAAATTCTAAGCCATTTGATCTTTAAAAGGCCATATGCGTGACATCCAGGTGTGCATTCCACTAGTTCTCAACATCACAATATGTCATTCAAATGCATATTTATTACTCCATCAGTGAATGTAGTTTGAGGTAATTTATGCAAACCACTTTAAAGGAATGTCTTAATTTTAAGACCATTTCAATTCTTATCTATCGCTCTATACAGCATAATGCAGGCATTCTGCTAATAGCATCATTGTTCCTTAACCTGAACACCTAAATCAACACTCTTATACATTTCTAAAGACCTTAAAGTTAATTTACATGTGTGGATTTTTATCCATAAGGCCATAAAACACCTCGTAAGCCTTAACTGCTTTTTGCCATCTTCGGCACGTACACCTAACTCTTCTCAATGCTCCATATCACTGGGTGAAGATCTCTCGCCCACAAACGTCAAGCGGCACGCCATCTCACGATCCATCGCCATATTGCCACCAAAAGAGATGCTATATACGAGTACTTACTTATTTGACAACAAAGTCACCGGCCGCTTCGGTGGCATGGAGCTGCGGTGACTGCTGCGGCAGTAGTAAACTCGTCACTTAATTTGCTATATTCAATCCAGTATGCCAGTCTTCCAGCTACCGGGTAAGGTAAGGCACCGCCGCTGTGTGTTATGATACTTTCTCTGACATCACACAAACCAAAGAGTACCGTCGCGTCGTTGACGTCGTCGTACGCCCTTAGTGTGTCACGTGTACAAATTGAAACCACCTCATAATTCATTTAAATGTGCATTCCACCTTATGTGTCGCCTCCATTCCATAACCTGCATCGCTCTTCTACTCTGGTACTTTATAAACCTATTCCAATTGCCGCGGCGTAAAGTAATCCATTATACGGAAGACATCAATATGGAGCCCTGGAGCTGAAGCTGGAGCTCATAGTGTTGGAGCAGAGCAAGCACACGAGCTGCGTCACCACCACCGATCGACCGACGCGACGACGATGACGACCGCACCAATTCTAGATTCTGGATTCTGGTATTGCTCGCTGGGAACTTCGCATGAGTTAGATCTAGGACAAAGATACGTCGCGTTCGTCGTAGCGTCGCGTCGAGTCAGTCGGTCATCCATTCGCTTGCAGTAAATTGTGCGAAGTATCTTTTCCATAAATTTCGATCACAATCGATTCTGTAATCCAAGACTGTAGGTGTTCGGAGGTGAGTTGTTGTATCTTCGTTTATGGCGTGATGCGGTCGGTGCGGTGCTTGGTGGTGAGCACGACGACGACGATTGACGGTCGGTTGGTATAATATGCAGTGCTGCGTTGCTGATGCTGATGGTGGATTATCCATCTGCAACAATTGGCTAAAACAAGTGGTTTGTCGATACGATAGTGTGACGTTATGTGGGGTGTTCGTTTTTCTCTTTGAGTCAGCAGGAGATTATTTGGTTATGTGGAGCAAAGATGTGACTGATATTCGAAGAGCTATGGCTGCTGCGTAGGTTGCTTAGGTTTTAGAAAGAAAGAATTCTTGAAACTTTGTTGTCGACAAATATTGAGGTTTTTGTTTATTTTTTATTTGCCTTGAGTTTTAATGTTTTTGCGGGTTCCTTTGTTATTATTGATCAGGTGAAACTTGTCTATTGTATTTTTGGGTACATACTCTGTTAACAATATCCAACACTGAATTGTTTAGCCTATTTGGAAATCAATAACAAATTAAGGTTCTATTTAGATTAATTGACTTTATCTTGGCTAAGTGAGAGTTATAAAGGTCCGCCATCATTTTGTTGTTCAACTGGCGTTTATTTCGTGAATGATAACACTTAGCTCTCGTCTGATTAGAGAGATCATTAGTTTTATCCTTACGCTGAACGAATATGGTTGTGAATACGCTTGAACAACGCTGGTAAATATTGCGACATTACTTTAAAAAACATGGTAATGTTGCAGAATGAAATTGCGTACGGATTTTGGAGGAAGAGAAGTACCGCCAGCTCCGTATATTCGCTACTTGCTTAAGTTGGCGCTACAGCGCATTGTGCTCCTGGACCTCAAGTAATAACTTTCGCCAGCTTACTCAATCTCTAGCTTGCTGCCTCCAGTTTGGAATAAAAACCTGACGTGCGTCGACGAGATTAGGCCTACCTCTGCTTCTTGTTCCCTCAGGGTTGGCGTTGAATTCCTTACGGGCTGAAGCTCCGATGTTCTTTCGCTCGACGTGCCCTAACTATCTTAAACGTTAAACACCCAGTTTTTTGACCATTGGCAAGTCGCTGTACAGCTCGTTTAGCTCATGATTATATTTTTCCAAACCGGACCATAGATCGTACACAGAACCTTCCTCTCAAAGATACCAAGAAATCTTTCATCAGCCTTTGAGGGGGGCATGCTTCTGCACCATACAGCAAGACTGGGATGATTAAGGTTTTGTGAAGTGTCTCTTTGGTATACTTCGCGATAGGGCCTTATTTCTCAACTATTTGCTTAGGCTGATGTCATTTTCATAATAAACAGCAGAGCCCATATAAACACATTCGTTTACCACCTCGACCAAGTCTACGGTGTGAATCGCCTCTATTTGATGACAGTAAATACTTCGTCATGTTCTCGTTAATGTCAAGACCCATTTTCTTCGTCTCAGACTCGACATTAGAGAAGGCACCTGTAGGGATACCAAAACTCAACAAGGTACTGTATAGTTCGTTCCTGTTTACTCTGTCGAAAGCTGCTTTAAAATCGAAGAAAAGATGTTGAGTTTTGATCCTATGTTCTTAGATCTTTTCCAGGATTTGGCGAAGAGTGAAAATTCGGTCGATGGTATATTTGCCAGGCCTTACACTGGTAAGGGTCAATTATTTCGTCAGTAAATGGATGCATGGAAATGGATATTGTTTGCGATGTTTAAAACGCTAATGCCTCTGTGGTTGGCGCAGAGAAGGCGGTCACTTTTTTATGGATCGGGCAGATATTGCTTCCTTCCGAACAAACTTTACTAACGAGGTGGTGCATGCTTCGAATCAGATCTGCTCCAGCGTACATAAAAAACTCTTACTGCAGACCGTCATCACCGGCCGCTTTGTTCGACTTCAGCCTAGTGATGGCTTGTTTGATCTCACACTTGTTGGGAGGGTGGAACTCTAGATCGTCAACCAAATGGATTTGACGTAGTTGCTTGCTGGCGGAATCGTTGACTTTATCACCATTAAGCAGCTAGTTCAAATGATCTCTCCAGATTTTAAGCATTAAATGCGTCTCGATTACAGTATTCCTCTCCTTATAGTGCATCCCGTTGTTTCTTGTTCAATTTAGGTCTAATTATACCGCTGTTCAGCCTGCAAAGTCAAAGTAACAATATGTTTGATGCTGGGGGTGAAAAGGCTTTACAACAATGATTTTTGGATTTTCCTAGTAGCAACGTAGTTTTTGAGGTACAAATAAGATATCACTGGAAATCGTATTTATATCTTTAAAAGATTTTCAAACCAACTGTCGGACAGGAAAGTGATAACCCACGATAACTCAAAAGTACTCGGTTTTCCTAAATGTAAGTGCAAAAGTTCATCACATTTAAGTCCAAATCCTCCAGGCTCACTTTCCTGGTAGCCCTCAAACCGTATTTTGTAGCAATCAAATAATCTTCTTGTTAAACTGTAGCACAAGGCCTGATCACAAGGGACAAAGTACAATATGGGGTCTCAACAGTTTCAAACCATTTGAATCTACAAGACCAGATGGTGTAATACCAGCCGAACTCTAAAAAGCCTCAAATTGCTCCAATCCTTGAGGAATTTTAAACCAGTTGTCTTTATCTGGGCCCTGTTTTAACAAAGACTTTCAATTTTAATTCGCAAAATACGTTTCGCCGAAATCAAATTTAAAAAGTGCAATGTCTTTTTTGAAAAGTAAAAAGTTTTATTATTTTGAAATTGTAAGGCATATAAGTTAATCAAAAATAGTACGTTTGACTAATGCTGCCATATAAATCGCTACATGTAAACTTTTAAAGTCGCTATAAAACAAGTAAAAATGGTGAAATAACATCACCACGTGTCAGTTCACAAAAAACATATGACCTCCACTTGATTTAAATAACTCAAGCTGCTTGCTATCTCAAACCAAATCGCATGTAAGCTCGATACTCGGTGTCATAGAAATGCACGCTACACGGCAAGGCGTATTCTCATAGGGTTTTCTCAGAAGCTATTTGATTGATTTCGAAGAAAAAACTCTTCATCTCAGCAGTAGCCGTGACGTGATGGTTAGTGCGTTGGACTATAACTTTTACATAATTGAAGATCCGAAGGAAAAAGTGTAGGAGGTGGGAGCTGCTTTCCAGCAAGTGTACATAATGAATGTTAGCATTTGCCTCAACTACGACCTGGAAAACAGAGCCCTACTTAATCACATTTACCTTCGAAATGATATAACAAACCGGTGATCTGAGAACCGCGGTTTCATGCGGTTCAATGACGGTTCCTTGGTAAATGCTACAATCGCCGAGCAAACGGGAGAAAGTCCCTTGTGTCGATGGTATATCCAACGTTGTACTAAGACATTTACCGATGGACGCAATTGACATTTGCACCACACTCTTTAATAATGCACTGAATAATTCATATTATCTGAGCAGGCTTACTGAGCAGGCTTGTAATAAGCAAGCCATCGTTGCATATTCAATATCATATGCTATCATATGTGGTCAAAAGTGGCAATGCAACTTCAACCACAACATTCTTAATTAAAAATGGTCTTCAACAGGGAGCAGTGAATTTTCCAGTTCTTTTCAGCATTTTCACCAGCAATCTGATAGGTAGTCTTACAAAGGCAATTGCGTATGCCGACGATCTAATTGCGTACAGTTATAAGAATTCTTTTCACCGTAATTTCGACAAGATTCAGCGATATTGCGACGACTGGAAAGTGAAAATAAATGTCCAGAAGTCGGAGACAATTCTGTTCCGGACTCCGTTGGCTAGATCCACCAGGGATACGTGCAAGAATTGGCTCAAGATGGTCATCGTTGATCTTCACGGGCAGCCATTAGCGAGCAAAAGTGTAGTAAAGTACTTCGGTATCTGGTTAGATCAATATCTATATTTCGACAGACATGTAAATCATATAAATGCTGCCCTGACCAGGGCCAGACAAGCCTTCGCTCTGACGAAACGGCTGTTTTACAGCAGTCGTCTTGACCGCAGAGTGAAGGTAATTTGCTACATGGCCCATGGTTGTCCTGTGTGGTTCTACGTTGCCCCTTCCTAGATGGAGAAGTTTCGGGTTTTCAACCGGCCCTGTACCGGCTTATATCGAACAGCCGAATCTTCTCACGTGCATTACTATTCCAACGAGGTCCTATACAACTGGGTTTGAATCAACAGAATTGACAATTTCGTGATAAAACTCGTTCGAGGTCACATTGCAAGGGCTATGTCTTCGACCAACAATTTAATTTTCGGGGCGTTCGATAGACGAGTATTTTAAAAGTGCACGCTTCAGCTGCTTCATTCCAGCAGTGGCATTCCTCTTTTTAGATAGATGCGGTCTGATACAGGATATATTGGTAGTTCCGCTAATATACCACGCCACACGATAGGTGGCTCCTGTACAATCGGGACGTCATGGCTCAAGGCGGAGCAGAGCTCCTTCGGTTCAATAGGGCTGTGTCTGAACGGGACTGAACTGTTAGGGTGAAGCAGGAGAACCAGTTTTGGTGGCTTAGCACTTGATAGTGAGTAGTCGAGATGGGGTTTTAAGCCTTGACCAACTTAAATACTTGTTTAATAGTTTTACGGTTTAGTTTTAAGTAGAATAGGCATGTTGGCACAAAAAAAAAATTAAAAAAAAAAAAACATGGAATAAGAAAAAAAAGACAACAACATATGAAAAACAAAAATGTAAGATAGTTAGATTTTCTGCTGTGGTTGTTCTAGTTTTAAGTAGTTTATAGATAGAATAAGTAGTTTAAGTTAGTTTTAAGTTTTTTTAAGGGTACTGTCTCTTGCAAGAAATTGACAAATCCCCCAAGAGTGCTTTCTCAAATTAACCGTTCGGATTTGGCTTACAACTGTAGGTCCCCTCCATCCGTGACAACAGTCGTCGCAAACATGAATGGTTGAGAGCTGTAAGTCACTAGGCCCTAGTTTTCAACGCATTGTTGGGCCACCTAATTGTGTATTTATTTAGGTTATCACCTACTCTGTACATACCCTGCCCTAGCTGAAAAACTCAAGACCTATTAAGGATAATTTTTTTATAACGATCTAAACGAACTAAATTACATTAGCATAATCAATATATCACGTTTCGCCACGGGTTCAATAAAGGTTTCGTTGAGCTCAAAAGAATGCCTCGAGATTTGGGATGATTCCACTTAGTGCAATCAACTGATATCCTGAATGTGTGTTATTTTATCCCGGACAGAAACTTTAACCTAACATTACAGTGAATTCTTAAAACTTCGATGCAATTTGGTCTTATAGTAAATACTAAATTACCAAGTCTTAATAAGTTCTATATTTTTCAACTGATACTCTTCCAAATTGGTTTAAGACCTAATTTATTGTTTAAAATGAGATAAAACAAGCGAAAAATTTGATCAGATTTGAGATTGCAAATTTGATTGGTTTTTGTTTAAGTAAAACTGTATTTTGTTTTTGGTACCAAAGTTTTACCTTGAACTTAAAGGCAATTTATATCTGCATTTTATTCATTTTGGACCAAAAGAACAAGGTGATTCATATCCAAACTTTATAGTTTCTAATTTTACTTGTACTTGCACCACGTACTTTACATTGTCTCAATAAAATCTTGAATATAATATTCTCAACAGCATTCTGCCAATTGACATTACAATCGTACACTTTCCTTCAATGACAAACGAGAATAAAATATATAAAATAAAAATAAAACTCTATAACATAAACCATCACTTTACAAAACCATCCACACTTGAAAAATCCATGTCATGAATGTCGGGGCTGCGATCATATCCATATCCGAATCTAAATCCAAATCCAAAATTGAAAACTTGATCTTCTTCATTCTTTCTTTCTTGCTATAGCTGGCTCTCGAGCTCATATTGGTCAAATTCGTGACTTGAAATCCAAATGGCAGCCTCCAGAGACCTTGAAAAATCACCATCAACTTAATCAAATATGGAGATATCCGGACTGTACTCCGCGCACCATCAACTTTAGAGCTATGGAGCTATAAGCTAATCGGTGCCAAAAACCATATGAAAAGCTTTTCACTTATTATAACCACTGTCACTATCACGATTGCGCGCGCGAAATTCGCCATTAAATCCATATCGTCTATACGTCTTTTGTCGATGGATGGCGGTGGTGGTGTGGCGGGCGGTGGTGAAATAGCACAGTAACGATAGAGATGGGACTATACACGCACTGCTTAGGCTAAAGCTGAAGCTAAGGCTAAGGCTGATGGCGCGTTTCACGTCCAATTGACATTATAAATAATTCATCAGACGTAAGACCGCTGCTGATGGTCTTCTTCAGCAGCGATCAGCTTGGTGGATGGCGGTGGTATATCTTCTGCATGGCGTATGGAAGCAGGGTCACATCGCTTACCATTTTCGCGTTCGATAGAGAGAATGATGCATGAGTGAGCATTGAGCAAAAGCCATTCAAAAAGTTGTCCCTGATGCTGCTGCCTGTAGCAGCAGGCTGGCCTGGAAGGAAAGTGAAGTTAACCATCCCGGAGGTAACTTTCTTCAATCTTCACCACTGCTTGCTCAGCTCACAGAGAGCGATCTCAATTATCCCTAATCCATAGAATATGGGAAATGATGATCATTGCGCCTTCATGGTCGCTTGCGCTTCAGCTTTACTCGTTCACCTTTCCTTAAGACGACCGACGACGGAGAGGTATCTCGACATCACAGTTATCCACCATCATCATCGTAGTCGTTTCGTTGTCGTTGTCGTCGTCGATAGTCACAGCCTTTGAATTTGTTTATCTCGACTTGAGAACCGGACCGAATAATTATTATAGCTGATGTTGTAGCTGCTGCTGTTGCTGCTTCTGCCAACAAAGTTTTTTTATATTGCAAGTGCTCAGTGACATAGGAAGATGCCTCTTCCCAGAAATTTTATGACCCACTTTCGATAGGAGTTCTTGACTTTGGATCGCCAAATTGTAACAAAAACCATTCCATGCAGTACCATCTTTGAGTGTGTCTTTAATGGCAGGAGAAATGTCAGGCCCGGACTAGAGTGCTGCTATAGACGCTTTACAATAAATATTCGGTTTAAAGTTTTAAACATATTGTTAACCTCGAGCTCTTGGCTTTTAAGAATTTGGCTTTTAAGAATTTGGCTTTTAAGAATTTGGCTTTTAAGAATTTGGCTTTTCGAGAATTTGGCTATTAAAATTTATTGCTTCTTAACCTGGTAGTAATTCTATGAAAATAAGTTTTGGTGAACAATACCTTTGAATATTTATTTGCTCAATGACTTGTAAGTAATTGGCAGTATTTTGATTTCAACATACTTTTATAAAAATTGATTGATTGATAGACTGCCTTGAAACGTCAACTTGGGAACAGATACAAGCTCTTTCGGATGAACTAATTTGTCTGAGCTTCTTTTTTAAATGTGCACGCACCCAAGGGGTTACGAATACCCTTGTACTGATTAAACCCATTGCGAGCAATTAGGAAAGGAGGATAGGATTAGGCGAGAGATATTGATGCATATTAATTTTGATTGTCTGAGCATTGTAGTGACTAGGAAATATTAAGGCTGGTAAAGCGTTAAACATTCTTGTAGTGCTGCTAAAAAAAAATGAATCCTTGCAATTAACAGTATGTCCAAAATTGGGCTTGAGGGGTAAATTGATGGGCCTTCCTAAAAGTAGGGGTATTACGGTGGAATGCCAGTGGCTATTTCGCTAGAGCATTGTTCGTGAAAATATCGTTAAAACAATGATCGTCATGAAACCTTACTGCAGTGTTCAAGGTAAGCAAATGTATCAGTAATTGAACGGTTATTTTTACAGCTTTCAATTCTATCCAATAACTCCACAAGAGATAGTTTCTTATGTACATACCTAGAACTGACAGCTGTTCAGTCCCCTCGATGAAAGTATCATGCATTGATAGTGGCTTTTGGATAGGGTTTCACTTTTGCTACATTAAACTGACAAATTCTACACAGTTTTAGATTCCCCAATGGACAATGTTGACAACATACTTACTGGAGATATCTAGCTCGGTCCCTAGCTAGATGTCTCCAGTTTCGCGCTCCAAGTTCCGTGAGTTCACCTTCCACTTGTGCGCGCCACCTGATCCGCAGTCTTCCTCTACTGCGCTGTGGGTGTGGATTCGAAGACTTTCCGGGCCGGAGCATTGGTTTACATGCGCTCTACGTGACCCAACCATCTTAGTCGTTGGACTTTTACCCTTCTGGTTAAGTCTACGTTGCTGTACAGCCCGTACAGCTCGTCGTTCCATCTACTCCTGCACTTCCCTTTGATGCATACGAGACTGTAGATCACACGAAGAACTTTTCTCTCGAACCGACCCAAGGTGCTTTCATTCGCTTTTGTCATAGTCCATGCTTCTGCACCGTATAGCAGGACGGGGATGACAAGTGTCTTATATAGCGACACTTTGGTCCCTCGAGAGAGGAAAATGCAAACCAAGAAATGTTCCCTATCTCCATTCCGATATATCCATTTCAAAAATTGATCAAAATGTTTCATTATTTACTAAAATTGTTATAGAAAGTGTCGAACAATCTATGTCTTTGACACAAATAAGGTTAATAGCAAAACGGTTCTTCCCCCTAACTTAACTTATTAAAATCAGAAACAGTTTCAGGAGAAGGTGGATACGGACGGGAAATAGTTATTACTTAACTGAAATGAAAGTTCTTACAAATTTGATTAAAGATGGTATTGTTAGCTTTAGAAACAATGTATGGAAAGAAAAAATTGGCAAACCTTTCTGAAACATTGTAAAGGTTATTAAGAAATAATGGGCTAGTAGCCTTATCTGATTCTGAAAAGGCAAACACTTTAGGCAAAATATTTACCGATAGCCATACACTAACAAACAACTATACAACAAATAGCAATGTGCAATCATTAGTTCTGTAATCATTGCATTTGATCAACTAAAGCGTCTTAAATGATCAAGACGAGTATGTTACAATTACCTAGGTTGTTGACACACTCCTTGAATTGAAAATTCGAAAGTCAGCTGGCTTTGATAACTTAGGGATACATTTTTTTTATATTTGCTCAGTTCTGTATCAAGTCAAGCTACTTTAAAATAGATTAACAATAGGCTAAATTTATTCCAATTTTGAAACCTGAAAAAAAAACTTAGCCATTATGTTAGTTATAGTCCATTCCTGACAACATTACTCGCACACAGGAATGGGTGAGAGTTGTAAGTCACTAGGCCCTTGTTCTTAACATACTGTTGCGCCACCCAATTCAAAAAAAATGTATTATGTTAGTTATCGTGCTATAAGTAAGTAACACTAATCATAACAATATTCTGCCTTCAGAGCAATTTGGATTTTGGGCGTACCGTAGAAAAGTCCACCAAATCGATCGAATAAGCAAAATCATTAAAACCAATTTTACTAATGGTAAAAGTACCGGTATGGTTTCACTTGACGTTGAGAAAGCATTTGATTCTGTTTGGCTTGACGGGCTCTTAAACAAACTTTTCATTAACTTTTACATCAAGAAGTTTTGTTGTTTATGTTAAGAAACAACTTTCGGAAATGTTTGAGTGCAGAGCAGGTGTGCCTCAGGCCTAGTACTTTATACAGATTTTGCTGCTGATTTGCATGTCTTGCAAAATTGCAATGAAGCTATTTTCGCAGATGACACCTGTGTTTTTTCTTCTGATTCACTTGGTTCCATTATTGAAACCAATTTGAAACCTTGAATGCACTTCAACAATATTTAAACGATTGGACGATTAAGGTAAACGCTTTGAAAACTCAGGCAATCAATCTAGCCAACCAACCGCGTAGAAGCAAACTGGAAATCAAATGCTTAATACCTTGGCGTCCACTTAGACAGTAAACTTTTGGAATTCATGTTCAAAAAATCATAAAAAAAGGAAATATTACCATTAAAATTCTCTATCCTTTCATTAATGGTAAATCAAAGTTAAATCATGAAAATGAATTTATAGTTTTCAAAGATATTTTTCAAGCAATTATTTTAGACGGATCACCTGCTTGTGCTAACTGCGCAAAAAGCCACTAAGGCACCTCTCCTTATCCAGTCGGCAGCGGACGAATTCTCGAGATGGAATCAACGGTGGCGTCTACAGTTTCCGTAAGGTTGAACTACTTAGTGAACACCTTATAGGGCTTCTTCGACATATTCGGAGCCCAGGCCTGTAAGGAGCGGTTTATCTTTAAGTTTCGAAGCACCAACAAGCCTCGGATACGGAGATTCACTGTTGACAACCCACGCAAACGAAATAAGGACAACGAACTTCGGATATGTACGTCAAATGTTGGCAAACGCAAACTAAAAGACTGCGATATATACTACGGCGACTGCTACCGAGAACAAAGACAGCGTCTATTTGGGTGTAAATTTGTTGTTGGAACTAGGCTCAGGCAAAAAGTCTTGAGTTTCAACAGTGTGAGCGAGCGCATCACGACAATCCGCATCAAGGCTAAATTCGCCAACAAAAGCCTAATATACGCGCATGCCCCAACAGAGGAGAAAGATGAAGACACCAAAGACATATTCTTCGAGCTCTTGGACAAGACGTATGAGCAGTGCCCTGGCTGACACAGCCTGCACGACACCACCTCCGACAACGGATTCATGCTGGTCGATTTCGCTGCGGGGCGTGAGGTTCTGGTAGCAAGTACGCAGTTCACACATCTTAATATCCGCAAGGGGACATGGAAACCTCCTGATCAATCAACCGTTAACCAGATTGACCACATTGCGATCGACGCACGACACTTCTCCAGTATCCAGTTTATCCGAACATTCCGAGAGGCCAACATTGACTCGGACCACTACCTCGTTGTAGCCAAGGTACGACTACGGATATCCCGATCCAAGCCAAAACAAAGAATTACTGTGAGAAGATTCGACGTTAGACGGCTACAATCGCAAGAGACTGCCATGTCCTTTTCCGATCGAGTCTCTAATAACCTCCTAGGGAGTCCTATGCTTTCTGCATTAAGCATTAATAACCAGTGGCAACATTGCCTTGCGGCCATCAGAGATGCCGCCTCTGAAGTGCTAGGTTTCACACGGCCACCACAGCGAAACCCCTGGTTTGACGACGAATGTCGGCAAGCGCACGCAGTGAAACAAGATGCATACAAAACGGCGCAGCACAAAAGGACTAGAGCTGCTCGCGAGCTCTACGAGCAGAAGAGGAGAGAGGAACACCGGCTTCTTAGACGGAAAAAAAGAGAGCATGAGAAGCGCGCGATCGAGGAGATAGTAGGATGTCACAACAGGAATGAGGTTCGTAAATTTTACCAAAAGGTAAAAAAACCTACCAAGGGTACCAGCTACGAACCAAAGCCTGTTAAGACGATCAGGGGAACATCGTAGCAGAACCGCAGTCGATGCTGAGAATATGGAAAGATCACTTCTCCAAATTATATAACGGTGATGACGAACCGAATTCCGCTGTAAGGGAGAAAGAACCACTCAACCTCGGCGACGCAGATCAACAATTCCGCCTACCCGACCTTGACGAAGTGAAGATAGCTATATCCAAACTTAAGTCAAACAAAGCTGCTGGAGCTGACGGCATCGCTGCCGAACTATTCTAAGCAGCAGGCGATGACTAGGAAGGGAGCATGCACCAACTCATCTGCAAAATATGGTCGGAAGATTCATGCCCGATAAGTGGAATCTCAGCATAGTGTGCCCGATATATAAGAAAGGAGACCCTCTAAACTGCGCCAACTACAGAGGCATCTGTCTCCTTGACATTACGTATAAGATCCTCTCTGCTGTATTATGTAAATATCTGAAGCCTTTCGTCAACAACCTGATAGGTCCTTATCAGTGTGGCTTCAGTTCAGGAAAGTCCACTATCGACCAAATATTCACACTACGGCAGATCTTGGAAAAAAACCAGGAGCTTCAAATCGATACCCACCATTTTTTTATCGATTTTAAAGCCGCGTATGACAGCATCTATAGGGAAGAGCTATTCAGAGCAATGTCTAGTTTTGGCATCCCTGTCAAACTTATCCGTTTGTGCAGAATGACGATGGAGAATGCACGCTGCTCTATCAAGGTCGGAAAAGATCTTACCGATGCATTTGATGTCAAAAAAGGTTTTAGACAAGGCGATGCACTGTCATGCGACTTCTTCAACATCTTTCTGGAAAGAATTGTGCAAAACTCAACCGTCAACACTAGGGGCACAATCTTCCAAAGGTCCATCCAATTACTCGGATACGCAGATGATATTGACATAATTGGAAGATCAAAGCGTGATGTCAGTGGAGCGTTTTTGAGCATTGCGACGCAAGCGAAGAAGATGGGTTTAGTGGTCAATGAGGGCAAGACCAAGTATATGCTGTCATCAAAAAAGGACACTGAACGACGATGTCTTGGACAAAACGTCACCATGGACAGCTGTAACTTTGGAGTAGTTAAGGACTTTGTCTACCTAGGCACCGCTATTAACACAGATAACGACACCAACGCTGAAATCAAACGAAGAATAACTCTTGCAAATCGCTTCGTCTTTGGACTTAGAGGCAATTGAGAAGTAAAGTCCTCTCTCGAGCATGTAAAATCACCATCAATAAGACACTCATCATCCCGGTTCTCATTTATGGCGCTGAGGCCTGGACCCTGTCAAAGAAAGATGAGTGCTTCTTAGGATGCTTCGAGAGGAAAATTCTTCGGGTGATTTTTGGTCCGGTCTGCATAGATGGAAAATGGAGGAGAAGATATAACGACGAACCGTACGGGCTGTACAGCGACACTGACCCAGTTAGCAGAATTAAAGTCCAACGGCTTAGATGACTAGGTCATGTAGAGCGAATGGACATCAACGCTTCAGCCCGGAAGGTCTTCGAACCCAAACCCGAGGGACGGCTCAGTAGTGGAAGACCGCGACTCAGGTGGCGCATCCAGGTGGGAGAGGACCTCAACCAACTTGGCGTGCGAAACTGGAGACAGCACCTAGGGACCGAGCTGGCTGGAGACGCATGTTGGTTGACTACCAAGTCACCTTTATCTGCCATTTATCTTTTAATTTTTTAAAGCTACTTGATTTGAACGGTCTGAAAGGTAATTTTTAACAAAGCATAGAAGAGATGTAATAATTTCAAATGCAAGCATTTTTATAGCAATAATCTTATTTATCAAAAAATCATTTAAAGATTTGTTCCAGTGGGAAAACTGTAACGGTATTGATGTTCCCTCTTTGTAAACTGGCGATGTTTCTTTCAAATTATCATCCTAAACCACAGGATACTCAGGGTGAGCATGGAAATACAAAGAGGTCGTTCCAATGGGCTAAGTGCTTCTGTAGGCATGGTCGCTTGAGCCTAGTGCTAACTCGTCGGTGGGGTGGGATCTTGCACTTGCCACTGGACTGCCGTATACATTTCCATACATGCCTATCTCGCATCAAGAATCATTCTAATTAGCATTTTCACAAAAACGAATCAAAATACCAATTAAAAATTTTGTGGAAGCCGTGATGTTAAAGGCTTCCGAGTAATACCCTCCCTTCGGTTGACCACGTTAATCAGGAACCCCGTGGTTACCGCTCCCCTCAAATGATCTACGATAACCCTCAACATACATTAAAAGAGAACATAAGTTTCACTCAATTCGCCTCCGTCTATCCTCATTTTCCTTCTCTTAACTTTTCTCAGCACTTCTCCTAAAACTAACCCACTAGCATTTTGACTTCTTCATTGACCAACAATAAAATATTGTTACATAATAAAACTGCCCTTTCCCGTCACCTAGTATGAACACGCCTAAACTACTTTATCACTCTAGGTTTTTGCTCAGCAAATACCTATTGTGCTTATTATGTTTTAAATATCTCCAACCTTATATTTTTCGAAGATAAAGCTGGAGAGTTTACCTATGCTAAGATTTTGCCTAGCAACAGACGCCAAGGGATTATAAGCTCTTCTTTTGTATTGTATTGTATTGTATGTTTTAAGTTAAGTTAGTTGTAAAGCTTGTTATCTCTCGTCCCGCTTTTTGACGAGCCTGTTCTTGATTGTCTTTTGTCGAAGACGCGTCTTAAGTTGTTATTAATATAAGTATAATTGTTAACAAATAGAATTAAAGAAATTTACAAAAAATAAACTTAATAAGAGTAATAAAAAGAAGTTTTATTGTGTTTAACCCTAAACACGTTACTGGCGCAGTCGCAAAAAAAAAAAAACAAAAAAAGTCGGGTGCGTGGAAAGATAATAAGAAATAAGAAGTATTTTGTACAGTTTTCTCAAAAACTAAACCTAATTAAATGTGTAAAAATAAAACTTATTCACATCAAATAACGTGCATTAAATAAAAACAACAAACAAAAACAAACAAATTAAAAAGTGTAAAATACTTTAAAAATGTCTTCCCTATAAAAGTGTTGAAACTATAAAATTTATGATAACGAACTCGTACTAAAGAAAATTCCACCACCTTTTTTTTTGAGAAAAGCTCTTTCTCCGCTCGAAATTATAAAAAAAAACATACAAAAAAAATAATTAAAAGCAAAATAAGACAAAAATAAAATAAATACATAGAAGAAAAGAAAAACATTAAATTGCAGTCAGCGTAAATAAGCGATTAAAAACATTTGGAAACAAGTATAACTTACATACAGCCAGGAAAAACATTTTGTTTGAGGTGTCAACTGTACCTACACAAGAAAAGCTAAGCTTTATAATATCCGCTGATCTCCAATGTCATCTGAACCCTACAACCGAAGTCAACATCAATAAGTAAAAATCAACATAGGAGCTGTTTAAAATTATCGTCGCTGAGTGAGTATAATATCAAAATGGAGGAGTTAAGCCCGCCAGAAAAGTTTAAAATAGCATTAGACCTTATATCAAAGCTACCAGAATTTGACGGTAATAATAAATGTTTAATTGAGTTTCTGGACAGAGTAGATTCTATTTCCTTTATGGTAAATTCATTTGAAGACGCTGCTAGAGCAGTTCTCACAGGTTATATTAAAGACAAAGTTACAGGTAAGGCAAGGGGTCAATTACAGAAACATGGAAGACTAACAACATGGTCTGAGATTAGGGATGTCTTGAAAAATGATTTTGGTGAACGATTATCAGTGGAGAAACTCATTGATAGTATTCGCACGGCTAGGGTTGTGACAAATATAGAAGATTATTTTAATAAAATTAATAATTTGTTAAGTAGAATAAATAATGCTTATCTATTAAATAATAACGGAAACGATATAAGTCATATGATCGAGTCTAATAACAGAATTGCGCTGGAGGCATTTAAGAATAATCTTCCGGAACCAACCAAGACCATAATACTCAGTCGTAATCCCAATTCATTAAGAAATGCTTTCAAGATTATTCTTGAAGTCAATCACCAACGAATGGGTCCTAATAATCGCTTTAATGGTTTAGGTAATAGTCAAAACAATTTTTATTCTAGCGGCCAAAATACTAGGTCGAATCAAGCAAGCCAATCAAGTCAAAACAATTGTAACAATAGTACAAGGCAATCATTTCAAAACAATAACCTAAATACCAATCGTCAAAATAATAATTATGGGTCTGGTAGTAATTCACGTCAGAATTTTAATCGTAATAGTGGCCAATCACGTCAGAACTCCTATTATAATTCGAATCGTCAACCCAATCAAAATAACAGTAACAATCAGAGCGCACAAGTCCGAAATAACAACAACAGTGGGCAATCGCGAAACAGCAACAGATCCGGAGAACCTATGGACATTTCTCTAAATGAACAACAAAATGATCGTGCTGAAAATAATGCAAATTTTTCTCATGCACAACGAAACGACTTCCCTATATAATAGTAAAAACACCTATTAGGCCTCTTAAGTTTATAATCGATTGTGGTGCAGAATACAGTGTAATCAATGAAAGAATATGTCATCCAAAATGGGAAATACCTTCAAAAAACATAACCCTTAAGGTTCTTGATCACAACGTACAAACGAATGTCGAATACTGCATCCCTATTTTTGAAGAATTTAAAAAGCCAAATTATTTTATCAATTTTGTAGAATTTAGTTTTCATGATTATTTTGACGGCCTTATAGGAAATAACATTCTTTTTGATCTCAACCCAGTAATTGATTTCAAAAACCGAATTTTGAAAACAGACTCTGCTGCAATTCCAATGTTCTTTAATAAAGAAGAAGAAACTTACGGTGAACTTTGTTTCGAAGATGAGTCCCTTAAAATTTTTTTTAGTGAGCTTTCTGAATCTGGAATTGACAGTAAGATTTTTGCTCAACATTTAAGTTCAAATGACGCTTTCAAACTAAAATCTCTAATTCGTTCCTTTCAAAATATTTTTTATAAAGAAGGAAATGACCTTACCTTCACAAGCGAAATAAGGCATGAAATAAAGACAAAAACAGAAATCCCAATTTATAGTAAAATGTACCGTTATCCCGAAATACATACTGGTGAAGTGGATAAACAAATCTGTGAAATGCTAAAACAAAAAATAATAACACCAAGCAATAGTCCTTACAATTCACCAATTTGGGTCGTGCCTAAGAAGGATGACCGTGATGGCAATAAGCAATGGAGAATTGTAATTGACTACAGGAAGCTTAATGATCAAACGATCGATGATGGCTTTCCTATGAGTAACTCGGACGAAATTTTTGATAAACTTGGTAAATGTAATTATTTTTCTGTAATTGATCTTGTTAAAGGCTTTCACCAGATCGAAGTTCATCCTCGTGACCGAGCAAAAACTGCTTTTTCGACAAAAATGGGTCATTACGAATTTTTAAGGATGCCTTTTGGCTTAAAAAATGCCCCGAAAACTTTTCAACGGTTGATGAACCATATCCTCAGGGATTATATCAATAAAATTTGTGTGGTTTATCTGGATGATATCCTTATTTTTTCAACAAGTTTCGAAGAACACTTACAATCCCTAAAGAAAATTCTTCAAGTTTTAAAAGATTCCAACTTAAAAATACAAATAAATAAATGCCGTTTCGCTGAGTTTTCGACTTCATACTTGGGTCATATAGTTGTAGCAAATGGCATTAAGGCAGACCCGCTTAAAGTTAAATCTATTTCAGATATGAAACTTCCTAAAAATGTAAAAGAAATAAAACAGTTCTTGGGTATAACAGGGTATTACCGCAAATTTATAAAAGATTATGCTAAGGTAGCCCATCCAATGATAAAATACTTAAAAAAAAATGTAAAAATAAATTTATCAGACCCACAGTATACAAAATCATTCGAAAAATTAAAAACATTATTAATTTCTGATCCAATTTTAAGAAGTCCTGACTTCAACTTACCCTTTGTTCTCACCACTGATGCGTCTAACTACGCACTTGGGGCAGTTCTGAGCCAAAACTGTCACCCTATTAGCTATGCTTCTCGAACGTTGAGCAAGCACGAGATTAATTATTCCACCATTGAAAAAGAACTGCTGGCTATTGTTTGGGCGGTTAAGTATTTTCGACCGTATTTATACGGTAGAAGGTTTACGGTCATGACAGACCATAAACCACTTGTTTGGCTAGGTGGCATTAAAGAGCCTAATATGAAGCTACAGCGGTGGAAGATAATGTTGAATGAGTATGACTTCACTATCGAGTACCTGAAAGGGAAAGAGAATTGTGTGGCCGACGGGCTAAGTAGGTTTATTGACCAAATTCAAAATTGTGATTCAAAATGTAACGGAGAAGTTAACACAGAACACAATTTGAAAAAAACAATAGGTTTAAGCAACTTAACAGATCAAAACGCTGAAGTTTATTTTGGAGAGTTGCTTAACAATGAAATAACCTCTAACGTAGTTCAAAGCGAAAACAACGCGGAAGTTGTAACCGCGGATGCAACTGCCGGAAATAATGAAGATATTATTTCGACAGATGCAACTATCCACAGTGCTGCGGAGGATGAGTCTCTTCATATTTTTATGACAGAAAAACCTATTAATATGTTCAAAAACCAAGTTTATTTATCCTTCGGTTCCAAAGAGAAATTTTTTTTAAAAATAATACACAAAAGAATCCAAAACCATGTTCAAATCGATAAAAATAAAAGCAATTTACTTGAAATTATGAAAAAGTTCCTCATAGGTAAAGGACTTATATGCATTTTTTGCGAAAATCTGCAATTATTTTTAGAATTTCAAAACCTATACGTTAAGTATTTTTCGCTGAATAAAAATTTAAAGATTTTACGATCTACCAAAAAGCTTCAAGATATCACAGATAAAAATGATATTCTTACCATTATTAAGAACGAACACCTTTCGAAAAACCATAGGGGTATTAATGAAATCTTTAACGAACTAAAAACAAAAATTTTCTACCCAAAACTACAAATCGAAGTCCAAAAATTTGTCAATAACTGCGAGGTTTGCAACCTAGCAAAACACGATCGCCAACCGCCTAAAATTCCACTTCAGGTAAGCGAAACACCACAACAAATAAACGACATTGTTCATGTAGACATTTGGTTTCCTGAAAGGGGTAAAATGTATTTCACCACGATCGATAAGTTTTCCAAATATGCAACGATTCACCCCCTTGAAGACCGGAACTGGATTGCAATTTTAGAAGCAATTAGGCAAAGAATTCAGTTCTTGGGTAAGCCAAGGAAAATAGTTTCCGACGGTGAAACTTGCATTTTACACACCGCAGTCGAACAATTTTTAAAAGAAAATGACATAATATTTCATAAAACTACGGCAGCAATCAAAACAGGGAATGCCGATATTGAGCGACTCCATGGAACACTGAATGAACACCTCAGATTACTTAATGCGGCCAAAGATAATTCACCTTTGAATGAGAAATTATTTAGGATATTAAATATTTACAATAGCACTATTCATTCTACCACGAAATTCAGACCAATCGATTTCATTTGTAAAAATATTTCTAAGGAGGATATTGAAAATTTGGCAAAGAATTTCAAACTTGATAAGGAAATTCGTATTTCAAAGATAAATAGACTCACTAACAACAACAATAACACAACACAGCAATGTCCTGACATAGTTAAAAATCGAACAATAGTTAAAAGCAAACCCAAATACAAAAGGCTAGGTACATTTTCCACCGAAGGAAATTACATTATAGATAATTCCACTAAACGCAACACAAAGTATTATAAAAAACAGCTTAAACGCAGATATAAATACCAAAAATCTTAAATTTTTGCATTACAGACATAAATATTTAAAAACAAAGCAACACACTTAAATTTCACCTGTTTACAAAAAAAGTCTTCACACTGCTATTCATCCTTTTGCTTTATTGTGTTTGTTTTCCACTTATTTTTCAATTCCATTCCAAGTTTTGGCTTTATTCTCTATATTTTTCACAATTCTGATACTGTGCGAGTTGTTTTTGATTCGGAAATTTGATTTTTAATTGTCCAGACAAAGTTAAATCCACTCTTGAATTTGAAACGGCAAAAACAACAGAAAAAAGATGGAAGTAAAGAACATTTCCTTCTTCTATGTTTCTATGTTTTGACATTTGTAGAGTGCATTCAAATGTAGTAAGTATTTCTTGTGCGGGAATGAACGCATTCAGATTCGATTGCTTACGTCACAAATGAATGCATTCAAATTGTTTAGTTTGCAACTACGAGTATATTCTACTATAATTGTTCGGTTTAAAAAAAAAAAGAGAAGAGAATTGCTCTGACCAGAATTAAATAATTATAATATTTGATTTATTTATTGAAAACAAAAGTTATGTTAAATTATTGAACACCATCTTGTAAAATATAAAAAAAAAACATGTTTGTTATTAAAATTAAGTATGTACAACGGTACATTGAAGAAAAAATTAAATGATTTGTAAGGAAATTTTACGAAAAAACGATAAATTTATGTTATTTACACTTGTAACAAAAAAAAAAAAAAGAACAAGAAGAAAATGTGTACAAAGAAGTAATGATTTTAAGTTAATTTATATTGATTACATCTAAATGAGAATATGAACAGAAAAAAAGATTATAGCTAAATGATATGGCTTAGTTATTAATTTATAAATTGTAAAAGTAAAAAGTAATTATGGCTTTGGGGACCAAAGCAATTCGGTGGGGGGAGGTGTTACATAATAAAACTGCCCTTTCCCGTCACCTAGTATGAACACGCCTAAACTACTTTATCACTCTAGGTTTTTGCTCAGCAAATACCTATTGTGCTTATTATGTTTTAAATATCTCCAACCTTATATTTTTCGAAGATAAAGCTGGAGAGTTTACCTATGCTAAGATTTTGCCTAGCAACAGACGCCAAGGGATTATAAGCTCTTCTTTTGTATTGTATTGTATTGTATGTTTTAAGTTAAGTTAGTTGTAAAGCTTGTTATCTCTCGTCCCGCTTTTTGACGAGCCTGTTCTTGATTGTCTTTTGTCGAAGACGCGTCTTAAGTTGTTATTAATATAAGTATAATTGTTAACAAATAGAATTAAAGAAATTTACAAAAAATAAACTTAATAAGAGTAATAAAAAGAAGTTTTATTGTGTTTAACCCTAAACACGTTACTATATACATATTCGGAGATTAAAATTCAAGGCAAGAAATTTTTATTCAAAACTAACGGACCCGACAGACTTCGTCCTGTCATAAAGATTTGTAAAGTAGCAGTTTTTGTTCCTACGTATTTTATAGTCGTGGCTTAACATTCTCCTGAACAGAACCATCACCCTGGGCGTTGTGAATAAAAAATAATTAAATGAAACATATATAAAGATTTAAAAGTAAGTAATCGCCTTATTGTTAATCATGTTAATCATAATTATTAACAGAAATCAGTTTTATTATCATTGTAGTGCTTTGTGTTTCATTACTTGGGGCATAGACAAACACTTCTGATGAACATGTGAGGAACATGGTTTTTCTAGATTAATACCACAAACACTTAATGATTCTCGCCGGGACTTTTTTATGGTTATAGCAAAAGCAAGCCGCACTGAAAATTGTAGTCGTTTAAACTCAAATGGTGCATCACTCGGAATCATTGGGATCCGCGGTTTAAGAACATCTTCTCCTTTATACTTTCCTTTGAATATAGTTCCTTCTATCACGTTGCTTAGTAATTTTTTATAGCTGACCGTGTACCGTTGCAGAGACGCGGTTGTTTGATATTTCGCAACACTATACACATATTGATCCAATCTTTAATTGCAGATTTTGAGGTGGCAATCCTGGAAAATCCAGCGAGTTTAAAAATTCATGTGGATATTTGACTACATCATCTTGGTTAGTAGCAGAATCAACTCATTGTTTTTGAGTAAGTTCGTCTTTTGATTGCGTTAACTGACAAAAACTTTGAGGAAAGTCAAGGCAGACAGTCAACATGTCTATAGGAAATTTGCCATTACCAATGTCAATGAGTTGCTCAGAGAATATGTTTCCAGATTGGTCATTTTGTAATTCTTGCTTAAATGAAGCACTTTGATATGCTTCCACAAATTGGAGGACTCTAGACATGCATTGATTTTATCAGCCGGCCTTGATCGTGGAATCACTGGCAATGTTTAACAAAAATCTTCTGCTAATAAAATCATTACACCACCAAATATGATATTATTGCTTCGTAGATCTTTCAATGTTCTGTACAAAGCCTCCAAAGATTCTCATTTAATTGAATAGTGGTTCAATTTTTTACGATAAATTAAAGAAAATTTACTACCAATTTTTTTTTTCCTAAAATTTGATCCTACAAATTTTCAAAACATGGATGCAAATGCAATTGCTCGTGTTTTGAGTTTTTTTTGGAAAACGCTTCTGTGCAAATCCTTAAAGAGAAGCTTTTCCAGATGAATTTAAGCACACATGGTCCCAAGACTTCACTTAAGGCCCGTTTAAATTAAGCCATTGATTCGCTTGAACCTGATCAGATTGAAAATCTGTTCCCTGTTGTTGATAAGGAAAGTGAGGCAAGTTGTGATGACGCTGTGTCACAACCAACGCCTTTAAAAATTTCGTGATTTAGTCAAGAAAAAGGAAGAAATCGCTGAGTTGGGAAAACGTTTGACTGAACTCAGCACTAAATGCCCTATTCGTGAGTTCCAGGACGTTAGTGCACATTCGTCTCTTGATATTGAGGAGTCCTTACCATTATTAGTAAGTGGATTGAATACGTCGAGGATGCTATGGTCACTTACCATCTAAGTGAGTCAGAGGCTTTCATTTATTTCAAAAGACTCCTTTAAGGTATGGCCAAGTTATTTTTGCGGTCAAGAACGTTTCGATCATGGAGAGAACTGAGAGCCGCTCTGATGTCCGAGTTTCACTACCACAGACGTCCATAACACATTGCGAAATCGAAAAAAACGTAGAGATGAAAATTACCAGCAATACGTTTTATCCATGCAGGAGATAGCTTCTTTCGCAGAGATTGATGAACAGGATCAAGGGGATCCCTGATTCAATATTTTATAAGCAAATCATGCTAACTGCAAATACCAACGCTGATCTCAAGAACATTCTGCGCAAGTATGAACAAATGAAATCCGAGTTGCAACCTACGAGTTCTGGTTACAACAGATCTGTACAACCTTCGAGAAGTGTTCCACGGGTCAGGTGCTTGAACTGTGACGAAGAGGGTCACATATCAAGTAACTGTCGAAAAGCTCGCCGAGGAAAAGGTTCGTGTTTCCGATGCGGACAAAAGGGACATATTATCACCAATTGTCCACAAAAGTCTTCAGTTCTCGTAGTCCAGAGAGGAAAATGTACAATGGAATCTCCAGTTTCAACATTGATGACCGATTTTCATGGAGTGTTGGAGTATGAAATTAAATCTGCGGATCGGGAAGCTGAAAGTTTTGGAGCTCGGATGAACATCATGACCGTTATAGATACTGGCAGTCCTATAAGCTTCATCCAACAACGGTACGTACCACCCATTTTGATGACGTCACTTGAACTATCATCTCGCAGTTTCGTTGAAAATAACAGTTCCCAATTGGTAATTTTAGGTAATTTATCATGTGATGTTAAATTTTATGATAACTATATTAATTTTTGTCTATATGTTGTGAGTGACAAAACTATGAACGACCCAATCATATTAGGTCGAGATTTCTTACATAAAACAAATATTAAGTTAGCGATTGGTGATTTAGATACTAAAATAGTTGAAAACGAAAGAGCTGATGTTAAAGAATAAGGCAAATTTGAAATTGTTAAAAATTTAGAATGTGTAAAGGATTTGAATATTAGTTTTAAACCTGATGATGAAAATTATGTTGAAAAATGGAAAATCCTGATTGTGACGAAATTATTTCAAAAATTGATTTATGCAATGCCCACGACGAAATTGTTAACTTTAATATAAACGGGAATTTGACTTGTGATGAAAAGATAAAATTAGAACATTTAGTTTTCGGGAGTATTACAACCAATGCGAAATATTCAGATAACGGTTATGAAATGGGAATTCAAACAGTTTTTTTCATTGTGCTCCTAAACGTCTTCCATATGCACGATTGGCTTAAAAATAATATAATTCGTGAAAGTAATTCACCATTCGCATCTCCGATAGTACTGACAAAGAAAAAGTCAGGTGAAGTTCGACTTTGTGTCGATTACCGCAATTCAAACAAAATCGCGGTCAAGGATAATTTTCCATTTCCGTTAATAGGAGATCATCTGAACCGATTGCGAAACAAAAAATACTTTTCTTTGCTTGATCTTAAAAGTGGTTTTCACCACGTGAAAATGGCCGAAGATTCTATTAAACTAACTTCCTTTTTAACCCCAATGGGTCAATTCGAATACCTTCGAATGCCATATGGTCTTAAGAACGGCCTAATAATTTTTCAGCGTAACGTTAATAAAATTTTTAAAAATCTTATTGATTCTGGTAAACTTTTGGTTTATATCGATGATTTGTTGATTGCAACGAAGACTAAAGAAGAATATTTTACAGTCTTAAAAGAGGTTTTAGACGTATATAGTTTGCATCTTCGTTTTAGTACATTTTATGAATGAGAAAATAAGGTATTTGCGATATGAGGTTTCGGCCAATGGAATAGGTCCAAATTATGAAGCTGTAGCCGATTTTCCTACACCTACAAATGAAAAGAAGTTGCACTCGTTTTTGGGTTTATGCGCTTACTTTCGAAAATTCATAAAAGATTTTTCTCTTTTAGCAAAACTACTTAACGATTTGTTGAAAAAGGACACAAAGTTTGAATTTGGAGATAAGCAATTGGATGCTTTTAACACTTTGAAAAAAACCCTTTTAGAAGCTCCACTTTTGAGCATTTATAGTCCGACCGCTGAGACAGAGCTTTACTACGATGCCAGCAGCTTAGGTTTTGGAGCTGTACTGCTACAGTGCCAAGAAGACAAAAAGCTCCATCCTATTTTTTTCTTTTCGAAAAGATCCACGGATCAAGAATCAAGATAATATTCTTACGAGATAGAAACGCTTGCTATCCTATACGCACTACGGAGATTTCAAGTTTATCTTACAGGTATTCGGTTTAAAATTGTCACTGATTGTAGGTCACTGACCCAAACTCTAAATAAAAACAATCTTAATCCTCGAATCTCTCATTAGGAGGAGACAGTAAGAGAATGGGTCATGTTGATGCCTTAAGTCGGTGTCATAACATTTTGGTTGTTGAACCTGAAACGTTTGAGCATGCGCTATACAAAGATTAGTCTAGTTGCTTGAAAAAAGGGAGAGCTCTAGCTACGAACTTATAAATGGGTTAGTCTATCGAAAAATTAACAAGGAAATATTGTTTTATGTTCACAGACTCACCATGAAAATTTGTGTCACCTCGGGGTTGAGAAATGTTTTAATTTTTTAAAGAAAACATACTGGTTTCCCCAAATTAAAAACAAAATAAAGCAATATATAAGCAGTTGCTTAAAATGTCTGCATTTTGCTTTACATTGTGGTAAAAAAGAAGCAATGTTAACTTCAAATAACAAAAAACATGTATTTGTTGTAGTCGACGGATTTACAAAATATGCGAAGCTTGAATCTTATTTTACATACTATAGTAAGCCAACACGCATCATTTCAGATAGGGGTAGTTGTTTCACCTCAGGCGATTTTTTAGATTTCTGTTCATTCAACATTTAAAGGTGGCTACTAGCTCACCTCAGTCCAACAGCCAGATTGAACGAATAAACAGGTGCCTTACCCCTATGCTGTCGAAAGAAAGTGAAATGGATTCAGGTAGTTGGATGTTACATCTTAAAAAGGCTGAGTTTACTCTAAATAATCACAAAAGAAGAGCACAGGTACTTGCCCTAGTGTACTACTTTTTAGTGTTTGTCAAAAGGGCGAAGTTATGGACAACTTAAAAGAAAGATGTTAAAGATATTGAACAAATCTGCGTTCGTGTTAAGACTGGTGCAAAACATCATCTTTATTTTATAGTAAGCTTGTATGTCCCTCCAAAAAGTAGTTTAGATTTATATGAAAAGCATATTCAAAATATTGAATTTATAAATTGTAAATGCTCAGTTTTTGATAATTTGATAGTTTGGTGATTTTAATTTATTAGATATTGATTGGACACGGTCCCAAAATGAAAAAACTCTTATTGCTTGTAATTTAAACCGAGATTTTGAAATTTGTTTTATTGATTTATTTGCTCATTAGACCTTTGCCAAGTTAATTCTGTTACTAATTATTTAATGAAAATATTAGATCTTGTTTTTATTTGCTCTGATAAATTTAACGTTAGTGTTATAGAAGCACTATTTTCTTTAGTTAATAATTCTATTCACCATAAGGAAATTGTTATTAATATTGTTATGTACGATTACCAAGAAATCGAAGCCAATTCTTATGTACTCGTAAATTAATTTAATTTTTCAAAAACTAACTTCATTGAACTAGGAAATTTCTTTTCTGACATTGATTGGAATATTTAACTAAATTTTTTTGACTTAGGACGCGATTATAGTATTAAATAAGTTCCTCTACAGAAATTACATTGTGAATATTGAAAAGAACATACAAAATAATAGTAAATCGTTTTGGTCTTTCATAAACTCCAAAAGAAAGTCATCTGGGATTCCTCAAAATCTTAGTTATAAAGGAGTCAATTCGTCAAATGCTGATACTCATTTGGAACTTTTTGCTAACTTTTTTGAGTCTGTTTACTCCTCCCCAATCAACACTTTTGTTTCAAACTTGGTAGAAAAAGTTTACATTAGTTCAATGGAATTGACTTTCGATGAGATTTCAGTAGGGCTTCACGCCCTTAAAATAAATAATAGTTGCGGTGCCGATGGAATACCATCAAGCATTTTGAAAAATTGTAGTGATTCTCTTTGTTTACCTCTGTTGAAATTGTTCAGCAACTAATTGTCAATGGGGTTCTTTTTACCAGAATGGAAAGAAGCATTTCTTGTTCCTATATTTAAGGCAGGTTCTAAAAATCTAGTTGAAAATTATAGAGGAATCTGCAAGCTCTCAGCCCTCCCCAAACTTTTCGAAAGTTTGATTAAAGATAAAATAGAATTTATGATAAGGGAATGCTTATGTGAGTCACCTCATGGCTTCGTATCAGGTCGGTCTACTGTGACTAATTTGGCTGTTTTCTCTTCATATGTCCTAAATGCAATGGAGAATCAATGTCAGGTAGATGCTATTTACACCGACTTTAGTAAAGCTTTTGATTCGGTAAATCATATTATTTTACTAAAAAGGTTTTCATTCTGAGATGCTTCAATGGATCTCTTCGTATTTAGAATCCAGAACTCAACGAGTAATTATTGACCACAAAGTTTCGAGAAGTATAACATGTGCCTCCGGCGTTACGCAAGGGAGTCATCTTGGCCCTTTACTTTTCCTAATATATATTAATGATATAGTTGACATAATACAAAATTGTAATTTTCTAATATATGCTGATGATTTAAAATTGTACTTTAAAATTAAAACCATTGATGATTGTGTAAGAGTTCAACAAGATTTGGACCATATTTCTACGTGGTGTTCTTTGAACAGTTTGAAACTTAATATTGTAAAATGTAAAGCTATATCATTTTCCAAATCTGCATTAGGTTTTAATGTTCCATATAACATCGAATCGAATCTTTTCACTAAAGTTAACAATACCAAAGATCTAGGCGTTATTTTTGATAATACTTTTTCTCCAAAAAAGCATACAGATTTCATTGTGGCTAAGGCGAACACCCTAGTTGGTTTCATTAAAACCAACCCTTGCTAACCTTACACCTCACTAGTTAGGTCAACAATCGAGTTATAGAGTTCATTCTGATAGAATTGAACAGGTCCAAAGGTGGTTTACTAAATTTGTGTCTATAAAGCTAAGTGCCAATTGCTCGGGCAAAAAATCCCTAGAATCTAGAAGAAAAATGCATGATGTAATGTTTGTGAGAGATATACTTTGCTATCATATAAAAAGTCCGTTTTTGCTTTCTCAGATTTCCATTGTACTATTTAGACAGTTAAGAACAAGTTGTTTCCTTTTTGAAAAACTGCATAGAAAAAATTATGGAAATAATGAACCAATATCACGAGCAATTTACTCGTTCAATGAAGTATGTGTTATTTTTGATTTTCATTTAGCTCGAGATAAATTTAAAATTGAATTATTGTATAAGTTTATATTTTAAATAAATGAGTAAAAATTTTTGTAATTGCATCTGTTAAGCAAATGGCCTGTAGATAAATAAATAAAACAAAAATAATACATACCTTGAAAGTTGGCATGAAATTTTTCCCGCACTACATTTGTTGCCCCAAATGAAGTCATTTGAAAGCAATTATTATAGTGTTGGATATGTGTCAAAAAGTGTACGGAATCTGTTCCTATTCCTGAAACCAATAAGAACAGTGGCTCTGGTGGTGGATCCAATAGTATCATTGTGATCAATGCTGATATCTTTCACTTTCATTTTGGTCTTCACGTTCTTTACCAGTACGAGTAGATCGGTAATTAGCTTGTTTTGCAGCAGTTCGGGTTCTTCTACCTAAATTGATTCGTCTTAACACTGTAACGTTTTTTCCTTTTTTTTTGAATTTGATATGACTTGAAGTCAAATTCTTTGAAACGACTACGTTTTAGTTAGAAAACATTTGTATGGGAAAAAGAAAAGGGTTGTTTTTATAGTTTTTCCGGCAATAATTGGAATTTTTCTCGCCGTTAAAATATCCTTGATCTTTAACGACCAAATTGGTCCAGGTGTTGTTAAGTTATGCGGTAACTATTACATTTTGCGATTCATTTTTTTTTATAATGAGCGCACACTCAAAGGGATATATTACCCTTAATATGTAGACACAGTGTGAGCACTATTAAAGGGAGAGAGGGTTTGAAAGGAGATGTCGGTGTACATTGGTTTTGAATTTCGGAATATTGCAATAGCTGCGAAAGACGGAGTGTGGCAAGGCATTCCACATTCGCATAGTACGGCTAAAGAACGAATCTCTGTACTTGACAGTACGACCTTAGTTGGGCTCGAGGGTATGTTGATGAGCATTCCTAATAGCGCGAGTATTAAATTTGAACTGTTTTAGGGGAGGAATGCAGCAGGCTATTTCTCTAGAGCATAAACCATGAAAATAACGTTAAAAGTGAGTGAGAGAAGAAACATTTCGACGATTTTCAAGTGACGTAAATGATCTTATGATGGTAATATCACCAATCAATCTAAATGCTCTGCGTTCAATACTATCCAAGAGGCTTAAGTAAGTTACAGGAGCAACAGCCCAGATATGGGAGTTATACTCAAGCTTTGGACGTATATAAGTCTTGTAGATAACAGCCAGATCGAAGGGGGAGAAAAACTTAGCCTAAGAAAATCCAAACATCTTGCTACATTTTTGGCGACATCGCGTATGTGATCGTTCCACAAAAGGTGGTTGGTGATACACATACCGAAAATGTTGAGATGTTCAGTTTCCTCGATGACAATGGCATTGGGGTATATCTCACTTTAACGATACAAGACAGCATTGGGTTTTCGAAGCATTAAATTCCTCGCTGTGTTTTATTCCCCATTGTACAATGCTGTTTAGATCAGAATTTAATGAACTTATCATATTTTGTTGTTGCAGTTCCACATCCAAAGAAGAGGGGTGTGAATCTGAAAATTAATATGAAAAGCTAAGAGTACTATAGTCAGCGAAACAATGTATTGGATAAGAAGTTGCAGACAGGAAATCGTTAGTAAAAATGTGAAAGATTGAGATAAAACGGAGCCCTGGGGCACACCAGCATTTATTGACTTGAATCCATTTATTGACTTGAATCCAACCAATATAACGTGTATTGAACGATTCGAAAGATAATTACTAATCCAATGAAGGAGGGATTCATGAAAACCGAAAGCACGTATTTTCGGTAAGAGAGCCTGATGCCAAAGCCTATCAAATGCCTTTGAAATATCAAGTGCTATAATCTTACTTTCTCCAAAACTATGTAAAGATTTGTTCCACTGTTTGTTGAGATTAACCATGAGATCACCATTGGACCTATTGCTACGAAAGAAAGAGATTAATTATTTAAAGGACGATAATAGCATTATTGAAATTTCAATGAAAGTTAAATTGAGACGTGAAATTATGCACCTGACTTTTATACCTCAGAGAGATGACTTCCCAATTATATGCTCATTGTGCAATTTAAGGGAAAGAGAGGATGTCTTAGGCTTTGTTGGAAGATGTTCAGTTCTTAAAGAAATAAGAAGGAATGCTTTTGGTAGCGAAAAACTGACGCAAAATCAAGTTATACTCTTGCTTTACAATATGGAAATTAAAAAAAAGGCTGGGATGCGACCCACACTGATTGTTGAGACTTAAATATACCTTTATTTTATATACTTATGTCAGATGCTTACTTTAATTTAAATTTTTTTTCTTTATTAAACTTAATTTTTAACATCGCTAAACACTTCCTATAAAATTGAATTGAATTAAAGCACCCTGTAAATTAGTCTATGTTTTTTGAGTTGTTTACAAAGTAAATTTTATGAAGTATCAGAGCTTTTAAGAAAAACCCTTCAGGTTGTCAAAACGTTACAATATATAATTCCTTCTTCTTAATAAAACTCTGAACAAGTAAAGACCGTGTCTTTATTCAAATCTCTATTTAATAAGGCAATCCATCAAGATCGTTTCTTGCATTGGAGTTAAAGACAGAGAAACAAAAACGCTTGCTTTCTCTCAACACTGATAACTTCCCATCCCGTCTGTCGATTTGTCTTGCTTAAAAGTTTGTCTATATGTACTCGTATCAATTTTTACCAAATTTTCGTATTTTTTTTGTAGATTTAACTTTTTTATGAAAAAACGGACTGTTGGAAATTTATATAAAAATTACTGAAATTCGAAAACAATATTTTCTGTGAAATAAAATAAGTTTGAAGCCTATATTTTTAATTTTTGAAAAGCTATTTGAGTCGAAAGTAAATTTTTACCAAGTTTTTGTATTGTTTTTTTTAGAGTTTTATTTTTTGTAATAAAATGTTAATTCGATTTTTTTTCAAAATTTTACTGAATGTTAGCAACATTATTTTAAAAAAGATTATAGTAGTTTAAAGCCAATATCTACAACTTCAAAAAAGATATTGAGTCGAAAATCATTTTTTACCAACTTTTGTTAATTTTTTCGGTTTTTAATTTATTGTAAAAAAACTGTCAATCCGATTTTTCTTATTCAATTTTTACCAACTTTGAGTAATGTTTTTTTTTTTTTATATTTTTATTTCTTATACGAAAAACTGTCAATTCAATTTTCCTCAAAATTTTATCAGACGTCAAAAATCTTGTCGCACAAGATTTTTTTGGAGATGAAATCATATTTAAGTCTTAAAATTTTGGAGGTGAACATTTTTTTTTCAAATTATTTTTTTCAAAAATTATATTTCTTTGATATTACGTTACAATTTATTATATTAAATTTAATTCAAGTCTCTAGCGTTTTTGGTTCGTAACATATTTGGGGTTAACCAAAATTTTCACCTTTTTTCAAACTGCTATCGTACAAAAACCAGCCTTTTCTGCATCTTTCTGGCTTATTATCTGTATAACAACATTTATTTGAAATCGATATATGTACGTACACACGCGCGCACAGACATCTTTCTAAAAATCTTTTATTTCGACTCTAGGGACCTTGAAACGTCGAGAAATGTCAAAATTTTCAATTTGACAAATCGGACCCATTATAATGAATTCCTATGGGAAGTTTAAAGCTTAATTGTCAGGGAAGGAGGGGACCTACAGCTTTAAGCGGAATCCGAACTTCAAATTTGAGAAAGCACTTTTCATGACAAGAATTACTCTTGGAGAATTTGTTAATTTCTCGCAAGAGGCAGTACCCGTGAAATTTCCTCGTTTTTTCGTCAATTTAGCCGTTTACGAAAAAACAAATCTGGAAAACAATATGCTTGTACTTTTTGACATACCTAGACTCTTGACAATTTCGTAAGCTTAAATATCATACGATTAAAAAAAATCGCTTAAATGACAAAAGAGTTGGAGTTTGTCTCTGTTTTGATATTAATTTAAGTTGCATTTAGAATTCTTTCGGCCTGGTTTGTATTGGTAATACGCTCCTGTGTAAAACGTGGTCCTAAAGAGCCTTATGTTCTCCGATGTCATCAGTATCGCGATTAAAGTTTCTAACAGGTATTTATTCCAGCGCCTTAAGCCATCTCATGGTGCAGTGGTTCTTCTTCGTTCTCCTTACCTTTTGGCTTCAGCAATTCAACCAACCATCCAGCCCAGCCAGTCAACCAACAGTCCACGAGTTCGATAATGATTATTGGCATTTGGCTTCGCAGATACCACTGTTATTGTTGTTGCTGTTGGTAACAGTTGATGCATAGTGCATCATCATCAGAAGAAGGAGAGAATGCTCTTCTTCCTCTTGGCCATTTGGCGGATGCTCGCGCCCGCCGCCACCGCCGCGCCGAGCCGTGCTCGACTGGGTCATTTAATTCACGATTATCGTCGCGATGCATTTTTATGTTGATTTTGTTTTTGGTTTACCATTTTCTGGGGGAGGCAGGCAATAGTCAAGTCATCCAGCCAGCACCAATATTGGGCTCTTTTTTGATGATGATAATTCAGGACACGATCCTTATTTTTGGTTTTGTTTTAGTTTCGGTGTTGTTGTTGTTTTTGATGATGATTTTTGGTTGCCTCAATTTAGTTCAGCTTGTTTTTATATGATATTAGCATAGTCGAGTTTGATAGTGAAATATAATTCTTTCTTTTTTTTTTATTTAAGCTGGACAAACGTGAGAACCATGAATCTAACAGAAAAAGCATCATTTTTTTTGTTGTTCTTGATGGTGATGGTAATGGTGCAGTGAAGGTGGATGGAATAAGTTATAGACAACATCTTAGACACGACCATGGACAGAAATGACAAGCAATTACCAGAATTTCTAGATATCAATGAATGATGTTTTTTTCTTCGAGTTGTTGTTGTTTTGGTTATTCTTTCTTTTTAATGTGGCCAACTTAAATGCGTGACAGTCAGCCGTAGCTAAAGACACAGTGTCGAGGGTACATAATGTTGAATTTGAATAGTTTTTCTCTGTAGGTATTGGGCATCTTATATGAAAGTTGTGTTTGATTTGCATAGTAAATAATAATGTAAGTATACCAACGTTAGATATGGGAACGCATTTTGTTCCGTTTCACATAAAAATAACATCAACAATCAGCAATCGGTAACGGTAAAGGTCTGATAGTAATTTTTCTTCTGTTTGCTTTTTTTCTTGTTTTTTAAACTCAATTTCTTGAAATCATAATGAAAAGATCTCTAAATTGCTAAATGTTTTTTGTTTACAATTTGTTATTGGGGGAAAATGGTACTTTTACTTAACTTTTTTAAATAGTACGCACAAGTATTTAAAATATTTTGGTGTTTAGTGAAAAGAAAACAAAACTCATTCGAAAATGGAACGTGACCAAGAAAAAATTTCAAGGGGTTTTATAGTTTCATGTTTTTTTTCTGTTAACAGAATAATTATTTTGTAATTTTTTGAAATCGGTAGCATGGTCGACCTATTTTAATGATTGAAGATTATTTCACCCAAATATTGGCCATGGCTGCGAGTCAAATGGTCTATCCGTTTTGTAAGGCTTTGGCATACTCTTACTATTATTTCTGTGCGTAATGCTTCAATAATGGATTACAGTGCGTCAATCGAAGCGTCTTGTTGCTAAAAACATAAGTCTTTTAATGTTATCGTCCTGGAATTTTACTATATTATTATTATTCAAAATGTCCGGAATTAATCGTAGAAAACATATTTGCAAAGCAGGTCCGGTATTAATTTCTCCAACTGTCAGTAAGCTCAATGCAGATTTTCATCTTTTTGTGAATTCCTATATCTAGAATAATACATTGACAAAATGCAAGATAACGTAATTACTTCCTCTTATAACATTAAAATGACTTGATATGAGGTTTCTATTAAACTATTATAGCCCCCTTTGACTCACTTACCAAATTGTATACCTCCTTTACCCAAATCGAAATAACTATGTCGATATTTTTGAAAAAAAAGTGATGTCTAGGTGAGGATGATTTCTCTACTGGTCCGGATGGTTTACCTCAAAATAATTGTAAAGCTTTTTTTCAGCACTGTTTAGTCATTTAATTTCTCAAGCTATCCTCTCTTAGTTTTATAAGGAATCCTTTTTGTTCCTGTTCGTATAAAAGAGCAAAACGCGATGTTATGAACTCCAGGCCTATAACCAAGCTTTTTCTACGACTCTCTATATTTGTATTGATGGCCTTATTTTTCATCCCAATAACATGGCTTTTTTAAAGAGAGATCCACGACAGCCTATTTAACTGAATTTGTATTTAAAACTCTAAACAAATTGGAGAACAAATATAAAGTGGCCGTTATCACTACAGACTTTAGTTAAGACTTAGATGAATAAGTCAACAAATTGTTTATCCTAAACTTAAACCTCTTGATTTCTAATAATTCTTAATTCAAGGTTCAGATCGCACCTAGAGACCCGCCGATATAAATTTGTTTTTAGGCTCTCAATCTCCCATCCCATTTATACAAAGTCAGGAGTTCCTCAAGTGAGCCAACAAAGACCAATGACGTTATTAATGTCATTGATAAGTCAACTGTCTGGGATGCCTGCCAGATCGGGTAGTTGGTTATTGCCTAAAACTTGGTGGCCCAGGGCAATATTTTGTGTATACCTACATACATAAGTTAGCTTAAATTGCAAGCGCTAACTTTAATGACTCTTCAGGATTGGTAACGGAGATTAGCACAACTCGACAATGATTAATTTCTGCAATTTGAGGACGCTTCTGGACGCAGGAAGTGAAGGCACGCACAATGCCAAGATTCCTTCAATTAGAGAGATAATTTATGCGGTACAGGATAGATATCTTAGTGTTAAGCGAAGTCCGATGGTTGGGATGGGGCAAATATACAAGTTACCGACAAGTAACACTGTACTGCTCTACTGTGGTCACGGTCCAGGAAACGCTCGAAAAGTTAGAGTTGATTTACTCCTTACAAAAACGGCTATCAGAAGCCTTATTTCGTAGGAGTCTCTTTTGGAAAGGCTTTATCAAAGTTAGGTTTCAGAGTAGAGTACGACCCGTCGCCATTATACAGTGCTACGCCCGTGACCACCACTTAATGATAGCTACCCTAAGATTGCGTACAGCTACAGTTCAAAGGTCCAACGGAATAACATGAGCCCCCAAATTCAACATCACCAGACTAAAGGTGCCTTACGAAATGAGAACAATCTGCAGCACAGTACATGACGACATGAACACCATTGGAATAATGTGAAAAATATTTTCATTTTAGAATAGGACCCTTTACATAATAACCAAAGAGTAGACCGGTAAACACAGCTCAAATCAACACCTGGTTAACAGAAGAAGACGGTACTTTGATAATTTCGGTGGATTTCTCATCCAGAAGCTGGAAATATAACTTTTTCTCGGTTATAAGCCGAGTGTTTGCTAAACAACGTGCAGCCAATGCTTTCTGAACCGCCTGAAAAAACTAATAACCGAATCCACACCGCACCTCCCAGTAAAAATAAGATCGTTGCCGTAATTAAAACACTTAAGAACAACAAAGCGTAGGAGTTGAAAGAATTCCCGCAGAGCTTTTACAGCAGCGCCAACGTCATCAAGCAAACTGCTCATAAAAGAAGCCTGGACCACCGAAAGCTGCCAAAGCTAATAAAGTGCAAAAATAGGAGAGGAATTTGCGTTCTACCTGCCGTTGCCAAAATAGTAGCAAAGGTCATACTGGAACGCATCAGAGAATACTTTGAGGCCGCACTCGATGCCGAACAAGCAGTATTCTGCGCTGGATCCTCTTGTATTGAGTGCGTTGAATAAATTTCACAACTACACCTTTTGTTCTTCGCATTCGAGAAGGCCTTTGATAGCTTTAACAGGGAATTCATCTGGTTAACTTTGCGGAGGAGAGGCATCCCAGAAAAACTAATTGCTGTTATTAAAGCAAGCGATGATTTTGAAATCCCTAGCGGAGGCAGGGCTGTATGATGTCGCCAATATTGTTTTTGTTGGAGATAAGAAATGTATTGTCAGGTAGTGGAGGGATCCAATTTACTTTAATATCCTATTTAAAGCACTTGGATTACGGGGACGATGTTTGCTTACCCTCTCATGGGATCATTTGATTTGAAACCTTAGCGTAGCAGGGAGGGCAATTGTTAAAAATTAACAATTGCCCTTCCTGTGACTTTATATTTTGATGACAAGGGACAAGCTACAATGGACTATAAACAGCTTCAAACTATTTAAATCTGCAGGATCAGATGGCGCTACAAAAAAATGTTGACATAATTGCACCAAACTTTGAAGTAATTTTTACCAGCTGTCTTTACCTGGTCCATGTTCCCTCGGCATGAAGAAAAGTTAAAGTTGTTTTTATACCCAAAGCAGGTAAATGCTCGCAAGTCAATCCTAAAGATCTACGACTCATAAGTCTATCATCATTCCTTCTTAAGACCCTGGAAAGATTGATCGATATCCATTTAAGGGCACGTATCGATACAAGACTTCTGTCTTCGTCTCAACATGCCTACTGTGAAAGTAAATCGGTTGAAACAGCGTTACAGACCTTTGTACGCCCCATTAAATATTTCCTCCATCATAAGGAGTTCAAAGGTGTCACACTTTCACAATCACATCTGGGCACTAACATCTCTCAATGTAAAGAGTTCGCTTTGGAAGTTAAAAATTTAATGCTCACTCAAACTGGTTTCATTGAGCTTAGGAGGAAGCCTTATGTGGTATCACAATGGGCCATTAAACTGCCCTAATTGTATCCGTTTATATCATGGACAGCCACTTTAACCTGAACTAATCTAACATAAACTATCAATAAGTATGAAATTTTTATTTTTGTGTCACCAATTCATTTTTGAGATTGAAGTCCAAAAAACAATTAGACTCAAAAACTCTTAAATTTGTTTTTCAATCATTTTTGGGCAAACATGATACAGAATGATTGGATTGATAAAAAAAATCAATTTTACTTAGTCATATGGTAAAATATTGAAAGCTTTGATTATAAATTAAAATAATCTTTAAAAACTAGCTTCAAGCTTACTTACTTGTGTATATTTTAACTCTAGGTGGTGTATAAAACATGAAATAAAGCTTCACGCCATCTTGAATTGTTTCCAAAAATGAATTTGAGCTCTTATCATTACAATATAATATTTCAATTTATTTTAAGAAGCAGCGAGAAGACACACTCGTTTTATGACTTGTTTTAACCTTTTTTCATCTTTATTTAGCGTCACAAAAAATAAAAACATATGCAACTCCTACAAAACATAACAGCTTCAGTTTTTACGCAAAAATTAGAAAACTCACCACTTTTCGTCTTAGTAGTATGGCTAAAAGTATCTCATAACAAACAAAATTTTAGAACATAATTTTTCAACAAATCAAACCATTTACGAGCAATGTTTCAAAAACATTAAATAAAAACTATAAATTTAAATCAATCAGTGGCGAAATTAATTTAACATCAAGTCGTTAGTATAACTTCGTTTATAAACGACACGTTGATCCCTGAATTCACTCTTTTAAAATAAAATAAAAATAAAATCAAGTTTGCCTCTCAGCTCTTTCATTTAACCACAAACATCAAACATTAAATTATAACAACCTCTAACCATGTTCTTGACACGGAAGTTCTTGTATATTATAATTAAACATTTAAAAGCGACAATTTCAACCTTCTCTAAAAATAAAATTCAACCTCATACTTAAGTAAACTATCTCACCAAAGCAAACATACTCGTACCACCAATTATAATGTCCTATAACCATCCGGATCAAGGGACGAAGTACTTGTTTTCCTGCATTCACATCTCATCAAAAACATAACATTGCATTTTCTTTCCCTGCAGAGATTTTTCTCACAAGATGAACAAGAAAAGTACAAACATAAAGATAATTTAATAAGAAATTAAATGGGCGTATCATTAGGTGAAGAAGAAGAAAAACGCACGAAACCTTAAACAAAACAGACTTAAACCAAAAAAAAAAACTTAATTCACTACAGAAGTAACACTTCCTGGTCATTAACTCAAGGTCATTGCTAAGACAGATTGCATGCCAAAACTCGATTGCATCTTCATAATCGACCACAACGATGACGATGACGACGAACGACGACGACGACGACACAGTGATGCACATAAACTTGTTATTATAACATACAACAAGTGTGGGCCTGGGCATAGAAAAATTACTTGAGGCATTTGAAAACCTGGAAAAACCTGACAATCGATGTCAACACACCCTCTCTAAACAGCCAAAGCCATCAGAAGCGGCACATCGGCGGCGGCGCGGTGTTGCATCTGCTGTGAAAAAGAAGCCAGCAATATATCGGTCAATCAACAATCACTCGGCCTGATGATGAAGAATGACTGAGTGAATGGTCATGACATATCCTCATCCAACATCTTCAACTTGTGTTGGATGCCAATGTGTCGGATCTTGGATGATTGTTGGACGTTTTTGCGATCCAATGCGTTGTACCCGCAATTAACTGATGCTGCTGCTATGGATTTTATGGTGGATGGTGATGGTGACGGCAATGGCAAATGGCAACCACACCATCATCGTCTCTGTAGCACTTAACTGTGAGATTACGTCGATGGGAGATAGCATTACTCAACTTTATATAGTCGACACGTTATCTTATCCAAAACACCTACATACCTACCTAACTTACCCTAAGGCTAAATGGACATTTGATATAGTCGTTCGACGCGCGAGTTTAAATTAACTGCATCTAGTGTTGCCAAAGTAATGAGATTTTCATCAAAATTTAATTTTAACTAAATATGCTAGAAGAAGGCTCTAGAATGTGAGTTGATGTTAACGTAAAAATATTAATTTTCAAAAATGCTTTTTCCGACAACAACTTCAAACTTTAATCAGTGACCTCACCAAGGTCGAATGTGGGCTTTCTTATGTGCGAAAATGATTGAAAACTAAAAAAGGTTAACTTTTCAAAAAGTAATATTTTTAAAAACTTCGTGCTAATGATCCCTTTAGACCCTCCTCAGAATCCTCTTGGAGAGAGAAGCGTTTTTCATTTTATAACTTTTCCAACTTGAAAGAAAATCAATGATATTGGTAATGGCAACGCTGACCACACCTGTCTGACGGCCAATATTTTTTAGTATAGGAAAATAACCCCGTGAAGTGTATACCTATATTAAGTGATCTCAGCGCGCTCCTCGATTGCGAACAAATTTTACAGAAATTATAATTAAAATATACCGGTGCGAAATGCAATAACCGACTCGCCTATACCATCATATATGTTATGTAGCTTCTGTTCAGCAGCGCAACTCGTCGGCCAGCACTACTCTGCGCAGCACTGACCACGCGAACGTTGAGGGACGACGAAGACGACGACGACGGATGAGTCCATCCGTATGATAGCTCTTGACGCGGGGAATGTAGGTATAATTTTTCCGTGGTATTCAAATCAATCGGCAAGAAGCGGTAATCGGTGTAAATTGACATGCACCATGCAACGAGCACAGGCCTCCATCGGTGTAAGTATTTCTACTCAACGAAGACTAAGTGTAAGGTATATTTCATTTCAATTTCCATGCGCCAATATCGAGCGAAGTTATGTTCGTGGATCTTCTCAGACTTGATGAAGACCACACCTAGTAGCTGATAGAGAGGTGAGATCAGGGTCGAACCAAGAGTGCTAAGGCGCCTCGTGAAATTGATGGAGGCCCATTTTTTTAACTTTGAAATCTTGTAAAAACAAATTTCCTTCACAATGAAAAGGGCCAAAAATCTGATGAGGAATAAGTTTTGTCTACAAGTTGTATTCCTTCGTAAAATTTGTCTTTCAAGGCATTTCACGCTCTTGAAACAACGTAAATCCGACCATGTCAGCAATCACGTAGTCTTGTGCGGTATATGGTGAATGACCGAGTGCCTAAGTTTATTCCCGCCAGGTTGTAGTTTATTCTTGATTGTATATTAACACCTTGAGAAAAATGCTCTTAAACCGCAAAAACATTGCAAAGCACCAAATCGAGAACCGACCGGTGCGGTGCGTGGTGCTTATAGAGAACGGTTCAGCCAAGCGTGTTTTGTTTTTTGTTTTAAAGGTTTTTGCAAAAGTGCGTCTTTCCGCTTCTTCAAGTCTCAACACTTTTACTAGCCAAAAGGAATTTTTATTAGCAATTCACTCGGACCAGGTGAATTTTTAACTATACAGTACTCGTTATGTAAGCAGGAACCTCTCTATTTCAAGATTGATGGAAAAAAGTTCATAAATAATAAGCTGGGGTATAAATGATGATTGGTGGCTTATAAATGGATGGGTTCGATTGAATTTAACTGTGGAATGCACTAGTTTTTTGTCTTCCTTTTTTGTTTTTGTGAAGATGAGGTTTCTATAAGAGACCGCTTGTGCTTGTGATTCAAGAAGGTTAAGATAATTGAGGGATTTTATTGAAAGGAATTATTTTAATGCGTTCCAGAGTGTTTAGAATAATTGAATAAGACGTTAATAAACATGCACGAGGATATGTAATTTTTTGTTTTAATGTGTAGAACATTATAAGTTGCAAATTGTATGCTTTTCCCTGGTCTTTCCTAATTAAGTCCACGTGATTGCAAACCAAGCAAGGATGATCATCTTTAGTAATTTTGAAGAATACATAGCATTTTGTAGAAAATTGTCCTATTATAACTTTAACTGCGAGTATAACAGGTCTATTAATTTATGTCATTTATGTCAATTTGCATTTCTTGAGATAACATTTAATGCGATTATAAGCTCAAAGTATTAAAATAATGAAATATGCGTATTTATTTTTAATTTCCCTCAATTTAATAACATGGTTTTCCTAATAACGAAACGATGTCCACCCTTCAACAAACCATTAATATTGTTTAAATTCACTTTGAAAACAGTGGAAATTAGTCAGTTCTCTAGTTTTTTGATTTCTAGTCAATTTTTGAAAAATAGGTACTCAAAAAAGATAACATGAATTTTCAGATATGAGGTTCTTAAGATCAATTTAACAAAGAAGAGATTAAGCACGCATCTTCGTCGATTATTCTTTAAATGCCTATCTCCCTTCTTTCTAACATATTGGTAAAATGTTTGAGCGGATATTAGCTGACTCATTGAATATCGTCTACGATATTCATCTTTATTCAACAACTAGCACCAAGACTTCCATCTTTCGGACAACTACTTAAATACATTCAATACATAATGCGGATGATACTATCATATTACCAAGTGATAGTAGATCAATTTTAGCTCTTAACAAAATTAAACTACAAGTTACCACTTATAGAAAACTATTTAAAAAAATGGAGATTAAAAATCAATATAAATAAGTGTGAATTGACTTGTTTCAGAAACGCAAGGGAAAAGGACACTATCTTGCTTTTAAAGAGAGCAAGTTCTTAGATCTCAAAATAAAAAGAGACTAAAGGGATGCGACCCCCACTGATAACTTCCCATCCCGTCTGTCAATTTGTCTTGCTTAAAAGTTTGTCGGTTTTCGTGTTGGGTTAAAAAAGTTGTAGGTAGGTTTTAATTTTTTGTAAAAAAATTTGTCTTACAGTTTTTGTACTTGGTTCAACATATCACGTACGACTGTTGCAAATGATTTCGATGTGTTTAAAGGAAAAATATTAAGATTTTGTTTTGGGTTGTTCCAAAAGCCTGATAGAAAATGGTATTCAAATAACGCAATTTATCAGCCAACTCACACTTCACCTTTGACGAAATACCAAATGATTCTTCTCTTTCAAAAATTTCTAAAAATAAATTTGCATGTAAGCCCATTGATAAGATCCCTAATGGATTCTAATGCCAATGATAGTGCATTTGACAAATATTATCTGTCACCATTTAATATTCTTAATGAGGTTTCAATTACTGCTTTAAGACCAGATACAAACGTATCTCTAAGTAGACCAACTAAAGTTGTTAATTTTTTTTCTTTAAATTGTATTGTTTTTAATTTTCTCAATAAAACTTGAACTTTAAATGCATCAAAACCATTTTTATCTACAAAATCAACTTCAGCAGACTTATAGATTCAAATATTCAATGTGTCATTATGCCTCACTTATGAGAAAGAAGATACCAATGCACATTGCGCCAGGTAAAACATTCCATATTCGTGAAGTACGACTAAGGAAGTAATCCCTGTGCTTAACAGAACATCCATAATTGGGTTCAATGGTAAACTGGTAAGTATTCCTAGAAGTACGGGTTTTATGTTTAAATTCTGTGACGAGAAAAAATTAGGAGTTCTTAAGAGTAGTAATTTATAACCACTACTCTTTAATAAGCTACCGTTGATGTTTAATTTGTTTACGCTACAGTAACATCTCAATAAATAGATGATACAGAAGCCTTCATAAGCATTAGGGATTGCCTAAACCATCAATTAAAACTCCAGGAAGATATTAACAGTTTGTTAGTTTTGTGAAAAAAGAATGGGCTCAAATTTAACCCAATTAAATGTATTGCAATGAATTTCTCTAAAAAACGTACTCCTATTTATTGTAAAATATCGCAGCAAAGATCTTGAAGTTCCTTTTGATTTTAACCTTCAGTAAAACGAACTCTATTTTAGGACTTGTTAAACGCTGGTCTATAAAAATTGCAAGATTGCACTTTAAGACGTCTATTATAGTCTTATACTTAAAATTTTTTTCCTCATGAACTTCAGATAAAGCTTCTTCAAATGCAACTTCTCTGCTTTACACTTTACACTTTATTTTATTTAACTTAATACAAGCTATCATAACTTAACTTAACTTAAAACTAGCTTAACATTTTTTTTTTTTTTTTTTTTTTTTTTTTTTTTGCAGTTCTTGTTATCAGTTTTCAACATTAATTCATGTGGGCCCTAAGGCCCACATCAAAGCTCTTTAATGTACAAGAACTAACAATTTTGATTTTACTTAACTTAAAATTACAGGGGACAGGGGATTCGGACTCAAAAAGGGAAAAAGTAAAGGGTATCTTTCAGATGGGATTTGGAAATGTTGAAATCGAAAACTGCCATAGCAGCGTTGCAGTGACGAAGAATTCTGGACATTGGTTCAAAGTGCCCGTAATTAGTGCGGTGATGAGGGATATAGAAAAGGGAAACAGATCGCAGATTTCGAGGGTTAGTGTTAAGATGAATATCACTCAGGAGTGCCGGGGAATCTATATTGCCCATTAACAATTGATGAGCAAACAATATATCAGCGTTTTTGCGTCTAATATATAAGGGCTGCAAACCTATCAGTTTTAGTCGATCAGCATAAGGAGGCAAGTTGGATGTATCATCCCAGGGGAGGCCACGTAAGGCAAATCGAACGAAACGTCTTTGAACATTTTCAATTCTGAGTGAATGGTTTTCATAAAAGGGAGACCATACTTGGCATGCATATTCAAGATGAGGACGGACTAGGGAAATGTAAAGCGCTTTAGTAACATAGGGGTTGGAAAATTCTTTTGACCATCTCTTAATAAAACCGAGAGATCTATTAGCTTTATTGATAATTTGGTCAAAATGGGAATGGAAATTCAGGTGTTTGTCACACATAATACCAAGATCTCTAATAGAATCGACTACGTTGACGGCGTCATTAAGGAAGTAGTATACTCTATGAGATGGAATTTGTTTGCGCGAAAAGGTCATTTGTTTACATTTACCTACATTTAACTCTAGGAAATTATGCATGCACCAAACAAAAAAGATATTAAGATCATTTTGTAAAAGTAAGGAATCAGATGGAGTAGAGATAATCTTAAAAATTTTCTTATCATCCGCAAACATTAGGATATCTGAGTTTTTTAATTTAAGACAGACATCGTTAACAGATAAGACGAAGAGAAGGGGGCCAAGGTGACTACCTTGTGGGACTCCAGAAGTTGCATGTATAGGACTGGAGACGGAGTTACGGAAAAGGACTCTATACGTTCTATTCGCAAGATAGGAGCTTATCCAGTTTATAAATATAGATGGAAAGCCTAGAGCTCTTAGTTTGAGATAAATTATGTTATGGGATATTTTATCAAAGGCTTTGCTGTAATCAGTGTATACTACATCAACTTCTTTGCCATTCTCAAGGGCTGACAAAACTTTGGATATAAATTCAATTAAGTTAGTCGTAGTGGATCTACCTTTAAGAAAACCATGTTGAGCGGGGGAGAATAAAGGCTTGCAATGGAAATAAACGGAATCATAAACTAAGCTTTCAAAAAGTTTTGGAATGCATGAAAGTTTAGCAATAGGTCTATAATTGTTAATTTCAGTTTTATTGCCTTGTTTATGAATGGGAAATATAAATGAATCTTTCCATATATGAGGAAACACACCTTGGGAAAGAGAGAGTTCAAAGAGTGCAGTTAGAGGCTTTGACAGAGAATGCATACATTTATTTAGAACAACTGATGGGACGCCATCAGGACCAGGGCTAAAGTTTTCTTTGAGGCTTACGATTTTGGCAAGTACCATTTCTTCAGTTATTGTAAACGATGAAAGGGAGGTTTGAGTGCAACCATCTAAATAACTAAAGTAGTGCGGATCAGGATCATGCAGATGTTCAGTATACGATTTGCTAAAGTAATTAGCAAATAGATTTGATATGGTTGTTGGATCAGAGGAGATTATGTTGGAGAAACTCATTGAAGGTGGAAACCCATCAGATTTTCGTTTGACATTTATAAACTTGAAAAATTTCCTTGCATCAGAAAGAAGGTTATTTTCCATTTGGTTAAGGTATTGGTTATAAAGGGATTCCCTTAATTCAGAGAAAGAATTATAGGCGAGAAGATAGTTGTTGTGATCAGTATCAGATTTGGACTGTAAAAAGATCTTCCAAAGCTTGTTACGGGTATTTCTTAGGCTACGGAGCTCTCTGTTGTACCAAGGGGGAGCAGAGGTGAAATCTTTTCTACGAGAGAACGGTACTGATTCTTCAATACAGTACGAAAGAATCAAATAAAACCAATTTGTAAGGGACTCAACTGTTAATTGGAGGGATCTTAATTCAAAATCGGCTGAGCTAAGAAGATTGTTAAGTTTGGAGAAATCAGCCCTACGAAAATCATAACAGTAATTTTCCATTTCAAAAAAGTTGTCTTCAAATTCAATGGGGAAGGAGAGATTAAGGGGTGGATGATAGCGATCCAAGGTTGAGAGAAGATGAGGGCTCGGGGAGACAACACAGTTATCGCAATCAGATGAGAATATGAGATCGAGGTGTCTCCCCATAAAGTTTCCTACTCCATTTAGTTGAAAAAGACCACAATCAGACAGACGATCAATGAACAGCGATTCAGATTCAGAAGAGATGTTAGTTGGAAAGAAGGATGTCTGATCGTCTGAGGTGGACCAATTGAGATGGGGAAGATTAAAGTCACCTAGAACGATGATTAAATCATTAGGTTGCACTAGTTCAAGCAGATAATCAATGGCATTAACAGCGGCTTGGTATGCTTTAATTTGTTGGGCTGGCCGAATGTAACAACAAAGGACAAAAAGACAAAACTTAGGGAGTGTAACCTTAGCTGATACACCTTCAAATTCGATTGAAGTGGGAATACAGAGTAATGAACTTTCAAAATTATTAGCGATAGCTAAAAGCACACCACGACCGTGTGTATTATTCGCACATTCCACGACATCCATTCGATAGATGGAATAGTCGTTAGTGAAGAGTTCAGTACTAAGGATATCAGGTGTGAGGTTGGTTTCGGTAAGGGCAAAGATGTCATAAGGAAGGTTTTGGGAGTTATTAAAGACGGCAGAAGTTTTAGACCTTAACCCTCTTACATTTTGATAGTAAAGGCTAAGACATTTAGGTTTAGTGGTCTTTAGGTTAGGAGCGATAGTATTTTTTCATATCTGCACGGGATTTTTGGATATGAGATAGTCGTTTTGAAGAGATAAAAGACGCAAAAGAGGTAAGGTCTTCTCTCACTTTTTGAGGAGAAATTTCAAGGCCATCGTGAAATTTCAAGAAAATTTCCATAAGTGCATCACGTTTGGTAGGGAGGCCTTCTGGGAAATTAAAACCTTAATGTTTGTATTTGTTTTACCTTCAAAGCAAACAGAATCTGGTTTATCGTGCAGGAAAGCTAGGTAAAGACGAACATTATTGTAGATTTTGTGGTCTCTAAGACGGGACATAACATACCGATCATTAATATTGGCCTCAGATAAATGTTTAGTTAATTTAACATTTGGAGGGATCATTGGGTTAAGGAATCCTTGAGGTTCTTGGGAAACTGATGAAGAAGAAGTAGGGTTAATGGTGTGAGAATGAATGAAATTTGTATAAGCGGGTATTTTAGCAGGAGCATCAACCATCGGAGAGCGAAAACCAAGACCCGGATGAGGGGTTTTAAAAGAAACTCGTTTGGGTGGAGGCTTTACAGATGTGGGAGAAGTTTTTCGTTTAAGGGACGAAAGTTGGTTGGAGAGAGAAAAGTTTGGAAAGATTTGTGTTTTAAGGGTCCAGTTAGTTTCAATATTTTTTTTGGGATAAGGTTTGATATTAGGTTGGTGATTAGGTTGGGGATTAGGTTTAGGACTAGGTTTAAGATTAGGTTTGGGATTAGGTTTGGGATTAGGTTTGGGATTAGGTTTGGGAATAGGTTTGGAATTAGGTTTGGATTTGTTAGACTTAATTAGATTATTATTGCTACTCATACTGGAAAGCCGCATTTGCCCAATTTGTAAGTATCCTTTTTGGTGATGAAACATCCAGTTATATTTGGAGGGAATCAGGAACTTGAATCTTCTTCCAGACAATTGAAGACATTCGCAGATATTGACACAGTATTCTCTTTTGAAATAGGAGCGAACCCATGTAGCATCAGCATATCCGGGACAATTATTAAGCACGAACCATGTATTATTAGCAGATTCAAGCCTGCTTAGTCTCAAATTCCAGTCCGATAACTTCCAGGAATGGCCACATTTGTTAATTATTTCGTCCTCTGCAATAGTATTCGCTGAGGTGGTTTGTTGCAGAGAGTCAGCAGCCGGGTTTGCCGCAAGAATTTCATCACGAATGGATACGTTCGCGATATCACATGACGCTATGCCGGGTTGTTTAATGATGTCGTAGAGAAGCGATTCAATTTTTTGAGTTTTAACATTAAGGCTTTCAAGCTCGCGGTACACACTCGTATATTTCTGTTCTTGATTGCTTATATCGTAAGCAATAGATATGAGTGCCGTTGAACCCCGAGTAAGCATACAATTAATGTTTTCGAATTCGTTAACGAGTCTGAGGTTTGTAACTTCACTCATTTGATTGGAGGAGGGGGAGAGCCGTGATGACGAACTTTGCAAACAGCAATCAATATCAGATTTTAGTAGGTTTAACTGGTCAGACAAGTTTTTTTTCAGATCGTTTGCCGACCAAGTTAGCACCTTTAACTTATCGTCAATGTCTACACGAAGAGAATTCAACCCACCTATGACGTCACAATATTGTTTTTCCAAAGAACGTATCGTGGAAAGGCACTGCGTAGACGATTGTTGACATTGGATGTTTGAGTCCTCAACACTGTTACAAACATGATCAAATTTCTTGGAGAGATTAGAAATTTGATCTTGGCAGACCGAATGTTCATTAGATAGGGATTCTTTTAAACATTGAATTGCAATCATAATATCCGACACAGATATTTTATTGCATTCATCGCAATAAAACGCGAAATTGCGTAGATAGTCTTTTAGGTAAACACTCGCCTTTCTGGCCAAGCCAGCACAAGAGGGGTGTAAGTATTTCCCACAAAGGCCACTGCACTTTAATAGTTCCGCGTTTGAGTCAACGATGACACACATTTTATTGGCGCACGACATAATTAATCAAAAAAGAAATAATATGGTTTTTTTTGTTAAAGTTATTGTTTAGTTGCTTTTAATTTTTTCTATGCTGTACACAAGAAGAAAAAAATGCTGGTGTAATGGGAAACGGCGATGGGCAGTAAAGTAGGTCGGGTAAGAATTATCACACGCGCTGCGAGTATATTGATATATTTTTTTTTTTTTTTTTTTTTTGATTTGTAATTGATTAATTGGGGTCGGTAAAAAGGTGGCAAAGGGCAACTGAGGAGCGAAAAGAAAATGCGACTGCACTTGACGAAGGTTAGGTATAGAAAAGAAGGGTATCTTAAAACTGCACTAATTATGGTTAGCTTGTTAACTTGTCAATTTCAGAGCTGCATGGTGATTCCATATTAAAGTCTCGTTAAATACGTTACAAATTCAATAACTGAACCATTCAACAGAACCGGTGGAATAGCGCGTTTGTAAATGCGAAAAGTTTTATATTTTCTTTGATTGAGGGTGAGATTATGCTTGAGAGCCCACTGTTGTATAACTACTAGATCCTCGTTAACATAGTTAATAATTTCTTATGCTATCTACAGGAGTGTCCTATCATAATTGGACATCATCAGCAAACATATGAACTTTAAAAGATTTAACCAGTCGAGGAAGCTCATTAATGTAAAGTAAAAATAATAGAGGTATAAGAATAGAACCCTGCGGGACAAAAACTAAAATCTTAAAAGAAAATGTAACGAAAAATATTAAAAATTGAATTTCGACCCAAATTTCGACTTTTGTCTTTTTAAATATATTGTCGTCATCATTTAGTAAAACTTTGGGAAAAATCTTAAAACTTGGTCAAAATTTACTTCCGACTCAAATAGCTTTTCAAAAATTAAAAATATTGTCTTCAAACTATTTTTATTTCACAGAAAATATTGGTTTCGATATTCAGTAGTTTTTTTTGTAAAAATCGGTCGTTTTTTCCTTAAAAAAAAAATAATACGCAAATTTGGTAAAAATATATGTTCGGTTCTTGATATCTCTCAAATTAATATCATTCATCCAATTTATAAAAAATTAAAAAATGCTACTAAAATTGGTAACAAAATTTTTCGACTAAAAATCTATTTTAAAAAACTAGATTTTCAAATGGTAAGCATGTGCATTCAAGAGGACACAAGCGTCCACAGTTTGTTCACAAAACCCACCTCTGTCTATCAACTCCTACTCTCACCTCCCCGTGGTGGACATCGGGTGCCTAATACCTCAACTGGAGATTGGGTTCCAACCCCAGTGGAAAGGTATAGCGGGCAGCAAACGAGAGAGGGGGGGGAGAGGTGTTTCCACTAAGGCACCTCTCCTTATCCATACGGCAACGGAGGAATTCCCGAGATGGAATCAACGGTGGCGTCTACAGTTCCACTATAAGGTTGCACTACTTAGTGAACACTGAACACCTTTTAGGGCTTCTTCGACTTATCCGAAGTCCAGGCATATAAGGAGCGGTTTTATCCGGCTTCATAGTTGCGAAGCACCAACAAGCCTCGGATACGGACAGATTTTCTGTTGACAACCTACTCAAACGAATTAAGGACAGACCACGTGTGGCTTAACAGACCACGTGTGGCCGAAGAATAAGCGGAGGCCCTACCCCCTAAAAAGCAGACATCACCGCCATCCAGGACATACGATGGTATGGGTTGGGCAAAAACTGCGATATTTACTATGGTGACTGCTACTACGAAAACCAACAGCGCTTATTTGGATGCGGCTTCGTCATTGGAGCCAGACTTAGGCAAGAAGTCTTGAGCTATAAGTATATCAATGAGCTCCTCATTACCATACGCATCAAGGCTAAATTCAGCAACATTAGCCTGATATGCGCCCACGCCCCCACAGAAGAGAAAAACGACAACACCAAAGATATGTTCTTCGAGCTCTTAGACAAAACATATGAGCAGTGCCCTAGCTACGATATTAAAATAGTCCTAGGCGATTTTAATGCAAAGCTAGGAAGGGAAGACATCTTTGCTGGAATAATCGGGAAGAACAGCCTGCACGACAACACTTCCGACAACGGATTCAGGCTCATAGATATTGCTGCGAGGAGAAACGTCATGGTAGCCAGTACGCGTTTTCCACACCTCAACATCCACAAAGGAACTTGGACTTCTCCAGATCAATCTACCGTCAACCAGATTGACCATATTGCTATCAACGGCAGACACGCTTCCAGCATCATGGATGTCCGAACGTTCCTAGGAGCTAACATAGACTCGGACCACTACCTCGTTGTAGCCAAGGTAGCACTTCGGATTTCCAGACCCAAAGGCTTTGGGAAGGTACAACATCGAACGGCTACAATCGCCAAATCCTTTACCGACCGAGTTACAAGTAACCTCTCTCGAAGTTCTCTGCCGCCAACACAATGTATCGAAAACCAGTGGCAACTTGCCAAGATGCAATTAGAGAAGCCGCCTCTAATGTGCTGGGTTTCAAACAGCCACCAAAAAAGAACCTCTGGTTTGATGAGGAATGTCGGCAGGCAAATGTAGCCAAACAACAGGCACGCAAAGCGGCGTTGCATAACAAGACGAGAGCTGATTATGAGCTATATGAGCAGAAGAGGCGAGAGGAACGCCGACTTCTCAGAAGGAAAAAGATAGGACATGAGAAGCGTGCGATCGAAGATGTTGGGAGGTTTAAAAGCAGGAATGAAGTTCGGAAGTTTTATGAACAGCTGAAACGAAATTCACAGGTACATAAACTTAGAACCGAAGGCTGCAAAGACGAAAGTGGAAATATCATAGTGGAACCGCTGTCAATGCTGAGGATATGGACGGACCACTTCTATAGACTGTATAACGCCGACGACGAACCGAATTCCGCTGTCAGGCAGGATGATCCATTCAACATAGACGACGAAAGCCAACAATCCCTTCCTCCCGACTCAGACGAAGTAAAGATTGCCATATCTAAGCTGAAGTCTAATTAAGCCGCTGGAGTGGATGGCTTGAATGCAGAGCTCTTTAAAGCAGCTGGAGATAAGTTGGTTAGGAGCATGCACCAACTTATCTGTAAGAGATGGTCGAAAGATAGCATGCCCGATGAATGGAACCTCAGTATTGTTTGCGCGATCCATGAACCCATGAACACAAAATCGACACCCATCATCTTTTCATCGATTTCAAGGCCGCATATGACAGCATATACAGGGACAAGCTATATAGAGCCATGTCTAGTTTTTGCATCCCTGCCAAACTAGTCCGTTTGTGCAGGATGACCATGGAGAATTCACGCTGCTCCATAAAGTTTTGAAACAACTTAACAGATCCTTTCGATGTCAAAAAAGGTTTTAGACAAGGTGATGCGCTGTCATGTGATTTTTTTAACATCGTGCTTAAAAGAATAGTGCAGAGCTCACACGTCAACAGAGGCACTATCTTTCAGAAGTTTGTCCAATTACTGGCATATGCTGATAAAATTGAAATAATGGGAAGAACTCAGCGTGGTGTCAATGGGGTTTAACGGCTTTAACGGTTAATCAGGGCAAAACAAAGTACATGCTGTCGTCAGGAAAGGACATACAACACCGACGTCTTGGTCAAAACGTCGCCATCGACAGACGTAACTTTGAGGTAGTCAAGGACTTCGTCTACCTAGGCTCCGCTGTAAACAAAGAAAACAACACCAGCGCTGAGATCTTTGGACTAAGAAAGCAATTGAGTGGTAAAGTCCTGGAAGGTGACCTCACCCAACTTGGAGCGCGAAACTGAAGACATCTTACTAGGGACCGAGCTAGATTGAGAAGTTTGTTGGGTGAGGCGCTTGTTCACACAGGTCTGTAGGTAATAAACTACTTCTTTATATGAAAAATGTTTTTGGTAATTTTAAATTTTTTAAGAATAATTCAACTATCAACTTTTTAAACCCAATACGAAAAACTACAAACTTTTAAGCAAGACGAATAGACGGACGGGATGGGAAGTTATCAGTGTGGGTCGCACGCCATTCTCTTTTATTTTGTGGGGACGTGACGATCATAAAGGTCGTTTGAATTTTCTTGCAAAAACTCAAACTGTTGGTCCACAGATTGCATTTTATAAATATATTCCTATTGCGTACTTTGTACATCATAACTTAAACTATTGTAATCTTTGGTCTGAAAGTCTCTATAACTGCGATTTTTATATTAAGACCTTGTACAAGGTATCAACAAATTAATTCTAAATATTTAAGATACTATCTCACTTGTGCCTAAAGCCACACAAGGCTCTTTAAATAAAATTCTTCTTAATTTCTTTTTTGCCATAACTTAAGCAATTATGAAAATAATATTCCCTGAAATTTTCAATGGACATTCCAACTCAACTCGCCTCTAAAAAGAAAGTAGCCACATTTTAAACATCCAACATCCACCTACAAAATGCCTATTTGCATGTTGCCACTGATAGCATCCTAAATGGTTTCGCTACACAAAAACACGTTAAAAAATAAAACTTCGTATGTACAAATAGTTAGCGTCATAGTTGGTCTGTTTCCCAACAGTTCGAATATTCGCCATCACTTCCAAAAATGTATAGATTGTAACTCGTAAGGAACTCGCGTCCACGCTCCTATAAATGTGAGATCCTGTCAGCAAAATCATTATAATAATATGAACATACCATAAGCTGCTGAACGTTTTCTTACTGAGCACCAAAAACAACCGTAACTTAACTATATACATAGATAGCAATAAATTCCTCCAATTTTCAAACAAATGGAACACATTTTGGACATATCTCACCCCAAGCAGCAGCAGCGGCAGCCTCACCAACCAAAGCAGCATCAGCCATCGCAAAGCGTTCCACTTCTTCGCTGCAAACACATGCGATATTTTTAAACTCGCCTGCGCAAGCAAGGAGGTCCTCCATAGAGTTGCATGATGGTATGGTATGGTAATAATAACAATAATTCCCCACACGCAACCAGCTCTGCAAACAATCATCATGATATACGAGCAATGATGCCCGAAAATGGTTCGAATAGCTCCTGAAACAGAGTACTCCTAAGATGATGCCCACTAGGATCTATTTATATAGACCGCCATGCCAGGCCAGTGCCACTTGTGGCACACGTTTGGCTCTAACCAAAAAATCGACAAACTATTAGCCAAACAAGATTGCATCCGATGTATGCTAACAATGCGTTTGAAATGTGCTCCCAAAAGTGGATACAATGCAACACCAACCAGCATCAGTTGCACCAACACTCTTTATGCAAGAATTCAGCTCGTTGGGGCTTCCTTCACTTTCAGATCAAAGATTGTAACAGTGGACAATGATCCTCGCTACGCTCGCTACCGCTTGCTGTATCCGCATAATGAACAAAGAGAAAATGTCCCTACAGTCCCAAATAGTGCTCGCGACCATCATATGACCATTGGCCATGGAGGTGCGGGACGATTCTTCCGTGTTCAGTTCATATGCGAACAAATGTCGGGCAGAGTAAAAGAGGTGCGTGCTGGTATGTCTTGAAAAGGCTTTGCTGCGCTGAGTACTGACCATTTCCAGCATCGCAAAAAGATGATTATTATTATTGTAGTCATTAAGGAAGAGAAACAAGCATGTTGGAGCTTTGTTCATTTGGCGGCTTGCGGCTGTCAGCGAACTCAATGGAATTCCAGCTCGTATATAACATAAAACTTGAAAGTTATTTTTCGCTTCTGGGGGAAACTGAGATTTTTCAACGTTAAGGATTTACAATCTCCAAAATAAACCGAAAGATTCAAACGAAATAAAAATTAGGAGTTTTGAGTATTATTGACTAGAGAAACCTTTATAGAAGAACCTCAACTTTTAGTAAAGTGACAGAAGTTAAATGGGTTAATTTTAAGATGAGCTTGTTGGATAAAGGAAGGAGCAATCTATTCAGATATGACAAGATCAGTGTACAAATCGCTTTTTGTGATTTGCTGTTTTATAGACTTGGAACGAAAGGTCTTAAAGTCCATATAATTAATTCATAGATGTTTATGATTGGAATCAACGCAGTAGTTAACCGTAAGTAGGCTGCCCAAAGTCCCCCAAAATCGTTCTAGATTATAAGAGTAAGAGATGTTGCAAGTATTAAAATATTAGAATAAAAAAACAACTTACTTAGATACGCTCTTAACCAGTTTGACTACGTTTTGATAGACCGTAACGACTAACTTATGACCGAACGAACGTTAACAGGTATACCTTAAGAGGTATACACTGAAGAAGAGGGTCCACTAATTCATAAGAAGCTCATAGTAGTATACCGCCAGGTCGAGAAGGTTGTAAGACGGCTCAAACAAAAAAAGATCGGGAGCCGTTGGCATATCAGACGAACTGTTTCACCATGTCGGGTAAGCTTTCCATAGAGCAGTTCATAAACTGCTGCACGCATGGAAACATGAAGAAATGCCAGAACATGTAAAAAGGTATTTTATGTCCCAACACACATAAGGAGTTTTCACATAAACTTTAGAGGTATCACGTTGTTTTATACCGCGTATAAGAAACTTTCCTCTATCCTACGAGATTGGATAGCCTCATCGCTAAAAGTATCATCCGACAATATCAGTGTAAATTTATCCCAGTCAAATCAACAACCTATAAGAAGTTGCCAAGGTAAATAAGCAGGATTGCCATACCCAGAACTATCAACATCAACAATGGACTCCGACAAGGGGATGGTTGGGCCTAATTCCTCTTCAACCTGGCGTTGAAGAAAACAATCTGTGATTCTGGCACATCAACAAGAGGTCCATCAAGAGGACACCAGGTTTAGCCAGCTATTGGATTACGCAGACGACATCATTAGGAGAACCGACAGGCTGTATTGTACTTGATTCAATAGCCCTCTTGAACGCGGACAAGAGGTTAAGGAGTGTTTAACTGAGCAAACAAGTCTCGGATAAATAGGCACGTAGGACCATAGTCTTATATAGAAACAGTTTAGAATTTTGTGGTGAGATTTTTGGAGTCTTAGTAAAAATAGGTTAAAGTATAAAGGTTATGTTGGCTTTGAGCAAAGCCTTACGTATTTCTTCTTCTATTTTATCATCCGCCTCTGCTATTGAATATTATTACCATTAACATTAACATTAACATTAACATTAACATTAACATTAACATTAACATTAACATTAACATTAACAATAACATTAACATTAACATTAACATTAACATTAACATTAACATTAACATTAACATTAACATTAACATTAACATTAACATTAACATTAACATTAACATTAACATTAACATTAACATTAACATTAACATTAACATTAACATTAACATTAACATTAACATTAACATTAACATTAACATTAACATTAACATTAACATTAACATTAACATTAACATTAACATTAACATTAACATTAACATTAACATTAACATTAACATTAACATTAACATTAACATTAACATTAACATTAACATTAACATTAACATTAACATTAACATTAACATTAACATTAACATTAACATTAACATTAACATTAACATTAACATTAACATTAACATTAACATTAACATTAACATTAACATTAACATTAACATTAACATTAACATTAACATTAACATTAACATTAACATTAACATTAACATTAACATTAACATTAACATTAACATTAACATTAACATTAACATTAACATTAACATTAACATTAACATTAACATTAACATTAACATTAACATTAACAGTTTCGGTCACATCAAGTGCAATGTAAATGAAAGAAAAGATTTGACCACGAATTCTATGAGTTTTACAAAGACAACACTTTGAATTAATTAAATCGACTCACGCAGCGAATGGAAAAGATGATCTTCGCAAAAAAGATATTTGGTTCCTAGGCCCAAGGCAGCCGTTAATGCTTTGTTTTCAGAAACTGTGTTAGCTATTTTCTCATTAAAAAAAAATTAGCTTCGAGTCAATTGAATTTTTGTATGATCTTGAAACTCAAAGCAAGTAACAAATATCTTAATCTTATTCGTTATGCCTTCAAATAAATAAACCCAAATAGTTATGTATGCTAACGGTTACATATTTGCTAATTTCCATATACCCCTGAGACCTAGAACTAACACACAAAAGTAGGATGAGTAATAAAAACATTTGTTTAAAACTGTTACCTTTAGGGCAAAGTTTTAATTAAATCTACCCACCATCCGTGGCTCATGCTGCCAATACAAAACCAAGACAAATCAATCAGACCATCAAAGATCGAGCACACGCCATCGCATCGCATCATCGCATAAGAATACAACAAAACTTGCAAATTAATTCTAACTCCCCGCGCGTAAAATATCAATTTGTCATAATACACCTAAGCTAAGATATTTGTTTCTTATGGAAAGACAAACATACAAAACCACACAACTTCTAACCACCTCTAATTACCGCAACGGAACTGCCGGGTATAGGTATCTCTGCGAAACTACCAGTCGAGGCTAATTAAACCGAAACCCTCGCCTCATCCAACAAAAGAGTATCTTTTACCTTTAAAACATTTGTTTATCTTTTAGCCACAAAGCTATACCTACATGTATGTATAGGTTTGTGCGCCTCCTGCGCAGCTCAAACGTAAACGCAGAGGAGTTTACTCGAGCATAAATATCACCGTCGTTGTCAGAGTGGAGTCCGCGATATGCATATATGATGCAAGTTGTGCATATTCTGTTCAACGCGACGAAGTGCGGCGTTGGTAGTAAAGGCGGTGGTAGACCACGGACTACGACGACGATGGTCTCTCATTAAATGCAGACATCCTTCTGCATACACTCCTATGCACACAATCTATAGCTTTGAATTGTAGGGGTACCACTCTGTGTGACATGTCCCAGATAACCAAAGCGCGGAGAACTTTTAGTCCGGATGATCAGGCATACGAACGAAACGCGTGCGCTCGCGATCGCGCTCTACTACCATGATGCTGCTGATTCTGCTGCTGTTGTTGCTGTTGCAGTGGGACGGCAATTGACAGCCGCCTCAGTGATTCGATGCGCCTGACCAAGAGACCGTTTGTCAATTCATTAGGAGCACTACTCTCGTGAATGACCCACTGAACTGGTGCTGACGCCAACATCTCAGTCTCAGAGTAGGTAAGATGGTGGTGTTGCGAAGTACAGTGGTTTCGAATGATATTTTCGGGATCAAAATGGAAAAATAAGAAATATTTAATAATATCTCGTGATCTGACATTTGGTTTTCTAAAATGAATGCCAAGTGGGAGTGTCAATGGGCGGATTTTTCTATACTCATTTTCAATAAAATGTCAACACATTGGGACCTAGATCGGTTAAAAACTTTCTGCTCCTTAGACTTCTAGCCACATGTATGTATTCATTGCACCACTGTACAGCATGTTGCTGCTGTTATAGCAGCGGCTAGCTGCCTGCTGCTATTGACTTTAAGATGGATTCTCCGCTAGAGGCGCGTGGGAATTCGTGACCACACGACATTCATGACGAGAGCTGTCGATGAGCAGCGTGTGCGCTGACACGTTAGGAAGCCGAAGTCAAAGTCGAAGTCATATATTCAAAACCAAAACCACAGAGCCAATGCATTCCGGGACAGTTTTATTTGTGTTTTGGCCAGCCAGTCCTGGTTCCTTCCGCGTGTGTATATTCTATTTGCATAAATTCCAGCGATAAATTCAAAGAGTGTTTGGTGCCGGTGAATGGAACCTGCGCCACTGTAGACTTGACCACAGAAATGATTTTTAAGGTAGTCGAAATCTTAATCCAAAAGACTGAAGTTGACTGATGTTATACCAAACCGATCGACAACAGATTTACCGCTAATTCGCTCTTCTTCGGCCAAATATACAAAACTCCATTTTTGTTTTAATTTTTTAATTTACTCCATCACTTGGAATGGTGCTCCGCCGATTCTCGCGTCTCGTCCGTCGTCGTCCGTCATCCTTCGTCGATGCCAATAGATCTCGTGCATAGTGAGCTCTCACTCAGCAACTCAGTGTAGCGTCAGCGCACATTTCATCATCATCATTTAGAACGATCAGCAGCGCAGCGGTAGTAGATGTGCCGAAGATCACAACTACCGTAGCTGGTCAGATTTCCACGGTTGTGGTCTTCCTGGGTCGCGAATGGCGAATGGCGGATCGCGGTGCAGCCGTATAAAACAATCACACACCATGGCTAACAGAACCGTAAATAACCACGGCTAACCGCGACTTTGTCAGTCATTGGCCGCTGTTTTCTATTTTCTGGGTTCTGTATTCTTGATTCATGTTTTGCTGCTAACTGCTGCTTTCTGCAGCCTTCGCAGATAAATCACATCTCTCAGGCTTAAAAATTTGCATTCGAAATTGTATTGTATCATAGGCTTTTTGATGCCATCTTATATATGTACGTATGTGTGTTAGCTATGTAGGTAAGGTAGATTATACCGATATACCAGTGACTTTTGAAGACAACACATCAGCAGAGGAAAGCGTGTGAGCGAGCGAATTTAAATGTTAATTTGTTGTCTAGATATTCATTTCTTGTAATTTGCCTTCTGCTACATTGTTTACTTTAAAAGATTGCTTTTCATTGCAAAACTAGGAAGTGTAAGACCGGAAGAGCTACATAATGTAGGTAAGGTACTGCAGTGCCAGAATTTTTACATGTTCTGTACAATTACATACCGACATCTGTTGACTGGCTAACTTAACTAAGCTCTTCGTCTGATGGTTAGTTTGCTGGAGGGCTACTGCCATTCAAAAGATGGTAGAATGATACAGTTAATTAACTTGATTGGCAATGGGGGAATTGTTGTTGTTATTCTGGCTGTTGTTTAAGGTCTTCTATAAATTCTTTCCATGCCTAAGTTCTAAGTACCATTGAACCTCTACATACGTAAAGCAATTCAAATCGTTTTTCTAGGAAACCAAAAAGGAACATATTTAAGTCCATTTGGGTTGCCCTGGGGCTTCTTTAAATTAAGACAACTTTTAGACTTTTGTAGATTTGCAAGGTGATTTATAATATTGGATGCACAATTTCTAATTCGTTTTTATCATGCTTTCATTTCTTTTTGGAAAATATTCTTTGGTAAGATTTAATGACAGTTTTTTTTTTGTTTTGTTTTTATGTTAGTGACAAAGTTGTGTTTGTGTTGTTAAATAGTTAGTTGCTTTTAAAGATTATAGACCGCAAATGACCTCCACGCTCTCCCACGCATATGCGGCACCTGGTCAAAAAATTATTCATTGCGGCCTGAAGAGTTGAAGTTGGGATCGCCTCAATTATTGTCGTTATGGACTGTTTTAATTTAATTAAATTCCGGGGCTTCGTTTTATACACCTCTTCCTTCACATAACCCCATAAAAAGAAGTCTGGTGTAGTCAGGTCAGGTGACCTTAGGGGCCAGCGAAGAGTGGAGTTCCTAGAAATTAATTTGTTTGCGAATTTATTGTTTACCTCCGCCATAACTGGTCTGGCTATATGTGCAGTTGCTCCATCTTGCTGAAACCAAACGCTGTTGAAAACTCCTTCAACATCTTTAAATAACGGTCCCCATTGACAGTAACGGTTACACCGTTTTCTTCAAAGAAGTACGGCCCGACAATACACATTGATGAAACTGCGCACCACACAATGACTCGTTCTGGGTGCAGTTCCGTCTCATGGAGCATTTCTGGATTAGACTCATTCCATGGGCCTCATCAGACATGAACAAATAATTGATCGATGTGTTGTCTTTTTCGGAAATTGATATCATTTTTTGGCAAAATTCCAGGCGAACAGGCAAATCCTGAGGGTTTAACTTACTAGTAATTTGGACTTTGTACGGACACAAGTTGAAATCGTCATGAAGTATCCGTTGTAATGACCGTCTACTAATTCCAAATTGCCCCGAAAAGTTTTGGTTCGAAACGCTCGCATTGGCCTGTATCGCAGATGCTACTGCTGCGATTGTATCCTGAACCCGAGCATTGGCATCTCGATGGTACGGACTTCGTGCGAAGCTTCCAGATTCGGCAAACATGTTTACAAACCCCATAATGGTCCATCTACTCGGGGGATTACCGCCGAACTCCCGTCTAAATTCCCTTTGGATGGAAATGACGGACTGCAAAGCATGGTACCGTTGCACTATCCAAATTCTTTTCTCCATATCCCAAGCATCTATTTTTATAAATCTAAATAGTAACCTACAAAATAAAAAAAATAAGCCGATTACTCACACAGAAAAAAAGTTATTTCATTTAATTTTTGTAGCACGATCGTGCGCCACACGTATTTTAAAAGATATTTGACTCGGACCACTACCTCGTTGTAGCCAAGGTACGGCCACGGATATCCCGATCCAAGCCAAAACAAGGAAGTACTGTGAGAAGATTCGACGTTAGACGGCTACAATCGCAAGAGACTGCCATGTCCTTTTCCGATCGAGTCTCTAATAACCTCCTAAGGAGTCCTATGCTTCCTGCATTAAGCATTGAAAACCAGTGGCAACATTGCCTTGCAGCCATCAGAGATGCCGCCTCTGAAGTGCTAGGTTTCACACGGCCACCACAGCGAAACCCCTGGTTTGACGACGAATGCCAGCAAGCTCACGCAGCGAAACAAGAGGCATACAAAACGGCGCTGCACAAAAGGACGAGAGCTGCTCGCGAGCTCTACGAGCAGAAGAGGAGCGAGGAACACCGGCTTCTTAGACGGAAAAAAAGAGAGCATGACGAAGTGAAGATAGGTATATCTAAACTTAAGTCAAACAAAGCTGCTGGAGCTGACGGCATCACCGCCGAACTATTCAAAGCAGCAGGCGATGACTTGGTAGGGAGCATGCACCAACTCATCTGCAAAATTTTTTCAGAAGAAAGCATGCCCGATGAGTGGAATCTCAGCATAGTGTGCCCGATGCATAAAAAAGGAGACCCTCTAAACTGCGCCAACTACAGAGGCATCAGTCTCCTTAACATTGCGTATAAGATCCTCTCTGCCGTATTATGTGAACGTCTGAAGCCGTTCGTCAACAACTTGATAGGTCCTTATCAGTGTGGCTTCAGACCAGGAAAGTCCACTATCGACCAAATATTCACACTACGGCAGATCTTGGAAAAAACCCAGGAGCTTCAAATCGATACCCACCATCTCTTTATCGATTTTAAAGCCGCGTATGAGAGCATCTAAAGGGAAGAGCTCTACCGAGCAATGTCTAGTTTTGGCATCCCTGTCAATCTTATCCGTTTGTGCAGAATGACGATGGAGAATGGACGCTGCTCTATCAAGGTCGGAAAAGATCTTACCGATGCATTTGATGTCAAAAAAGGTTTTAGACAAGGCGATGCATTGCACTGTCATGCGACTTCTTCAACATAGTTCCTTAAAGAATTGTGCAAAACTCAACCGTCATCAATAGAGGCACAATCTTTCAAATGTACATTCAATTACTTGGAAGCGCCGCCGATGATATTGACAAAATTGGAAGATCAAAGCGTGATGTCAGTGGATCGTTTTCGAGCATTGCGACGGAAGCGAAGAAGATGGGTTTAGTGGTCAATGAGGGCAAGACCAAGTATATGCTGTCATCAAAAAAGGACACTGAACAAAGACGTCTTGGACAAAACGTCACAATAGACAGCTATAACTTCTAGGTACTTATGGACTTTGTATACCTAGGCACCGCTATTAACACAGACAACGACACCAGCGCTGAAATCAAACGAAGAATAACTCTGGCAAATCGATGCTTCTTTGGGCTTAGAATCAATTGAGAAGTAAAGTCCTCTCTCAATCACCATCTATAAGACACTCATCATCCTGGTTCTCATTTATGGGGCTGAGGCCTGGACCCTGTCAAAGAAAGATGAGAACGTCTTAGAATGCTTCGAGAGAAAAATTCTTCGGGTGATTTTTGGTCCGGTCTGCATAGATGGAAAATGGAGGACACTGACCTAGTTAGCAGAATTAAAGTCCAACGGCTTAGATGGCTAGGTCATGTAGATCGGATGGACATCAACGCTCCAGCCCGGAAGGTCTTCGAATCCAATCGCGAGGGACAGCGCAGTAGAGGAAGACCGCGACTCAGGTGACGCACCCAGGTGGGAGAGGAGCTCAACCAAATTGGCGTGCGAAACTGGAGACAGCTAGCTAGGGACCCAGCTGGCTGGAGACGCTTGTTGGTTGAGGCCCAGGTCCGAACCGGACTGTAGCGCCACCTTAAGTAAGTAAGTAAGTAAGGGTAAACGAATTTGTTTATCTGGGCTCTTCTGTTAATTTTGCAAATGACATAAGTGCGGAGATCAAACTTACAATCGCCCTTTCTAATCGCTGTTTCTTTGGCTTTATCAAGCAGTTGAGGGATAAGGCCCTATCGCGAAGTACCAAAGAGACACTGTGCAGAACCGTAATCTTGCCAGTATTGCTGTATGGTGCATGAACCCTCTCCCAGGGTACGTGAATAAAGGATTTCTTGGTATCTTCGAAAGGAAGGTTCTGCGTACGATCTTTTTGTCCAGTTTGTGTCGACAGGCAAAGTAACATCTGGCGGAGAAGATATAATCATGAGCTATAGGAGCTCTACAGCGACTTTCCACTTTTCAAAAAACTGCGTGTTCAACGCTTAAGATAGCCAGGGCATGTCAAGTGAATGAAAATCGAAGCTCCAGCCAGTAAGGTATTGAACGCCAAGCCTGAAAATAGTAGGTGGAGCCAGGCCTCATTTCCGGTTTATTGATGAAGTTGAGGCCGACGCACGTTAACTAGGTATTCGAAACTGGAGGCAGCAAGCTAGAGATCGAGTAATCTGGCGAAAGTTATTACTTGAGGTCCAGGAGCACAGCCCGCTGTAGCGCCAACTAAAGTAAAGTAAGTAATTGAAAATGATAAGAAGTAGGCAAATTTTTTTTTTTATAAATTTCAGTTTTATCTCATTATTATTATTTTAATTGAAAACAAATTGTTAACTCTCCTAACAATTAATTGCTTTTGACCTTAATTTAAGAAGTACAACCACCATAAAAGGTAATTGATGGTCTGTAGAATAGAATCTTATTATTGGGGTAAGAATTTGGACTTGTTAGAATAACCCATATCCTCATTTAGTCATCACTATGCCCAACCCAATATCGCACAAAATCCAATTATATGATGGTCAAAAAATATTTTTGCATGGCAAATCTGGATCTAGCCTAAAATTGCTTGTATTGTATCTTCGATTAAAACATTAATCTTATTTAAAAAAAAAAAAACAATTCTTCTTCAGTTATTTCACTGACAGTCAAGTTCACTGACACAATCAGTTCGCTTACGCCCTCACAATTTCTCACGAAAAAAAAACAACTTGGAAAAAATGTTACAAACATAAAAGATGTAAAACAAACCGACAATCTATCTTCCCTAATTAAAAACCTTCGTTCTCAGTTCTCACGCAGGCGGGCACAAGCGCAGGCGCAGCGCAGTGTGGTCTTGCTCTTGATTCTGAATTGTCTGACACCCATGTACACTCTTGTACACACCTACTTCAACTTCTTTTGCGTAACCTAATAATTATGAACAGTTTTTTTTGGTTTGCAGCACAACATTAGGTCTCTTATGTACATAGAACTGATTCTGGGATTCTTTATGTTTATTATGGCAGAAACTGTTAGGCCATCTTCTTTTAATTGTTGACTGTCGCGCTCCAAAAACCAAAAAGTGTAACCCTTCCGGTTTGGCGTCGTTGCATCAATCGCAACAAAACGGTTGATTACCATCGATCGGTCTTGATTACCTTTGCCATTGCTTCAATCTAACACAAACAAAAATACCACCTTACCACAAATACGTTTTAAGAGGTGACAAAGTAAACGTCAACAGCCTATCAATTACACCTGCCTGGCCAATGGCCATACGGCAACGGCACTCGGCACTATGAGCACTCGACAGTGTGGTCAATAACTCGATCGCATATCGAAGAGCACAATCAAAACAAAGTAGTTCATTATGTGAATTGTGTCAGGCGATTACCATAAATGTGCTGTGAACATACAACTCCGCTGCGCTGTGTTGAGCTGTACCGCGCTGTAACACCACTGTCCGTCCACTCAACAGCACCAGCTCCATAGCCATCGCCATCGCCAATGGACGACAGCAGCGACGACAACGCTAACATCATCAACAACAACATCATCATCGTCGTCATCTACAAACTACGCAAACTTCGGAATGGTTCGGAGAATGCGGGGGCGTTTTCCAGTTGCGCAGTGAATTTCGCTTAATGTCGCCATGTGAACTGTCAATATACGGAATACGGTTCGACTTCGAGCTTCGAGTTTCGAGACTGTGGAAATGACAGTTCGAGTTTGGCATATCTACCTGTCGCACAGTGTCGAGCAGCGGTGGTGGCTTGGATATGGTTTAAGCCAGAGACTGTTAGACTAAGCCTAAGCCTAAGTCTATGTATGTATTCAAGCTTGAGCATGTGCAGCTCTATCGAGGTAAATTGGACGTGACCATCGCATTAACCGTGTTACGGAGACATTTTTAGCTGCTTGTCCGTTCTTCTATATGGACTCGGTCCGATCTTGTTCGGTTGTCGTACTCCTAAATGACCAGACCAGACTTCGCGCATTCGATTCGTAAAATTATGTTCCTTTTAGCTTTTTGTTCGACTTAGTTTTTTTGATCGTAGGTAAGTCCATTGGAGTTGGTGGTGCTAAACAAAGGGGGCTGGGGGAGTTTTTCCGCCACCGCAAACGACATTGCCATCGCCATCACCAGCGAGAACGACAACGACAACTTCGACTGATACTAAAGTCACAAAAACGGATTCCGACCAACCGATTGCATGGCGCGCATTGTATCTTAAAGAAGTTAAAAAAGATGAAGCTATATGGTGCTCCACTGGCTTTGCTGGCTTGGGCTATAGCTGGTGGAAAAACAACTTTCTTTTTATTGCGCAGAAAGAAGATGGAACGTTCTTTGTTGTTTTTCCAGTGCTAAGCCGGCCTTTTATGGCCATTTCTGTTTTTGCAATTTTAATTTTTCTTTTTATTCATCTGACCACAAAGAGTTGACAGGTTGGTTCTTCTCTAAGCCTTGGGTTTTTATAGATAGAGAAGCTCACTTGCAAGAATGAAGAAGTTGATATTCTTAACCTTATGTAGTGATTAGACGAGATTATTATAATTTTTTTGTTATGTTTTTAGTTGTTTCTGGGTTTGTTTTATTACTCTATATGTTTTTTAATTTTGTTTAATTGGTCAGACAACAACTTTCTCCCATTTTGGTACAAAAACTGTTTTCTTGGATTTGAAAATATGCTTCAGAAGACAGAGAAGTGGTAGTGTTTTGGGTGACATTAATGAGTTGGTTGTGGTTCTAATCAGGTATTATTTACATATGCAGGTTGTTGTTTTTGTTAAATGAAAATGTAAGCTAATGAGCTTTTTTAATGAGGGAAAAATTGGAGTAGATTTTATGGTTTCTTGTTTGTTTGCTTGTTTGTTTGTTTGTATGTTCGCTGTAACCTTGAATATTTCTGCAGAAATTTGTAACACTTTCATACGTGTATGAAAATGATTTATGACTCAAATGAAAGCAAAATTCCAGCTTCTTGTTGCTTGAAAAAAGGCTGAGGCAGACTGGAATGCGCTTTTTGTAGATTTGTATCTTTTACAAATATTTCATTTAGACAGGTTGTCAATGAATCAATTTTAGTATTGATCATGTTGTCCATTTTGTTAAGGTTTTATAATTCACGCTTACTTCGTCCGGACGTGTGGAGTTTTGTGTGTTGAGGTCTCTTAAGACGAATACGAAAAAAGATTGGTCCGGCTCGAAGGACCAATGAAAAAGTTGAGATATGAATTTGGGATTGATTTTTATTTTATCATATTTACAATCAAAAGGTACGAGTAAAGAAGGTGGCCAACAAGTGGGAGAGCTAGGCCAGAATCAGGTAAGGTAGAATCTATGAAAAACTGCTTTGTAAACATATAAGTTATTGACAAAAAACGTACGGACCGAGAAGGAGAAGGGAATTGTTTTTCATGTATTTTACGAATGACCAAAATTAGTTTTCCGAATCTGGGCGTTGTAGCCCCTACTGGCTTGTTTAAAAATCTTCCTGGCTTTCTTAATTGGGTTGATAATTGTGTTCCTTGATATATTGAAATATCTAGAGATGTTCTTTAATCCTATAACAAGAGGTTAGTTAAGTGAGCTAGCGGCGATTGACTATGTCATCTGCACACTTAGATCAAATAAATAGAATGTGATACACTGAAGAATTGAACTTCCCTAAAAGAAAAAAAGATATAAGTAGAACTTATGATGCCTATGCATTGAAATGTTGTTTAACTCTTTAAATACTAACGTTAACAATTCTTATTAATATAATATATACTTAGAATCTTAAAACTTAAACTAGACTGTTGCAAAATATTAATTTGAAATTTATACTTTTTACATTATTATTATGTGAATAAATACAAAAGTAATATTTATTATAGATTTCTATCGAGGTAGTTTGATCTTCTAAAATTAGCATTCAATGATTTTTTGAGTCTTATACTTGAAATACTAAAACTAAAGTTTAAACTACCAATAACTGATGGTGCTGAAATTTGTCCATTTATTATTCCAACGATGAAACAAAACTTCAAGTACATCCTATGATTTGTCAAAAAAGGAAGATTTAGAAGAGAAAGTCTTTGTGAATAAGGAGGTAATGTATGAATATCATGAAACCACGGAAGGAATCGTAGACAAAAACGCAAAAATCTTTGCTGTCTTGTGACAAGGAGTCACATGCCGTACAGGCATATACCAGGACTGGTCTTACAAATAAAACAAAAAGAAATTTTAAAACGTATGGATCAGAAATCACGACCAAATCTCTTGAGAAACTCCAGAACTCTATTTGCTTTTTTAACTATGAAGTTAATAGGTTCATTGAATGTTGGTTTAGGATCTAAGACAACATCCAAATCAGAAAATACATAAACTTTACTTAAAGGACAATAATCAGGCATGTAACTAAAAACGATTGTAACTTTTTTAGGTGTAAAGCTAATGGTTTTACATTTGTCAACATTTAAAACAAGACGATTACTATTGCACCATTCCTTAAATAATATTAAGTCTTCTTGCAAGTGAAGACAGTCAGATGTAGAGTTATTTTTTTTTAAATTTTAATGTCATCTGAATATATTAGAACAGACGAATTTTGTATTATCGAAACCAAGTCGTTTATAAATAACACAAATAGAATAGGACCAAGGTAACTACTCTGGGGGACACCAGAATTCACAACAAATGAACTTGAATACTTAATACTAAATTTAACACTATAACGTCTATCTTGCAAATATGAGGAGATCCAGTTTATGAAATAGTCGTTAAAACATTACTATGATAGTTTTAAAAGTAATGTTTTATGACTCAATTTGTAAATGGCCTTGCTTAAATCAGTAAAGATACAATCTACTTGTTTACGTTTTTTAAAAACATCTTAACAAAAGGACGTATAGTGAAACAGATTAGTAACAGTTGAACGCTTTTTAATAAAACCATGCTGGTTATCACAGATAATTAAACTACAGTGAATAGAAAGGATGCTACATAGGATTGACTCAAACAGTTTAGGTATCACAGATAATGTAGCTATAGGTCAGTAGTTTTTAATTGATCGTTCAAAATAAGTTTAAAAGGTTTTGACACGTTTATTGGAACGTAGAAGTTATCGTCGTCAATTTGAAACCAGTTCAGATTTGATAAATTAAAATCACCAACAACCAACCAACAAAAAAGGAGCTTTCAAGACCGTCAGTTACCAGGCGATCACAACAGTAATGGATAAGCTGAAATTAGAGAAATCACCATTAAGCTTTCCCGATCAAGCTAAATATTTGGGCCACATTTTAGACAAAAAACTAAATTGGAAGCCAAATATTGATGAAAGAGTCAAAAAGGCTACTGTAGCGCTTTTTACTTGTAAAAAGGCCATAGGATCAAAATGGGGCTTCTCCCCAAAAATAACCCACTGGTTATACACTTCGGTAATCAGGCCGATACTCATTGATGGAGCCGTCGTATGGTGGATCGCACTGGACAAGATGGTAAGTCTAAATATGCTCATCAAAGTCCAGAGGTCAGCAGGTATGTGCATCAGAGGAGCACTTCGCTCATCAACATCAACCGCAGCACTGGACGTGCTTTTAAACCTAACACCTCTTGACATCTTCTCCAAAATGGTGGCAGCCAACTCATGTGTGAGGCTTAGAGCCAACTCTCAATGGAACAGTAACAATACTGGACATACTACTATTCTAGACAGTTTCAGATCTATCCCAGATCGCTTAGACTATACCACCCCAACAATGGTATTCGGTAAAAGCTTCCATGTGTTCATCCCTTCAAGACCCTCCTGGGAAGAAGAGAGACCCCTGGAAGACGAATACCAATTGCTACTTGCAAATATCTTCTCAAACAATATGCTCTAGAATCAACAAATGCTAGATGGTCACAGAGTACCACCTGCCTAACGACCAAGCGAATATGGCCAAGCATAGACTTAAAACGGTCAAAAGGCTTGATATCCCTGAGCAGACAAAGTATAAGCTCTACAATTCGAGTAATAACAGGACACTGCCTAATAGGAAGACTTGCTCTGAGGCTAGGGGTCTACACAAATGACTTCTGTAGAAGTTGCATTGACGAGAAGGAAGAGGAAATAGTCCAACACCTTCTATGTACATGTCCAGCAGTCTCCATTAGAAGGAATAACTTTCTCGGTAATCCCTTCTTCGAAAATACCAGTGAACTGACAAGGATTAACACAAAATGTCTCTCTTACCTGATTAAAAGTACAAAATGGTTTGTTTAAATTCATTACTCTCCCATGAGTAACCTTATTAGTGGTATCACAATGGACCCATGGGGTCTAGGTGCGTCAATGACATCTGAACAGCCACTCCAACCTTACCTAACCAACAAAAAAGGATATATACTTTCTATACGGTTGTTTAGTTTTTCATAAACCTCGTTCTTGGAGCTTGGAGGTATATATGCTGATACAATTAATAAATGTACTGTTGCCATTTTAATTCGTAAGCATAATATTTCGATGTCTGTTGATCGAAAGCCGTCAATCAGGTAACCAATTAGAGTGTTGCTGATAGCGACAAGAATTCCGTCACCAACCGCTTACTTTTGAATCGTCTGAGTTTTTACGATTACGTCTAAAGTCTTGATAAGAGGAGTCAAAAAGCTCCGAGTTCGATATAGAGTTGTTAAACCATATTTCCGTCAATATTATGATATCGTTAAGAATATTGTAAATGTTTTTGTAAACCATGTTGGTCTTTGTCCGAAGTCCATTTACGTGTTGGTAGTAGATTAATCCCTTTTTAAGCTGCTTTGACGATGGTTTAGCGTTGTCCGATTGTTCGACTTATTCATAAATTCATGAACTTTTACTCCTTTAGGCCAAAACCATGGTAAATTTAATACATGGAAAATTGAGTAAGGTGCACGTATTTTTAAAGGACAAATACTTAGTATGGTTACGATGTAAAATTTTATCAACATTTAACATAAATGAGGAACCCAGCTTTTCGGACAGTTGATTTTTTATGTCAAGTGCATTTGTAGACGGTGCAAGTTTAGAAAGAAACAATATTTTTTGCCCTTCAACAGCTTTTAGTCCGGATACATTTGGAGAAGTTAGTGAAGTAGTTTCGTTGGTGATTTTTGGCAAAAATATGTTTTCAAACAAAGCAGCAGTCGAGGAATCCACATTCGGTTGGGTCATTGAAAGACACAACATTAGTGGTATCAGTGGAAGTGATAAAGAATAAATAGACAATGAAGCCGGTACATTGTTGTTAGAGTTAAAATTGGCAACTGGTGTCGATATTGCAAATTATTTAAATACGAAAGTTGCAACTTTCTTTTGTAAATGGCATACACCAGAATTTTCGTCGTCAAGATCATCGTTTTTTCGTTTTGGTTAAGGTTATTGTTTTGCTTTCTAAATCAGGAGTTTTGTATTTATAAATTTTATTTTCAATATTTCCGTTGGTGCAGGTCAGATTTTCAACTTTCTTTGAAAGGAAAGTAAATTGTTTTTCCACTTTTTCTAGGTATTTGATATTTTTTATGACGTCTCGAACAATATTCTTTACGTGTCGCATTCATCACAAAAGTAGAAAAAAGATTTTCTCTTAGCAAATAGTTGTATGCAGCTGAACGGGGCGTCAATGCATGGTACATGAAAAACTCTACGACAATTACCGCTCACTGTTTTTCACTTTAAAGGGCTTTGATAAATACTCATTCCTGGAATGTCTTTAAGTTCTGCAAAATTTTCAAATTTCTGCTTGGCAGTGGCATGAGACGCAGACAGTGTCTTCTTGTTCTTCCTCATCACTGTAGCCCTTGTACATATCATCGGTAGTAAGCCGCAGCTTTTATTATGTTAATCGAATAGATTAGACTTCTGTTATTATGCTCAAAGCAATCGTAGAGAGATTTTGTATAGTTACATAATCGAATGGAACCTAGGTTTATCGAATTTGGGTCATAATTGTCTGGACTTCGCACAGGTCTTAAGGCTTATGTTATATTGTGAACTAAAAATCATTAGTTCTTTTATTTTATTGCTTTTATTGGTTATCAATGAAAATGGTGATATGAGCTCGTGATAGCGCCCCCATTGAGACCTGTTTTGTAGCGTAAGCCACTTTCAATAGCTTGGCTTGAAAGACACTGCTTTGATCGGTAAGTCTGAAGGATTTGGAAGGATTGAGTGTTTCAGAAAAGAAACCTGCACCTTATCCAGCATCCGTTTTTGAGCCAAGAACATATGGATATTATCGACTGACAAATGTGTGGGTCACCCATTGAATTTCAGACATGCAGGCATGTAGTCCGTGCTATAAAAAATGTGAGAACTATTTGTCTGTAGGTTTTAGCACTAGTGTGGCTGAGGTTCCCAGCTTTAGGTAATAAAACTACTCTGACCTACCACCACAACTTGTTAACTTGTTGTAGGTATACAATTTCGTAACAACATTTTGAATCAAATAGTTTATAACTTAACTTGAAAGAGATCTATTCACTGTCTTGCCTGATGTGCTTTGCAACGATTCAAATCCTTCTTGTTTCTTTTGTGATGTTGTTAAGCTCAATTGTTCACTCAGGGTGGATTTCTTCCTGGTTAAGAAGGTGATTTCTGAAAAAGCTCTCTAAGAATGCTTCTCGCCAAATTATTGTAATATCAGTTGTTTTTTGTCTAAAAGTTTTGGCTCACATAAATATTACACGAGTCCAAATAGTTTTTTTAAGCTTCGAATTTCCTATTAAACATCTGCTAGTTAGTATTTCGGTTATTCACAAATGGTTTGCTAAGTTTTCGAAATTAGGATTCTTCCAGCGCTCTCGATTGGTCTATAAGTGTTTGAATTACTGGTTGTAGTAATGTCAAATACTTTCGAATCTTAGCAACAAAAGCTAAAAGCTACTAAAAAATTCATCTCTAAAAAGTATTCGAAAAATAAATCAACCCTGGTGATTATGTCAGTGCTTCCCAACTGAGCATGATGCGCGTTGACGTCAAACTCTATGTGCAACATTAAACCTCTCGATGAAGTTTTATTGAACCATTTTAAAATGGTTTTTGCTGCGGCCTGAAACTATTGTAAGCCGGAAACGACTTTTTAAAAATAAATGCGGTAACGTTAATACCCTATTCAAATCATAAAAGTTTAAAGTTAAAGTTCTCAATTTCTTAGAAACAAAACAAAAAATTCGAAATTTTATTTTCTCCAATGAATATATTTTTTGCAGAAAAATTTAATGAGACGTTTTGTTACATGGAATGGGTTTTTACAATTTTTGTTTCAAATATTGTCACAATAATTTTCTTTGTCCAGCGGCTTGTGAGAATTTAAATGGTTGATGATTAAAAAAAAGAATAATAAACAAATTAATAATAAATAACAAATGAAGAATTTCTGTTCTTCTTTGACGTCTTGAAAATATTTGCACACAAAATTCAATAAACCATTAATCTTAGCCTAACTCTTACGTATTCCACTCTTTAACCCTTTGGTAAGTTATCTTCTTTTAGCTTTTCAACAAGAGTTATTGAGTACTTAATTAAAATGCTAGTAATTCCCTTTTTTTGTGAGCTAAGCTATAAGTCTATATAGATACCTTCTATATAAGATCCATTGCCACCTTAAGAAATAGTCTTCAAATGACTGCTTTTAGAAAGATATTTTTATTATCTATTGGCTTGCGTTACAAGTCTTCATTAAATTAAATAATACCGCGATCCAAGATCGAGTCTTTGGCCTGTGCTCTTGCTTGGCTTTGGTTCTGATTCTGATTCTACAAAGCCAAAGTCCTCAGCATAGGCAACATGGCACATGCACTGCGCAAAGCTATTCACGGGAATAAATTTGATAGCATTAGTACCGAAAATTATTGGATTGCCTTGATCTGGTCATAAATTTGTTTGGGGGATCTTGAAAGTTTTGTAATATGGGGGAAGAAGTTAGTTAGTTATGCCACATGCAATCGAGCATCATAGAGCGGCAAATCTATTGAAACTCTAGCCTGGTGATGCTGTTGCTGATGCTGATGTTGCACAGGAGTCTCATTGGAATGAACAATACCGTCCCGTGTGCGGATGCAGCGTGATTTAAGACTGTAATCGACAGCCAGCGCTGTGCTGCGCTGTTTCGCTGTACAGTGAGCCGCCACCGTCGCGTCGCAGCCGCCGTCGTCGTTGTTGTGCAAACGTTTATATTATGGCTTGTGCTTGTTTGTCTTGGGCTAGTTATGTTTGATTATAGGGGAGTTGATGATGACGACGACCACGATGACGCGGTGGATGCGACGGTAGTGATGATGGTACCTGGCGTGGTAAAACGAACTGATAGTTGATTGAGAATTGATGTAATTACTGAAAGGAGGCGCCTTGTTTTTTAAATGGATATTTTCTAAACTTCCAATAAAATTTAATATCATAATTAAGTTAAAAATAGTACTTGTCATGGGAAAGTTTATTTAACGATAGTTGCTTTATTCAGCTTCTATATTTTTTCAACTACCTTTGTTAAGAGTATAGTTCTCGGTTAACTTAATATAAAATTACGACACGACTAAGTAAAGGGGGTTGTTCGGAGTAATTTTGCTTAGAAGAAAATTTATTTAACTTAAATAACTTTCTTAAAGGACTTGTGGATTATGTTTTGAACAATTTAAAGTTCCTGCTTAATTGTATTCGGTATTTTATATTTTGAACCAGCTCTTTTGAAATAAAAATTCTAATAAACCAAAGAGATTAAAAACCATTAAAAATTTCTATCGAAAGTTGCTTTTCTGTGAAAATTATTTTAAACCATTTGCACCATCCATGTTTCTATCTAAAACCATTTCAAAAATAAATAAATAATTGTCATCAACAAGAAAACGAAAGAAAAACACTAAAAGCTTGATGGTTCACCTCAATCACGTTCCTATATCCAACTACTACTTATTTTCGCCACAACAATAAAAAGAATAAAATGAAAAAAAAAAAATAGATAAAATAAATCAAACAATGGAGATAACAGTTTTATTCCTACGCAAAGATATCCGTTGCAAAATCTTCTCACCAAACATTTTACCATTTTACCACTGCCACTGCCACCCACTAAATGCTTGACTTTTCCTTGGTAAAAGACTCGTTGTGAATATTCAATTCGAATGAAAGTTGTGCACCCATCTGCTATTAATATATCCTCTTCCTCCCCGTACCACACCACACAACACCACAGTGTGGATCAATTGCACATTTAAGATATTGTATAGGTAAGGCATAGTGGGAAGATAGTTTTAAACAATTCGCAAACAAATTCTTTTCTTTTTTGTATTGTTTTGTTCTTATTCGTGGTTTCAATAAAATTGATTTAATAACAATTTTGCTATAAATGTGCCTTTGGGCCAAAAAAGCTCTTTAAATTAGTCGTTGAAGTGGAAGATCTATTGAAAAGGTGCAATCGCCACTAAAAACCAAAATAATCTCGATCGAAATTATTTTAAGCCCTCCAAACCCACAACCACTTCTGCAGCCCAACGAAGACCAAAATCATTATTATCATCTCATGAAAACCATAAATAAATCTCAATTCCAAACTAGAATCCAGATAAGCAGGTGCCGTCGTGTCGGCATCGTCACGTCTCACCGCGCGCTGTGCCACCATGCAAACAACTCGCTGTCAGCATTTTGTTGAATCTTGGATGATAAATTGATTGATTAGTTGCGGCGCGGCGCCGCCGCCGCTGAAGAAAAAGAAGTTTTGGGGTTGAAAAAAAAAATCGCAATCAGAAATGGCAGATTAATGATACCTCAGTTTTAAGGTGCGGTACAATAGCATTGTACTGGAAATTCTAAATTGCAATGGGAAAACATGTTAAGAGAGTACTTCTTCTATAAAGTACCGCTAATGTTTGTTGTTATTAAAAAAAGTATATATTTCTATTCTGAGTTTAAGGTATTTTCAAGGAAACGAAAGAGTTGATGCACAAACTCGAATTTAGATTTTTTTCAGTTTCAAGCAAATAATCGAAGCAAATCTATTGAGTTTACTAATTTTATTCAAATGTAAATACAAATTTTAAAAATTTTATGAAATATTAACAACACCGTTGATGCGAAAGTTGATGACACATTAAAATCTGCAAAAAAGTCAATGGATGAATTAGAAAACATGAATCTAATTAATAATATTTTGTATCAAAACTAATCTTACGGATTTGAATAAATTTAAAAGGAAATTCCGAGCTTATGTCTTGACGTCTTGTTATACCGGGTCATTAACTTGAACAATACGTTCTTTTTATGAGTTCACTTTCTTTATTTATTCACGTATTAAAAGAAACAATTTGTAATCAGATTCACTTTGTTAAAAATTCTTTTTGTTTTATTAAAAAATGGTTTAAGTCAAACAACAAATAGTTTTGTTATAATTTTTTTGATGTTACTGCTCTTAGTAACTAATTGTTCGGTTTTATTGTTTATGTTAATTTTGTCTACGAATTTGTTATTCATTTAAATAAGAAATAAAATCAAACAAATTAACATTTCTTTGGTACGCAATGTTCAAAGCTATGTTTTTATTACAGTAGTTATGGTTTTTACGTGATTGTATGTGTTAATAATAGTTACAAAAATACAATCTTGAGGAATAATTGAATAATTGTTTATATGGTTTAACTTAAACTTTGATGTTATGAATATTTAACAAATTTAACTTCATTCATTTTTATTGGGAATTTAGGAAAATTGTGATAGTACTCTTTTAACACATGACACATACAAATATGTTTAAATATTTTAAACACAATAAGTTAAATAAACTTTAAAAAAGTTAATAAGTTTTGAAAATATCAAACTTGATATAATGCAGTTTTTTAAAACAATAGTAAAAATATGTAGTATGCAGTAAAGATAAGTCTTTTTTAGTTTTTACGTGGTTTGAAACAAAAAAGAGAGTTTTACGATTTTAATAAAAAAAATAATAAAACGAATAAAATAATAAATATAACTTACAATTAAATATTTATAGGCTATAATGATTGGCTTATGTATTTAACTAGAGAAAACTGTTACGTTAGTTAAGAACATGTTGATAAATGTATATAGACTGAACAATGCTTGATTTAAGATTTCATAAGTAATATGCATTTCCTAAAAATATAATCGACGAATTTTTTGTAATATTATACAAACAGCTTAATATTGGTAAATATCTTCGTTACATACAAAAAACTGACTATTCAATGTAGTAGTTTCGCACTTTCTTTCCGTTTAAATCACTTATTGGCAAAGAAGACCTTTCTGATCTCCATAAAAATAGGCCATACTGCTACGAAATGGAATATGTTCTCCCCAGCTTTAATATTGCAAGACATCTTTGGTGGCATAATCGGGAGATACAGCCTGCACGACACTACCTTCGACAACGGATTCAGGCTGGTCGATTTCGCTGCGGGGCGAGACGTTCTGGTAGCTAGTACGCAGTTCACGCATCTTAATATCCACAAGGGGACATGGAAATCTCCTGATCAATCAACCTTCAACCAGATTGACCACATTGCGATCGACGCACGACACTTCTCCAGTATCCAGGATATCTGAACATTCCGAGAGGCCAAGATTGACTCGGACCACTACTTCGTTGTAGCCAAGGTAAGGCTACGGATATCCCGATCTAAGCCAAAACAAGGAAGTACTGTGAGAAGATTCGACGTTAGACGGCTACAATCGCAAGAGACTGCCATGTCCTTTTCCGATCGAGTCTCTAATAACCTCCTAGGGAGTCCTATGCTTTCTGCATTAAGCATTGAAAACCAGTGGCAACATTGCCTTGCTGCCATCAGAGATGCCGCCTCTGAAGTGCTAGGTTTCACACGGCCACTACAGCGAAACCCCTGGTTTGACGACGAATGCCAGCAAGCGCACGCAGCGAAACAAGAGGCATACAAATGGCGCTGCACAAAAGGACTAGAGCTGCTCGCGAGCTCTAAGTACAGAAGAGGAGAGAGGAACACCGGCTTCTTAGATGGAAAAAAGAGAGCACGAGAAGCGCGCGATAGAGGAGATAGAGAGATTTCACAACAGGAATGCGGTTCGTAAATTTTACCAAAAGGTACCAGCCACGAGCCGAAGCCTGTAAAGACGATCAGGGGAACATCGTAGTAGAACCACAGTCGATGCTGAGAATATGGAAAGATCACTTCTCCAAATTATATAACGGCGATGACGAACCGAATTCCGCTGTAAGGGAGATAGAACCACTCAACCTCGGCGACGCAGATCAACAATTCCGCCTACCCGACCTTGACGAAGTGAAGATAGCTATATCTTAACTTTAGTCAAACAAAGCCGCTGGAGCTGACGGCATCGCTGCCGGACTATTCAAAGCAGCAGGCGATGACTTGGTAGGGAGCATGCACCAACTCATCTGAAAAATATGGTCGGAAGAAAGTATGCCCGATGATTGGAATCTCAACATAGAGACCCTCTAAACTGCGCCAACTACAGAAGCATCAATCTCCTTAACATTGCGTATAAGATCCTCTCTGCCGTATTATGTGAACGTCTGAAGCCATTCGTCAACAACCTGATTGGTCCTTATCAGTGTGGCTTCAGACCAGGAAAGTCCACTATCGACCAAATACTTACACTACGGCAGATCTTGGGAAAAAACCCAGGAGCTTCAAATCGATACCCACCATCTCTTTATCGATTTTAAAGCCGCGTATGACAGCATCTATAGGGAAGAGCTCTACAGAACCATGTCTAGTTTTGGCATCTCTGTCAAACTTTTCCTTTTATGCAGAATGACGTTGGGGAATGCACGCTGCTCTATCAAAGTCGGAAAAGATCTTACCGATTCATTTGATGCCAAAAAAGGTTTTAGACAATTCGATGCATTGCATTGTCATGCGACTTCTTCAACGTCATTCTGGAAAGAATTGTGTAAAACTGAACCGTCAACACTAGAGGAACAATCTTCCAAATGTCCATCCAATTACTCGGATACGCAGGTGATATTGACATAATTGGAAGATCAAAGCGTGATTTCAGCGGAGCGTTTTTGAGCATTGCGACGAAAGCGAAGAAGATGGGTTTAGTGGTCAATGAGGGCAAGACCAAGTATATGCTGTCATCAAAAAAGGACGCTGAACGATGACGTCTTGGACAAAACGTCACCATGGACAGCTATAACTTTAAAGGTAGTTAAGGACTTTGTCTACCTAGGCACCGCTATTAATACAGACAACAACACCAGCGCTGAAATCAAACGAAGAATAACTCTTGCAATTCGCTGCTTCTTTGGACTTAGAAGGCAATTGAGAAGTAAAGTCCTCTCTCGAGCATCGTAAATCACCATCTATAAGACACTCATCATCCCGGTTCTCATTTATGGCGCTGAGGCCTGGACCCTGTCAAAGAAAGGTGAGAGCCTCTTAGGATGATTCGAGAGAAAAATTCTTCGGGTGATTTTTGGTCCGGTCTGCATGGATGGAAAATGGAGGAGAAGATATAACGACGAACTGTACGGGCTGTACATTAACACTGGCCTAGTTAACAGAATTAAAGTCCAATGGCTTAGATGGCTAGGTCATGTAGAGCGGATAGACATCAACGCTCCAGCCCGGAGGGTAATCGAATCCAATCCCGATGGACAGCACAGTAGAGGAAGACCGCGACTCAGGTGGTGCACGCCACCTTAAGTAAGTAAGTAAGAAATTTTGGTCAATTGTTGAATGATTATGTCTAAAACAATCCTGAAAATAAGCTAAGAGGCACTTAAAGGCATAATTTGGTGTTGAATTCAGCAAACGAAAAGCAGCTTAAGGAAATGCTTTTACACAGTTTCAAAAGCTTCGATGTTCATATACCCGACAATTTGTACACCATAGGGCATTACACGAGCAGTTACATACAAAATTTCATATTTTGACGAAAGATCAATATTTTGCTCGGAAAAGTTATTCGGCCAAGTTATATTTAGTGTCAATTTAGCTTCAACAATTTTTCCTTAGAACGCTTAACATAGCTAAGATTGTGTGATAGTAAAACATCAAAATATTTAAAATCTTCTTCAATATCTATTCATGTCTTATTAAGCAAACAAACATCGTCAAATCGGCATATAACAATTTCTTAATGCCAATTTTAGCAAAAAGATCTCCCACAGGATGAAGGTCAAAAAATATCGTCGATGAACAAAGAATACAGTAATGCACCTAAGATACATCCTTCAGTTTTTTCAAACTAATTCGATAAATAGTATCCATCCCATACCCTTGCTTTTGTCAATGACAAAACATTTGCATATGTTAGAATTTATTGTGTTTAAATTTGAAATACCTACCCCTATAGCTTTTATCATCATTCCCATCACCTTTCATAAAAATCACGAAAATAAATGATTTATTGAATCTATTGGGCACAGCAGCATCCTTGTGAAAGTTAGTATATGTTTTTTTAATTCAGTTCAAATATTTTAATGAAACTCTACTGATGGTACTGACTATGGCACCGTGCCCGCCATGGTTCAGTATAGTTCTTTATTTTTTAAAAACCTGCTTCTAAATCTAAACTTAACTAAAAGTATGAAGCTGAGAGTGGAGTTTTAAAATGAACTGCTAGCGTCTCAGATTCCAAAGATTACTTCACACCATAACTTTGTTCACTAGGTTCACTCACAATGTTGCAGAAAGACATATAATCTGTAATATTTAAGATAATCTCTTCTCTTCGCTTAAAGTTTTTTTTGTAATTTTTTTTAATTTTAAGGTACATGTTTTTAAAAAATTGCGAGTTTGTCAATCTAAAAACCTTTAGATACAAAAATGAGAGTTTGCGGATATTTTCGTAATATTTGTCAAATCCTTATTTTAAATATAATTGTGTAAGTGCTCTTGAAAGCAAATGGGGCAGCGGCTCTTATGTCATTCTGTATAGTTCCGCACGTCTCATTAGCTCAAAGCTTCTTAAAAAAAAGTGCATTGCTGTCAGACCATTTAAGTTTACTAAAGTTCATAGTGGTCAACTGTTAAATTATCGTAGGAAGTTGTTTTCTTCTGATTATTTGAAATTGGCAGAACCCAAATCAAAGTCCATCAACATACTTAACCAGTTTCTTGACATCACCGCAAAATCAATTATAGATTGATCCTGACCACTAACAAAAGTAAAATCTCCACGCGCATAGCTTTATAAAGATCCATTAAGTTAAGTTAGCCCAAATACTTCAAAAAATAAAGTTAAACTTCATCCATCACAAAAGTTCAATCTTTAGAGTTTCTAACCTCAGCAAATGCTACTTGTGTTTCAAGCATAAAAATCACCAACAATCTATACATTTTCAAAGGAGGTGTTTTTCAAGTAAACTAATTCATCACTAATATAGTTGGACGAAAAATTTAACCAATTGCTTATTACCCTTTTAGTTTTGTAATATCTGATTAACTGTTGGCATTCATTGCAACTCTAGAATTGTATTTATTTCATCAATATTTTAATAAATCGAATAAAACTGAGAACTGGATCTTGAATTAAACAAAAAAGAGTGTTTGCCTCAACCTCAACTGCGAGAGGTAGCATACAATCTGAAAAGAGAAAGAAGTTTTGGGCAATCAATACGATTACAGAAAGTATCAGAAGAAAGCATAATTAAATAGTACCTTCTTCTAGCTTCAAGAGACTTCAAGTCTATTAAGAGATGTTATCAACCTAATTGAGTTTTCGCAACGCATACCTCGAGAGTTTTTTCTGAACTGATTCAATACGGTTAATATCAACTCTAAACAATGGAAACCATACAAAACATGCATACCCTAGCATTGATCTTATAAGTGAAATATATAAAAAATCAATAGTTTATGGGTCGCAAAATTGTTTCTAGATTCGAATTGTAAGACCCAGAAATGTATTAGCTTTGCAAATTCTTTATTTCAAGAGCAAATCAAAAGTTAACTTTGAACCAAAAATAACACTCAGGTCTTTTTGGCTGTGCAATGATTCAAGCGAAATATCGGAAATAACGTATAAACGATTAATAACATTTGGTGACTTCGTAAATGTAACGCTTTTACATTTAGCTATATTTAAAAACAAACGGTTTCCACAACACCAAGCTAAGACTTCATCAAAATCATACTGAAGTCTATGAAAATCTAATTCACATTTAGCTGATCAATAGTAAAAATCAGAATTCTATGTGGTAGGTCATTAATAAATAGTATGAAGAGGAGAGGTCCTAAATGGTTGCCTTGAGGAACACCAAAATGATTGAGAATCTCCTTTGATACGACTGTTCCAATTTTTACATTTTGCTTACGATTAGTCAAGTAATTTTTGAACTACTTAATGAGGTTGGAGTGAAAGCCTTAGCATTTCAGTTTCCTTAGCAAAATATCGTGTTGAACTCTGTCAAATGCTTAAGAGATGGCTTCATAAATATCATTAACTTATTGGTTTCCACGTTCAAAACCTTTGCTACAGAAATTCAAAAAATAAGGTTAGATTTGTTACTGTCGATCTGGCACTAACGAAACCATGTTGAACCTCTGATATACTTGAACTTACTTTATCATAAATGCATTTTTTCACTATAGCTTCAAAAACTTTCTGTATTAACTTCAGTTTTGAAATGGTTCTGTTTGAGCCCATTTTATCTCTTGAACTTATCAACGGCAATTTTAATTCATCCAAAATGTTTCCTGTTGAAAACGATAAGTTGAAAAGCCTATTAAGAGGGATCGCTAGACTCAGAGAACACATTCTTAGCATAGCCGAACAAAAGCTGACAGGGGAAAGCTTAAAATCAGACTTTAAGGATGAAAGCTGAAGTAAAACTTGATCCACTGACAAACTTTATTTTCCAAGATTAGTGATACTTTTGCAACATCGAATTTCATGTGAAAGTGGAACAGAATCAAGAACATAATAAGATTGGAAGTAAGACGCAAACATATCACATTTAACGTTCCCATCACTCGATGATTGATTTAGAAAATTCATACTAGTTGTAATACCAAATAACTTACTTTTTGAATTCACGAATTTCGGAAAGGCACGAAAGTCACTTATAATGTTATTCTCAATAGAGTGCAAGAAGAAGACGGGTCACGTGAAACTGTACCCAACTTCACCCCTTCGCTGCTATCAAATATCCATCACAGCTGTCACCAAGAGCTGACGAAGGCTGTAAAGTAATTGGAGGCTAAACCCTATTTTCACCGATATTGCCCTACAAATTTGTAGATACTGATTGTAAGGAAAAATTAACTAATTAGTGGTAGCTTGGTGGTGCGTGATTTCGTCTTAAGATTTTCCTAAAGTTTCAGGCTTATGTTAATAAGCCAAAAACCATTAATGACTGTTAAGGCCAACGTGACTCATATGTCATCGCATGGGTGAAATTCAACTTGATATTTGTATCACTTATATCTTAAGACACATGGCTTAAGTGTTAGACTCTGTACTTTCTTGAATTCGCACTTAATATCATACACTTGTATACACAAAATTTTACCTTCACGTCTCCTTTCTCTTGAATTGAAATTTTATGACTACGAATTCGTAAATTAGGCCTCTAAATGTGATCCAATTTTGTGTGTGTCATTTTTAATTCGACTTTGCCCTTAATTACAAATTATTTGAGACTCTTACAACTTACAATAAACATCTTCCTTTCTCTTTCGATTCATTTCACTCTTTTTACTTTCGGATTTATATAGGTTGAAATTCTAATAGCCGTATTATTTCCATTTAATAGCTCTTAAAAAAAACCTGCCCTGGGAGAACTTTCTTGAATAATTGAAGATTGATATGTTTACTCGAACTGTCTCTTTCATTGGCCCTTTACCGAATCGTAAAAATTTATTCATCATCACATCAGTTACGTTACAATTTGCCTAAGCCTATTGCCTATTGAGTATTAAAAAAAACACCATTCCCATCGATTTCTTTACTGCATCTTCCGGTATAGCAGACCAAATCGAATCCATATCCCAGCTATAAATATTCAAATACTCGCAGTCTCCAGTCCCAAGTCTTTTCTAAGAAAAACAAAAAGCCATTAGTTTCTTAAGTGAATTTGCTTTCGTTTTCATTCAAAAGACCACCACACAATTGGATCGTAAAAAATTCCCAACGGAAGTTCTGCGCAGAAGTTCGAAATACAAAAACACATCTAACCTAAATAATAACGTCTTTGATGGATCAATTTCTATGCTTGTGTCGATCTTTTGTGTGTTGTCTTCAATTGGGAATTGGAATTGGAAATAAGATTCTTTTTATCCGATAAAAGGTCGCGATGCACATAAATTACAGAGTCGACTTGTAAGTCACTTATTGACTGACTGCAAAGACGTTCGGTGGAAAGGCCGGCACAACAACGACCGACGACGGAAGACCGATGACGTTCTGGGTGGCAGAAGATATTGTAATTCGAAAATGAAGACTTTAAGACAATTTAGGATCTCTAATTTAAGTCAAAATAAATCCATAAATGAAATGGGATTCTTATGATTTTATTTTGTGTGTCATCTGATTTCGAGAATTATTGTCCCAATTAACGTGGGAAACATTTAACTTTGCTTCCCATCGAGCGTTAGGTTAAATCTGGTGCCTTCTTCTTTTTCCATTGATATCTTTATTAAATTTATTGCGATGTCCGATAGAGTAAGTAGCACCTCGAGGGATAATAAATGAAAGATAAATTCGTTTAGTATCAAATTTTGTCTTTCTTTGACAAATTGTATTATGATTTATGTTCTTTTTGGGTCATGAGAATAAGAATTTGCAAAACAATTCCAGAAGCTGTGGTTTTTTTTAGAAAATCATATTGGATTTTTATTTCGTTCTCAAGATTAATATTCTACACTCTAAACTGAGATTAGATATTCATTAAAATTTAAATATCGTTAATGAAGTTTACATATTACTGTGATCCCACAATATGGCTATAAAAAGAATGTTGGGAAATAATCTTTACTTTAGAAATAGGTTAAGACTTTGGTGTGGAGTGTGCTGTGAAGAATTAATTTATCAGAAATCGATTGAAGAGATTTATATGAGAAAATTATTGACTGAAAGAGATAAGGGTTAATGACTCTAGGTTAACTTTTGTTTTGGTTAGTAAATTTTAAGCGTTAATTTTAATAGGCTGTAAACGGAAACTTAAAAAAAAAGGTTTTTCTATTGAAAATAATTCCTGAGAAGCATACAAATAACTTTTAACATATCTGCGGAATTGAAATTAACACTACTGAGACAAAGTTTGGAATTTAAGTTCTGATTTTTTTTTAAAGTAACCTTTTGGCAGTCAATTAAATATTTATTGCAAAATAATGTTTTCTAGATTAAGTTTCAGCCTTTATAATTAATTCATTAAAACCTATCCAAAGTCCATTGAAATCCTCCCTTTCCATTTTTGGTAGTTCAGGTTCACGTAAGGAAGGGTGTCGTAGAAAGACGTCAAGTGAAATAAGATTAACTTTCAAAAATTGGCCTTTCAATGTTCAGTTGATCCTTTTGCACTTTGACAAAATGAAACAAGGGCAGCATTGAGGAATAAGATCGAACTATTTATTTACAGTGATTTGGATTTAATTCACTTTGCTTGTGTGTTGAGGCACTATTAACCTTTTCAAAAAAACTTGTTCTTATTTTATTAAGTTCCCGCACGAAGCTATTTTAATTGGTCCCATTTTGACATTTCTCGACGTTTCAAGGTCCCTAGAGTCGACATAAAACATTTCAAGAAAAAAAATACGTCCGTAATCAAAAAAACTGAAAAAAAAATGTATCGTCTCAAAAATTCTAACGACTAAAATACGATTTCATCTCCAAAACAATTTTGCGAAACGAAGAAATATGTGGCATCTGATAAAATTTTTAGAAAAATCGAATTGACAATTTAAAAAAAAAAAAAATAAAAATCGAAAAATAAAACAATACTCAAAGTTGTTAAAAATTGAATATCGATTCAAATATCTTTTCAAAAACTTGAAAATTAGGCTTCAAACTTATTTTATCTCATAAGAATTATTGTTTTCAACATTTTAAAAAATATTGAAAAAAATCGATTGTACAGTTTTTTTACAAAAAAATAAAAACCGATAAAAAATTAACAAAAGTTCGTAAAAAATGATTTTCGACTCAAATATCTTTTCAAAAATTTGAGATAATAGCTTCTTACTAGTTTTTACTTATAAAAAAAAATGAGAAAAATCGAATTGACAGTTTTGTTATAAAAAAAAAAACCTAAAAAAAATGAACAAAAGTTGGTAAACATCGATTTTCGACTCTAATATCTTTCCAAATATCGGCTTTAAACTAATTTTATCTTATAAGAAATATTGTTTTCAACATTCGATAAAATTTTGAAAAAAGTCGAATTGACAGTTTTTTTTACAAAAAAAAACTCTAAAAAAACAATACTAAAACTTGGTAAAAATATACTTTCGACTCAAATTTTTCAACAAATTGAATGTGAGGATTTGCATTATAAGAATTTAAAAAATGGTACATTTTAAAAGACCCAAAATATCTAACGAAACAATAACGCTAACGACGTCAATAAAATATGAAAAAAATGTTCGTTACGTAGAAGATTTTACTTAATAATTACTTAAAATGTTTAAAAATGTATATCCGACTCAAACATCATTTCAAAAACTGTAGATATTGGCTTCAAACTAATTTTATCTCACAACAAAAAATGATTTCATTCTGTGCTAAATTTTGTTGTTTTGGGAACAAAATCAGATATTGATATCAAACTCATTTTATAACATGCAAAACATTGTTGCTAAAAGGAAATATATACAGTATAGATTTTGACACTCATCTGCTTCAAATTCACATTTATTTTTCACAGAATATTTTATATATTGATGTGAAACTTAAATACAAAACCTTCTTCTGCATTAACTGAGTTAGGGAAACAATCTGGTGTACATAGAAAGGCAAGAACTGCAGAAAACAGTTAGTACCTCTAGTTCACTATCTTCTCGAAATTTTGTATTCCCAAAATACCTTCTTGCTTTCCCCTTTTTATTTCATCATGTATTTCTTCTAAGTGTATGAAGGACAGGCTTAGGAAAGCCGTTTATTCTCAATAACAAGTTTGCTGCTAAGAACAGAGAACGCAATTCCAACCGATTATTTCAGGGTTACAATAAGATGTAAGTTTAAACACTTTTTGAGCGTAATTTTAAGAACCTTACGACATCGATTTAAATAAAATTTGTTACAAGTCGGAGTTTCAAAAATCTTACCTTTACCTCTTTTTTTTATAATTTACAACTCTCAAGTGGTTATTAGTACCCTTTATATGTTTATAGAAAAGGATTTAAAAGTAGATACCGATGCACATTGGTTTTAAAGTTCTGAACATCAAAATGAGAGTACAGTACGCTCAAAATTAAGCTCAAGGGTAAACTTTTGAGCATTCCTAGAAGTTCGAGTATTACGGCTAAATGGTTTAAGGGATAGAATGCAACTGGCTAGTTCGACAGAACATTGTTTGTAAAAATATAGTTAAAACAACGAAAGGCATAACACATTTCGGCGGTGTTCTAGCAATGTAAATGTTTCGATTATATTTCTGTCGCCTATCATTTTTTCATTTTTAAAGCCTTTTTTGAATTCTATCCAAGAGATTTAATCTTGTTTAAGGGGCACCAGCCCAGATATGGTAATTTTATTCATGGTTTGGACGTAGAAGGCTTCGTACCGTCGGAGCCGCAGTTTTGGCAATATCACTCATAGATAGTGGCATCGGAGGTTTGTTACGCTTTAACAACAGGAGGCAGCATTGAGTTTTCGATGCATTAATTTGTACACGGTTTTTGAAATACGATACCGATGCAGATTCCTTTTAAATGACTGCACATTGTGATGTATGGGAAATTATAAATGAGCTTGCTTAATCATTTCACATTCATGTAGTGCTGCTAAATAAGGAAAGAAAGGAATCCAAAATTGAGCTAGTAAATTGATGGTCATTCCTAGAAGTATGGGTATTACGCTTGAATTCTTTTAAGGGAAGGGAAATACAAGTAGCTATTTCACTAGCGCCTTGTCTATGAAAATAGCAGAGAAATAATGAAGGCTGTTCAGTATCGTCCATGTATGGTTTCGTTAGGGAAGGTTTTGCTTTTGCAACACTTAACGCAGCATTACATTTTTTAATTCCGCGTGAATGCTGTGAATATCGGTTTTTAATGAGCTAATAATACGCTACCGTTGATAGTCTAAATTAGAAGGACATGGATGTGAATCTAAGAACAAACGAAAAAGACTAGGATGCCACCCAAACTAATGACTTTCCATACGTGCACTTCTGTCAATTTGTCTAAAAGTTTCACAAAATGTTGTTAACAACCTGAATTTATTTATGCGAATGGAACATTACAACAATTTTGAGTAGTATTTTTTGTAAATTTGCATACAATTTTTTTATGATTGTTGAAAACAACATTTTTTTGAAATTGAATTTGGTTCGAAATCACTATTTTTAACTTGTGAAAAGACATTTCAGTTTTTTTGTAAAACCTTTCAATATGGTTTTTTTTTTCAAGGTTTTTACAGATATCAAATCTTTGATTCGCCAAAACGGAACAACTACATAAGCTCCCTTATTCTTTTTAAAAATGCATTTTATTCGTTTTTCAAAGTCAACTCAGCAATTCTACAAAACCACGACGGTAAAAATCAATTCTAATAATTGCATAGCCAATTCCAGATTTGGAAACTACACATTTAATTTAGTTAAACACGATACCTATACTTATAACATCAACACATCACAATCTGAAGAATCCATTCTTATATTAAATTTTCGGGACTGAACCTTTTCTGAAACCAAAAAAGATGATGTAACATATTCTGGGAAATAATGTTGCTTTTTATTCACAGGTTTTCAGTAATATATCTTTTACGTATTTATTAAACTTTTTTAATTTTTGAGTAGCTGCACCCCGTGGCGTTACTCACGTTAGTAAATAAACATGAAGTTAAAAAAAAATTATTAAATCGATAGTACGGTCCATATAATTTAATGTTTAAAGATTATTTCATGCAAATGTTGACCTTGACTGCGCCTCAAATAGTCCATCCCCTTAGTCCAATTTTGGCATTCTCTTTCCACCATTTCGGTATCTCACGAATAAATAATAAGCTTAGTCCAATTTTGGCATTCTCTTTCCACCATTTCGGTATCTCACGAATAAATGCTTCAATGTTGTCTTCCAATACATCAATTGAAGCGGGCTTGTCTGTATAGACATGAGCTTTAACATAGTCCCACAACAAATAGTCAAAATGCGTCCCGAACGTGAAATAAAATATTTGCCGAACTCGCCTCTGTGTGGCATGTGACACAGTCTCGTTGAAACCACATGTCATGCAAGTCAAGCTCTTCCGTTTTGGGCAGTTAAAGTTGGATATCTTAAGTCAAAGCTGCTGGAGCTGACGGCATCGCTGCCGAACTATTCAAAGCAGCAGGTGATGACTTTGTACGGAGCATGCACAAACTCATCTGCAAAATATGGTCGGAAGAAAGCATGCCCGATGAGTGGAATCACAGCATAGTGTGCCCGATACATAAGAAAGGAGACCCTCTAAACTGCGCCAACTACAGAGGCATCAGTCTCCTTAACATTGCGTATAAGATCCTCTCTGCCGTATTATGTGAACTTCTGAAGCCATTCGTCAACAACCTGATTGGTCCTTATCAGTGTGGCTTCAGACCAGGAAAGTCCACTATCGACCAAATATTCACACTACAGCAGATCTTGGAAAAAATCCAGGAGCTTCAAATCGATACCCACCATCTCTTTATCGATTTTAAAGCCGCGTATTACAGCATCTATAGGGAAGAGCTCTACCGAGCAATGTCTAGTTTTGGCATCCCTGTGAAACTTATCCGTTTGTGCAGAATGGTGATGGAGAATGCACGCTGATCTATCAAGGTCGGAAAAGATCTTACCGTTGCATTTGATGTCAAAAAAGGTTTTAGACAAGGCGATGCACTGTCATGCGACTTCTTCAACATCGTTCTGGAAAGAATTGTGCAAAACTCAACCGTCAACACTAGAGGCACGATCTTAAAAAGGTCCATCCAATTGCTCGGATACGCAGATGATATTGACATAATTGGAAGATCAAAGCGTGATGTCAGTGGATCGTTTTTGAGCATTGCGACGGAAGCGAAGAAGATGGGTTAAGTGGTCAATGAGGGCTAAGACCAAGTATATGCTGTCATCAAAAAAGGACACTGAACGACGACGTCTTGGACAAAACGTCACCATGGACAGCTATAACTTTGAGGTAGTTAAGGACTTTGTCTACCTAGGCACCGCTATTAATGCAGACAACGACACCAGCGCTGAAATCAAACGAAGAATAACTCTTGCAAATCGCTGCTTCTTTGGACTTAGAAGGCAATTGAGAAGTAAAGTCCTCTCTCGAGCATGTAAAATCACCATCTATAAGACACTCATCATCCCGGTTCTCATTTATGGCGCTGAGGCCTGGACCCTGTCAAAGAAAGATGAGAGCGTCTTAGGATGCTTCGAGAGAAAAATTCTTCAGGCGATTTTTGGTCCCGTACGCATAGATGGAGAATGGAGGAGAAGATATAACGACGAACTGTACGGGCTGTACAGCGACACTGACCTAGTTAGCAGAATCAAAGTCCAACGGCTTAGATGGCTAGGTCATGTAAAACGGATGGACATCAACGCTCCAGCCCGGAAGGTCTTCGAATCCAATCCCGAGGGACGGCGCAGTAGAGGAAGACCGCGACTCAGGTGGCGCACCCAGGTGGGAGAGGACCTCAATCAACTTGGCGTGCGAAACTGGAGACAGCTAGCTAGGGACCGAGCTGGCTGGAGACCCTTGTTGGTCGAGGCCCGGGTCCGCCCCGGACTTTAGCGCCACCTTAAGTAAGTAAGTAAGTTGGATATCATCTCATGGTAGCACTCACCATTCAAGTTTACGTTTACTGTGACTTTTTCTGGATACATTGGTATTGGTAGCTCTTAAATGCAGTGAAACAAGCACAAAACGTGTTGTTTAAACCAGTGTTGCCAAAAAAAAAGGAGATAAAAAATCAACCTTTAGATTATCAACAAAAAATAACTGAATCGAAACTTATTAATAGTAATACGCTGAGAACAACTCTTCCTTAGGGAATAGTTCCCCGGTCGCTTTAGTCTTAGAGTGATGTTATAGAATCTCAATCTGTAGTCTTCCTTAATAAATGTGATATCTAAAACTTGAAGAATTTTTTAAATCAGACCAGTAGTCCCTCCGATAATCATACACAAACAAACAATGAAACAAGCAAACAAAGAAATTCTTCAGCTTTATAGTATTAGTATAGATTTAAGTTAGGTACCAAGACTTCAAGCTGTTTTTCATGCTAGAATGTTTAAGTTATGAGAAAAAACAAATATTGGACAGACGTTCAGACATTAAAAGGGTTCCAAAGACAAGTAATGTTGTTTTTGAATAAATCAGTTTGTGACACTTTCGGGTAAAGTTTTACTTCAGAAATGTAAATTAACATATTTTTTTAGAATTTAAAGATAAACTGAACAAAATGCACATAAATATCGTAAGGCTGTCTCATGTGTCATTTTTTGTTAGTTATCGTCGAAAATAAAGTTAAACCATATCATCCAAAAACTCTCTATGTTCAAGGCTTTTAATAAACAAAACTTGCTTTCAAACAAAACAAGTTGAGACAAAATCTCATTCTAAAAAAAATTCCATTATTTGCAACTTTATTTCAAAGACTATAAAAATACTTACACCTTCGATTCGATTGACATACATTCTGACTTTCATTCTGATTCGGTTATAATTCTTTTATGTTATGATGATGCTATATAGAAAAGCTAGACCTTAACCTAAATCTAAGTGATGCATTTCATCACGAAAGAACTTTGTCGAATTAATGTCATTTTATTTGTCATTAGAGATATACTTATATTCGTATAGGTATGTAGTTAAAAGACATGAAACATTCTTGGCACATATCATTTCCTGTGAAAAAATCTAATGGACCATCAACACAAAACCGCCACTTGCAACATCTGTTTGGATATAAAGAAGAGTGGTAATTTCATTGGAACTCTCTATGATGAACATTTCAATTATCACTGCAGCATTACTTAGACGCAGACGCAAGAATGTGCTGAGCTAATAATGGTATATAGAAACCTTTGTGTCTGCCGCGCACCATTATGTTGTGGCATAGGTACTACACCACTGCGCGCTACCAGTCTTTCAATATACTCGTACACAGTGACAAAGTCTTAAATTGCATGCATCAAGCTACCGTCGTCGTCTTCGCGGTCGTCATCGTCATGGTCGTCGTCGTCATGATGTCTTTTGCTCCCAATTCGCGCAACACCCATCGGGGACAATGGAATCTGCATCATCAAAAACCCTGAATGGGACACCACCACCGCCACTGCCACCGCTTTGACGCGCAATGGAAAAAGTATAAATCAGTCGTGGATGGAGTTGGAGTTTGTGGCTTCACTCTGACCTAAATAAATAAAACTAAAGCACTTAAAATGCAACCTGATTCAAAGTTTTTTACTTTTCTTTGTTTCTTGTGTTGGGATTGGGAATTGGGCTCTGAGTTGCAGGAATCCAAATCCCTCGCTGGCTTCGGCCGAAAATTCTTTGCCATTAACACACTTCTTTTGATCCTCCAGATGCATCGCGCCTCAAACAAAAATAAAATCCTTTCACCTTTTAATGGATTTCGCATGTCAGAAGGAAGTGTCTTGTTTTATGTGTGTACCTCTGTCAATATGTACATATATTTGGTTTAAGACCGTAAAGCCCTTTATGTTGAATGACATGCAACAAGCACATCCAAATCGATAACTACTATGCACGGACACACAATGTATTGTACACCGAATCGAAATCGACGAGAATAATGACCCCAATACTTTTAAAGGAGAGGGAAGTCCTTAATTTCTTTTTTGGGCGTTATCTTTCACATGCAATATTATAAGATGCAAAGATTCGAGATTCAAGATCGAAGATGAATTTTCCAGTTAATTAAAGTTTACTGACCCAGATTGTGCCTCAAGGAAGAAGCAGGAATACATAAGAAAGAAGAAAGGATAAGACAAAAATAAAACATTAATAATAATTAGGGACATGAGTGCATTGATTTAAATTTCGGTGTAAAAGAAAATTTGGGTTAATGGACTGGAATTTGACAGCTTCGGTGTTGGATGGCTTGACTCTGTACCTGCGTTTTTGTGTTTTCTGATTGTGGCTTAAAAAATGATAACCATCATTGGGATTCATGTTCTTTCTGTTGGTTTAACGATTAACAATATTTTGATTCCATCTCAAGATATTGATTTTTTTTTTGTTTTTCGAGTTTAATGAGTTACATTCATCAGAGAGGCCGAAATTTACCTTCCGAGATGTTTTGAGAGTTTACGTATAGAATAAAAAGATACAAATTTAAGTTTTTTTATTTCTGCATACGAGTTTTTGTAAATGTAATATATTAATTTAGTAGTTTGACTTGAGATAATTAAACATCTTCCATTTAATTCAGGATTGACCCACTGCTGAAAATAGAATATGGGTTAAACTTATAAATGGCCATCTCCAAGCTAAGTAAAAAATTGATATTTTTTCAGCTTGAAATCATACAAAATTCAGAATTTGTTTTTTAAGGTATGTCGAAACACAGCTCTTAAAAAACTAATAATAACTCTCCCGCAATCCGCTTATCACACAAAATGCAACACGAATAGAGGTACTCCCGTTTGCGCAAGAGAATAATTACTTATAACACTAACACCTAGCTATGAGCCTTAATTTGACGGCTTATTTTTACACGTGCTGCCCCTCGCATTGTAAATATAAACGCTTAATTTTTGAAATTAACCAAAAGGATTTATGCAAAGATACACTCTTTCTTATTTGGTGAAATGCTTCGAGTGAGTTCCTCTTTCTAAGCTACCAAGACATAACAAATTCACTTTTTTGTTAACCTATGGTATTGGCTTTGTCTATCTATATATTGATTTTTTGAGTAATGAAAAAAATCAATACCCTATAGGATAAACCACAGCCACCACGATACTCTCACAAATAGGCCATCCTAATCAGGGGGCTTTAACATATCTCGTGGTACCACGTCATCAGTAATATGACAAATTAGTCTTTGATGAAGTGACATCTAGGAAAGGTAACCATGGAAGTGGTGGCCCGACATCTTGTGGGGTGCAATCAGCCGAGCTTTGTCTACAATGTTCAATAAAGTTAAATATATATAGAGGGTACGCCAGAGAAACTTACTTATTTGAAAAAATTCCCGCCTGGTGAGTTGGGCGGGTAGAAGGGCAAGAGGGGTCGCATCTGGAGAAGGAAGTTCAAAAGTTTGTTCCTCCCTCCAGTCAGTTGACATCATGCTCTGGTCTACAGAGCAGCGGGCCTTCGCTTCTTTTCTAACGGTTGCTCACTTGTTGCTACGCAACGTGCCTTTCGCGCTCGCTTTGAAATTCCTCCTCACAGACTCGTTCCTGGCCGTAATTCGATTTTTTCGTGGGTTAACTCATTTCGGGAGTATGAAAGTGTCGCTAAACTCAGAAATGGACTTCAACGGACCATCAGAACTCTGGAAAATATCGAAATAGTGAGGCAGTCAGTTGTGCGTCCTTCCCGGCGGCGTTCGGCTCACAAACACGCAGCTGCTATGGGAAATTCTGACACCACTGTTCGACGAATTCTCCAAAAAGACCCTCAATTATATCTCTGTAAATTGGCTGCTGTGCAAGAATTAACTGAAGGCGATTTTGTTGACCGTCAAAATGCATGCGAAATGATAATTGACAACCTGCCTGAAGAAGCGGTCGTTTTTTTCAGTGACGAGGCTCACTTCCTTCCGGCTGCGTCAACAAGCAAAACATGCATTATTGGTGTGGTGTAAATCCGCGTGAGCTTCACCAGAAGCCACTTAAATGTGAGCGAGTTACTATCTGGTGTGTGATGTCGGTAATGTGAATAATTGGCCCTTATTTTTTTGAAGAAAACGAACGCGCAGTTACCGTGAATGGAGCTCGTTACAGGAACATGATCAACGATTTTTTTCTTCCAAGACTCGAAAAAATGAACGTTAGGAACGTGTGGTTTCAGCAAGATGGGGCCACAGCACACACAGCACGAGACTCAATGAATTTGTTGCGACAACATTTCCCCGACAACCTCATCTCTCTCAGAGGCGATCTCCAATGGCCGGCACGCTCTCCAGATTTGACTCCATGCCATTTCTTTTATGGGGTTATTTGAAATCCCTGGTTTATGTCGATCAACTACGGACCATAGCACACCTCAAGAACAACATTCGCGACGCCATTGCCAACATACTATTGATATGCTGAGAAGAGTGGATACGAATTTCAAAAATCGACTTCATCAGTGTATGAGTCGCCATTTATCCGATGTCCTTTTAAGACTGCATAAAAAAAATGGGGTATTGTATTCTCAAATTAAAAAAAAAATTAACACAATAACTAAAATACTTTTTTTTTATTGACCTTTCAAATAAGTAAGTTTCTTTGGCGCACCCTGTATAAAAAAAAGTGAAAAAGTACGACAGAAAATCATGTTGCGAAATTTATATGTAATAAACAAATCACACTTTCTAAAGATGACAATTTTTAAGGACAGATATATCCTTGAGAGTAACCAACACTAGATTCTCGCACTTAGTTTGGTGTCGAAAATAACATTCTCATTGACAGGGAACCTTAGTTGGTGCCTAGTGGAATGGTTTCTACTTTCCACCTTAGTGAAACCAACCCAGACAATCGGTCTGGTAAATTGGAAGCGTAAACAAGAAGCCACTCCAGATAAAGAATATTCCAAAGCAATGCCCAACGTCAATTGCACGAAGCTTTGGGTGTATAGTTTAAAGTTTTTTGTTTTAAATTCAAAAACTAAAAACGCTTTAGCACAAAATTTGAAAGAATAAGAATAACTTAAATTTACTTTATTTATAAATTAGAAATGTAAAGTCTTGTATTGAATTTACGAATGGACAGTTAAGTTATTTACAAATAAAATCCTCATATTTACCAAGATTGACAATCCAAATTCCAGAGCTATTATGTCTTCTCATTCTGTAAACATTTGTAGATTCTTGAGAAAAAATTTATGTATGTATATCGTCTTCGACTTTTCTTCTTTTTGTTTTTTTCGTTTTTTTGGTCGTCGTCGAGGTAAGAATTGGAGGTGGCTGAAAGCAGCTTTTGGAACTGTTCTTACCTGGAAGTAAATCCAACGGTCGGAAAATTATAGGATGACTTGCAATGAGCTGTAACTTTCAAAAGAGCGAGTAAGTAGGATCGCGGGAATCTTATCAAAAGTTGCTCTAAACAAACTGATCTTCGATTGGTTGTTGACCTGTTTCATCATCCCCTGTTGAATAAAGCTAAAAATTGCGGGAAAAAAGAATAAGAGACAGGTCAGATCTTGGAATCTGAAGGTTACTTCATTTTCAGCTTTCAAATGGAAAGGACGATTTCTTACAGTAGAAACAAATTAAGCCAGGAAAAAAAGGTGAATCAACGAAAAGTGCAAGTCTAAGGAAACAAGAGGCTATACATAATAAAGCCGTTGATAAGTCGGTTAAAAGCCGTTGATTAGCTGTTTAAAAGTCTATGATAAGCCTATGAAAACCCGTTTGTAAACCTTTTAAAAGCCATGTCTAAACAGCACCCGCCAAGTAACGTTAATGGAAGCTACCGAGAAATATGGGAAGAGTTAGAAACAAGAAGATGAACAACGGGTCCGATTTGTCAAATTGAAAATTTTGACATTTCAAGACGTTTCAAGGTCCCTAGAGTCGAAATAAAAGATTGTTAGAAAGATGTCTGTGCGTGCGTGTGTACATCCGTACGTCCGTACGTTCGGGACGTTTTTTTCGTCGTCCATAGCTCAAGAACCAGAAGAGATATCGATTTCAAATAAATTTTGTTTTACAGATAATAAGGCAGAAAGATGCAGAAAGAGCTCTCTCAAAAAATTGCGTGGGTGGTTTTTTTTACCACAGCAGTTTGAAAAAAAGGTGAACATTTTGGTTAACCCTACAGATCTTACGAACCAAAAATTGTAGGGAATTGAATTAAATTTTATATAATATATTGTAACGTGATATCAAGGAAGCGTGTATTTTGAAAAAAAAAATAACGGTTTTTTTATAAATCAAAAAAACTGAAAAAAAAAAAAATTGTCACCTCCAAAATTTTAGGACTGAAATATGATTTCATCTCCAAAACAATTTTATGCAAAGAAGAATAATGTTTTTGACATCTGATAAAATTTTGAGAAAAATCGAATTGACAGTTTTTTTTTATAAAAATAAAAATCTAAAAAAATATTACTCAAAGTTGGTAAAAAATGAATATCGATTCAAATATCTTTTCAAAAACTTGAAATTTAGGCTTTAAACTTATTTTATTTTATAAAAAATATTGTTTTCAACATTCTGAAAAATGTTGAGAAAAAACGAATATACAGTTTTCTTACAAAAAATAAAATCCTACAAAATTGTTTTTCGAATCAAATATCTTTTCAAAAATTTTAGATAATAGCTTCGAACTAATGTTTACTTATAAGAAATATTGTTTTTAACATAAGAACAAATTTTTAGAAAAATCGAATTGACATTTTTTTAAAAGAAAAACCTAAAAAAAATGTATAAAAGTTGGTAAAAAATGATTTTCGACTCAAATATCTTTTCAAATGTTTGAGATAATAGCTTTTAACTACTTTTATATTTCAAAAAATATTGTTGTCAACAATCAGTTAAATTTAAAAAAAAATTGAATTGACAGTTTTTTTTACAAAAAATAAAACTCTAAAAAAAAAAACAATACTAAAATTTGGTAAAAATTTATTTTCGACTCAAATAACTTTTCAAAAATTAAAAATATTGGCTTGGAACACAGAATATTATTTTCGATATTCAGTCATTTTTATATAAAAATCCAACAGTCCGTTTTTTCATAAAAAAAAGAGGACGCAAATTTGGTAAAAATTGATACGATTACATATAGACAAACTTTTAAGCAAGACAAATCGACAGACGGGGTGGGAAGTTATCAGTGTGGGTCGCTTCCCAGCTTCTTTTTTAAAATGGTGTCGTCTTGAGAGTTTCATTTTGTCACACCTTCCTCGCTCAGAAAAACTAGCATTATCGGAATACATTTTGCGGGTTAAAATTCCCAAAAGATTTTCGATGGGGTTGTAATCTGGAGAAATGAATGTTGTTTGATCCGAAAGAAACGACTTACATGAATTGGGCCAATATCTTCTTTTAAGAAATGCTTAACTCGACGAAATTGTCTTAAATATGGTACCAAATTCTCCTCAAGGACCCAAGTGTTGTCAGAACTGTTCATTCTTGTAAAGGTTGAGAAGTGCAACAAGTGCAACCTTACCACGCTCGCAGAAGTCCCCCAATACCATACAGCAGCTACCACCAAAGTTCCTCTTGAAAAAAACCTTTTTTCTTTTCTAAAATCATATGCCAATATCCGCTTAAACCATGTGGTTCATCAAGATTAAACTTTTTTTTATCACTGAAAATAACCTAATAAATAACGGTACTTTACTTTCCTCTCAATTTGCTTGATCTGTGATGCCACTTAAAAACAAAAATAGTAAGGAGTCACAAGGCGTGCGGTTATATTTATGCAAAGCACTGTACTATAGCCGAACACCGTACCAAGGTTGTGCATCAAGTGAAATCAGAGTTTAATAATGCAAAGACCTTTACAATTAAGTGACGAGCATGTCTCAGTCCAATATTCCATCACAATTGGACTGGTGTTAAACAATCCGTGAAGAAGACCAGCATGGTTGGGGCCCCAACACTGAGACAACACCCCTTAACAAAAATATACGGAACTACACACCTTTAAAAAGCTGCAATGAACAAATTCCCTAAGCTGTGACAATCCCGAAGGCCTTTGCTATATAATAGGGGACTTGAAGGAATCTGCAGAAAACCGCTCGTATCAATGTGTACATCACCACGTGGCAGGCCTCTACGATTACTTGATATCTTTAAGCTTTAATTGCATATAAGCTCAATAATCGGTGTCTTAAAAGGAAAACACACCACACGTCCAAGCGTGTTTTCAAATGACTCTTGCAGAAGTTGTATGGATTAGAAATATTAAGAACAAGTTCTTCACGTTGTCTGTGCATGACCAGTTCAAAAATTAAAAATCATATAACTATCTAAACTATCTCAAGCTCACTCATAGGTTCAATGAATCTTTCATGTTTCATAAGGAAATCCAATTGGTTTCATTGAGCTCAGGAGATTTAATATTCATGTTTTATCACAATGGACCAAAAACTGGACTAAGTGTGCCCTATTCCATCTCTAGCAGCCCCTCAAACCAAACCTCACTTTGGACGGGACACGGAAAATACCCTATGATTTAGAAAGAAAGCACAAATCAAAACTTTATAAGATTGAAGAAATTGAGATTAGAATTGTTTTAGAATTTTGAAAACATCAATTAACTTTTCATAAATTTAATATTCAGGTTACTTAACATAAAATTGCTTGCGCAAAATTTTATGTAGGTCAAACTCTAATTTTGTGTTTAAATAAAACTTTATGTTCAATTCAACTTGAGTATTTTCCAAATAAAACCTAACCTCACCTATAATTTTTTACGTTTTACATGAATTTACTCACCTTTAACTAAACTCAAGTACCAATTAGTATCCAACTTCAAATTTGTTATTTTCATCATTAAACGCAGATATCTAATTAACTTTAAAAATATTTTCTTAAAACTGCTCTATTATGAAATTCATTTTAAACATCAAAATTCCAAAACAACCCATTTTGAAAAAAAATAGTAACGGAGAGACCCAAGCCCCTTTAATGTGGTGTTGTGCATAATGTGCATACGAATTAGAGGTGTGCATAAATTCTTGAATGTTAAACAAGTATTATTGTATTACCAAGAAAAATAAAATCATTTTCCCATTGTTTAAAATTATTCTCATACCTTTAGTTTTTTTTGGTTTGTATTTTGATTTCCACTTTAACAGCAACTTTACAACATAATTGGTTTACTAACTCAAAGGTTTGAACATTAAATACACAAGAGAAGACTTTGTTTTTGTTCAGGTACCTAAACATATCGATTTTCGAAGATTATAATGGGTTTTGATAGAAATTAATGAAAGGTTCATATAACATAAGGCCCTTTGGACCGAAAAAATGGCCTAAGGGCAAATTTAATGGTTAATCGCGTTAACGATGCTCATGGTACTTTGCTCATGGTACTTTTTGAAGAACCATAACACTGTTTTTTTTTTGATAATCTATGAAATAAGGGGTGTGAGTTTTTTCTCGTGTGCTATAATTATTTATTTTTATCTCCAATCAACCAGAAGAGAATTAAATGAACTAGATCTTTTTTGTAATAAAATATTAAGATCGATTAAGTTAGTAAAATTATTGGTACAAATAAATATTTGCTTATGGAAGGAACGAGAAGATAAGAGAAATAAAGTTGTGTCTCAAATCCGAAGGATTGATTTTTGTATTCCCAATGTTTCTCTTATAGGATTTTTCCTAAGTCACTTCCTTATCCAAACTTTAACATGTCACAGTAAACTTTTTATTGACAAAGACAATTTATTTAAGCTCCAGCTTCCGTTTGACAAAATCTATGCCACAGTACAATTAAACTAAACATCATTAATGCTGTATTTTTGTTTACCTTTCCCATTATAGACGCATTCAAATGAATTTATGAAGTAGAAAGTATTAGAGCATATTAGTCACAAAATATCACGGAAGCCAGACTGTCACACTCAACCTGCTTCACAAAAAATCATAACATTCAATAAAAATCTTATCAAACAATCAAATAAAATATAAAATTCCCCAAGCTCCAATTCTCGCACTTCTTTCATGTTGAAGACATCAACACACCGAGAGATGATGACAAAATGTAATAATTCATCAAATGCAGCAAGATACCTGTTAACACCACCAACCATCGCACTGAAGATGACGGAGATGATGATGATTAAGATGAACAGGTGTTCTCTATATGATGATCCCTGTCACTCACTCAAATCCCAAAGCTTTCATATCATATCACTCACTCAAAACAAACCAAATGGATTTGTGAATGAAACTGAAGACAAAATTCACCAACGTCACGCAACCACCGCACCGACGTTCCTCATTCTTCGTTGGTGATTTTTTTGAGAACCAAAAGTCAAAACAAAACCAAAGAAATGCTTTCACACACATGTTTTGCTTATTTGGCGCGCTTTAACTTACACGCATGTTTGATTCATCTTTTCATTTAACTCAAACCACACCGGGAACATGTGTATGGGAGAAAGAAGATCTCTTTTACTATCGAAGACCGAACGATCCACGATAGTCGTGAGTTAAAAAAAAATGAAGAAGAAGAAAAGCACAACCTCAGAAAAGAAATGAAGAAGAATTCACTCATTCTAACACTTCTTAGCCGAAGAAAGTGGCCAAAAAGATAAGAATATGAAGAGAGAGTCTATCCTTAACATCATCAACAACAAGCAGCAGGCGCAGCACACTCTCTTCTTCCATAAAGAACAACAAAACCACTCAATTGAAGAATGAAACTACTAAAGTTGTCCGTTTTGGTTTTTGATATGGTGAACAGAAGACCAAAAAAAACAAAGACATATGCCAACAATATACCATCATATCATCTTTTGGTCGGCTTATGCTTTTATGGTAGCAATTGAAGCAACAAAAGCACTAGCAGCAGCTCCATCTAACAGCAGCAACAACAACAGCAGCATGAGTGAAAAATAAGTCAACAACTGCAAAAGAAATGAAAAGAAAAGAAAAGAAAAGAAAAGAAAAGAAAAACTGTAGCAACACAATACCTTACCTTGTGGCCTGATGGTGGTGGATGGCAATGGCAGCTCTATGTGTTGTGTTTTGTATACCACCACGGAAATATCTTCTTCGGTTTATTCTTCTTCGTTCGATTTCAAACGAAAGACTTACGTACGGCAGCACAGTGGTGTACCTAGCTATCTCTCGAGCGAGCTTGAACTTCTTAGTACACTACTAACAGTGATCTTGCTTTTAAAAGAAAAGCCTTCGAACTTATATAACTACTTATTAGCTTGGAGTATGCTTTAGTTAATCGGTCACCTTCCAACGGTCAAGTTCGCTTACCTTCCTTTTCTTTTCCAATAAAACAAAAGAAAGAATTTTTTCTTAAAATTAACAGCGAACAAAACAAAAATTGAGGAAATCGATCCTTCCATATTCAACAAAAAATAAAAAAAAAACTTGGCCGAAAGAATAAAAAAAAAAAAACAATCAAGCTCAAGGATATTTTTTCTTTATACCAACACAAATACGGGATTATTGTATTTTTGGTTTTCTTAAAAATTGTGAAGTGGTAAAATAATTTTTAATAAAGAATTAAGGATTTATAGTGTGTGTATCATCTATAAGTGATAAGACGGATACTGTGAAGTGAACTAAGGAGTCCTGCTTAAATAAATTTACAATAAATTGTAAGTGATAACATTAAAATGATTTGAAGTAATATTTTGGATTTGAATTGAACGGATTTTTAATAATTTGATTGAAGTTTAAGGAAAGCTTAGAGAATACTTAAATGATTCACAAAATATTTTTCTTATAAAACGAAAGACTTGAGGATAAATATTTTTTCGAATTTAACGGTTTTTACTCCATTTGATTGAAGGTTCAACTATATTAAGGCAAGTTTGGAGGTAAAGGACTTTAGTTTGATGATTTAATTGAATATTTTGTTCCTAAAATGAAAGACTTGACAAACGAACCTGAATTTAAATATATTTGAATTTAACGGTTATTACTAGACTTGATTTAAGGTTAAATGATATAAATGAATAATTTTCATATAAAACGAAAGACTTGATCCTCGAACTTGAAAATGAATATTTTTGAATTTAACAGTTTTTAACTCCACTTGAATGGAGTTTGAAATAAAGTAAGAAAAGTTTGAATCAAAAGACTATGGTAGATTCAAAGAAGTGAGATTTTTTGGGAAAAAAGTGTCACTTTTAGACAAAAATTAAGAAACGTAATTTAGATTGAGAAGGATATTTTTACCATTCAAAAATAAGTTTTCTTATTTACTTATGACTTTATTATATTTGTCAATTTATTTTTATAAGTGCAACAAAACTCTACTGAAATATTTCACTTAAAATACTTAGTAAAATCAACTCCACGTATGTGGCTATTTTACATTTTTTTAAATATTATTAATTCCTTACAATATTTTTTAATTTAATAATTACGTATATAGTTTATATTTGTTTATATAAAAAGAAAAATTTCATAGAAACAAATGAAGTTATAAACATATTCTGTTTTAAGGAAATGGTCAAAATGATAATAATACGTTTCGTGAACTCATATGCTTCAATGGTGATTTTTAAATCCAAGACGTGGTTTTTTGGCTTTGAATTAAATTAAAAAGCTTTTAAAATAAATTGGAAGAAGTTCATATTTTTAATTAAAAATCGTTCCAAGTATTTTTCTTAAATTTTATAACAAAAACTTAAATTTTCTATACAAGATGTCAAAGCAAAACTAAGACTGTTTGAAAGTTTAAAATGTATTTCCGAAATTATTATTTTTGAAATTTCTTTGTTTATTGAGCTTCGACAGGGTTTGGAACTGCAATTGTTTTAAGGTTTTTTTTGTTGACTAATTATATCCTTTTTTTAATGAGACAATGTATTTATATTACGTAATTAATTTTCTAAACTAGATGTCAAAGAAAATTAAGACTGTTTAAAAGTTTAAAATGTAATTCTGAAATTAATATTTTTAATTTGAAATTTCTATGTTTACATATTCTGCTTCGACAGGGTTTTCAATGGATTTTATTGAAATTGTTGTTAGCTTTTTGACTAATTGTATTTCTAAAGATTAAAAAACATTTTTTTTAAATGAGACGACGTATTTAACGTTGTTTTTTCTTTGTATGTCAAGAGACTCAACTTATTTTTAGAAATCAGTCAATTTGTATACTGACATATACGATATTTTTAAAAATTGAAAAATTCCCAATTCTGTGCCGTAAATCAAAACCAAGTGAAATGAGGTTAACTTTCAGCTTTTGTAATGTGCAAAAGGGGCATTTTTAAGCAGTTGGTCACTTAAACAAAGTAAAATAAAGCCAAACTATAATTATTATTTGAATTTTAATAAAATGATTTGAGATATATGCAGAAGAAACTTTGCATTGCATATACTCAACTTCGCACCTACTTAAAGTTTCTTATTAGGGGGGTTACATACCTTACTTTTTAACTTACCATAAAATGGACTTGGTCTTATTTTTATTTCAAAAGTGCACTATGACCAAGTACTGAAAATTTTAGAGATAGAAAGAAATTCTTGTACCATATTTTTTTAACTATACCAAAACAAATTCATTGAGTTATTACATTGGGCTGAAGTTACTTATTTTTCTAGTGCCAACTTAATTATCACACATTTTTTTGTGTGTTTATATTGATTGAAATCTTTTTTTTTCAAACAAGACAATTCCCTTACTTAAAAAAACATATTTGACAATTTTTAAAATCAACAAATACGAAATCAGTCTTTTTTTTCTTAAATTAAATTCTTGATTGACGAGACGAAAAATTTAAACGTGCACACGTAAGATTCATAAAATTCCTCGTATCATGTTATAGATGGTCAATGACCTGATCATTTTTGTTTTCAAATAGAATCTTTAAGTTCAATTCCCTCCGATTTCTTAAAAAAACAAATTTAACATTTGATGGTATTTAAAAAGTTTCATAACATGCTTATCAATTATTTTTGACACACAGACTTCTGTTCCAGAATTAAGAAGAATCATTTCTTAGATCTTTAAACTTGTAAATTTTTCAATACATTACATGAACAATGGAAGAATTTTGAACGAAAAAATATGTTCCTTAATTTATTATTCGAAGTTTAAAGGACATAAAGTTCTTGGGCCAGAAAATATAATCCAATGACAATTCTAATTTAGAGTGTTACTACCTGTTTTTGATAAATATTTTTTAGCTACACAAAATAAAAAATATTGGAATATAAGTTCTTTACTTAAGAGATAAAATTTTAAATTTTCTTGCAGTGCAGCAATTTTTGAAATCTTGATATCTTACAAAAGAATGAACCGGCACTTTGAACTTTATATAGAAATTACTTCAAATCAAAAATTAAAATTTTCCCAACCTCAAGGTATTTCTGCTGTTTAAATAAATTAAATAAATGTTCACATTATTAAAAAAAAATTCTGATAGCTTGATGGACAAAATTGTTTCTTAATAGCTTTGCCTCAGTCTACAATTCTTATTAGATGCAATTAAAAACCAAAATATGCTGCACGCACGCAAGATTTATCTCTTACAATCTTCTGTGACAGCACTTTCCATATTTTAAGAATTCGGATAATCTATCTTCAGAATTTTTGAATGAAATTTATTTTCATTTTTATTTTTAATATTTATCAAATCAGACATTTTTTTTACTGGCGTAAAATACCATGGTCTGTTTTAATAAGTTTCATAGATCTTGTTAGGTTTGTATCCACCTGTCATCAAGCCTGCATTTTATTTCTTTAAATTTCGTATAGCAGTACGCCTCCGAAAATAGATAAGAAATCTAGATACGTCTTTTCTTGTGCTTTGATGTCTAGCACATCATAAGTATTCATTATCTCTAAAATACCAAAAATACTGTATTAGTAGACATTTAAATAACAAGTCGTAAAAATGAAATAAAAATCTTAAATAATCTATTAAACTGTGTTAGACAAATTAAATAATCTACCTAAGTGTTCTACAAATTATACTGACCAACTTTCTAAGTAAACGTTTTGGTGAATGTAAAAACTTAAATGTGTCCAACTATTTAATAACACTCAAAAGTGATTCGGTTTAAAAATTTTAATTGTTTTTTTTTATTTTCTAAAGATGATTCTATGAGAGATAAGATCCTATTATATTATGTTAAACAAACATCAGATAACTTTTGAAGGGATTTTCCGTGCACGCGACTTTATCTTAAAGACATTCATTTCACTTTATATTGTCCACAAATCTTATACAAGAAATCTCATATCGTTCACCCATTCTTCTGAATGGGTTTTTATCTTTTTTTTGGAATAAGACCACCTGCTTATATTTTCAGCAGAATCCACAGCTATAAAAGCGTCTTCACTTAGAACCAACAAAAAATAAGTCATAGTTCTCATCATTCTTATTTCTCATAAAAATTATCTTGATACTCTCACTATTTTTTTCATTGTAATTAATGAAATAATAATACTTAAAAAATAGTAAAACCAAAAAAACAGTAGCAATAATATGAAGTTCAGAAAAAAACCTACCCATAAAAATAATTTTACTTTCGTTTCTTTTTCCTTTGGATTTCTTTTAACTTCATTTATTTTCCACAATTGAATAAAAGAAAAAATTGATATACTTAAAACGAATCATCAAAAAACAGTCCGATATAATAAAACGTTAACAGCCTCTTTCTTATGGTTAAAGCTAGAGAGGTCTTTGGGCCAACTGCGGAAAGACTTTAAAAACACAGGTACACAAAAAAAATACTAAAAGATAAAACGAACCTGCCTTACATTTCAAATCTTGAAATTAAATTTTTGTTGTTTCACCTCACTTCCGCCTTACTTAAAGTTTTAAAGAAAACAAAAATGGAAAGTGCTATCTACGTAAACTGCATGATCATTTGTAGAGCTTGAATTTTTCTATTTGTCAGTTTTAATGAGACACGAAAATGCTGCTTAGTCATTCATTAAAAAAAACATGGTTAAGATAACCCCAAAAGAATCCGCCATCAGCAGCGACGAGATGATGATGACCATTGACCAGACCATTCTTTTCTTAGGCTCGGTTGCACTGTAGTTATAGATAATCATATGACTTTTGAAATCATACACACATTAAATGACACTCAATGACGATCAAGTTCAAGAAAAATCAATCTTCTAACGGTACTTTTAACAATTCTTGAATAGTATTTATCTCCTGCATAGTCTGTGTGTCGAGATACACAAATTAATATGTGTAACAAAATGATGGACAGACAGACAAATATAAGACTGCAAGCAAATTTGATTATTATACAATTTTCTCTTAAGAAAAAAAATAAAACGAGACTACAATAACAACAACACTAAGAAGAACAACAACTGTAAAGTTGTCAGCTTCAAGAGAAAAACTAGCAGAAGAAATGTTAACTGGTTTGGCATACCAATGGACACACTAATTTCTATTTTACCTGGATTGTGGAATGCATCTATTATAATGCCATGCCATGGCTTGATTTGGCTTGGCTTGACTTTTTTTTTTCTCTTAGCCAAATAGCAACCAGGTGGTGTGTTTTTTCAAGAAGTTGTAGTTGTTTTTTTTAATACTTCAATCAGAGAAATAAACAGGAGAATCATCTAAATGTGCAATTATTTTGAACACCAGCTTACATTATAAGATAAGATACCACCACACCACTTACCATGAAGAAGTACATACTTATGTTTTATCAAAGGATGTTTTGTATATTGTATTTGTTGTTGAGCAAGCTTGAAAGGCATTTTGTCTGTCAAGTTTTTCGAACGAAGTTATTGCTGTTTTTGATACCTCAACTTTGAATTAATTTCACCATAAAAAAATACCCAAATAGCAACTATTCACATCATCACAGTAATTTTCAAAAGAAAGTTTTCAAATGCTTCTTTAAGGATATTTAAGACTTCTCGCGTGGATCCAATATAAGTTAAGGAAAGTTCAACAAAGGAAATATAACGGACTACTAAATTCTTTTTAATTCAATAGTTCATGTAGTTGAAGTGTTGAAGCCCTGCTTATTGACATAAGATGCCAGGCTATTGACATTTTCCCACTAGTGCATCATGCTTCAATACTATTGATATTGAAATAAGCAAATAGTTTTGAATATTTAAGAGACCCATTATGCCACCTTTTTTAACTTCTGACAAGTGTAAGAAATTACCTGCTTGGTTTGTTAATTTCCATTTGCTGGTCATTTGAGAGCGAGTTATGCACTTGTGTTCAATACATTCAATTAACTCGTAATGGGTCGAAAAGGTCTTTTCCCCATAACTCTATTTAAATAATGTCATCATACTCTTGAGCCCATCCGAATGAAAGATTCTGAATGCAGGAGTTTTATGCCTGTGTTTCTTTAGAGTAGATCCAATGAGGTTTTGATTTACCATTTGCCGGCTTCTCTTATATTTCAAAGCTTATTTTCTGTTTTTCTTTCTTTAACATGAAATAGTTTGCTGTTTTAGAATAGCTCAGATTCTAGTCGGTATGTTACAGGGCTTTTTAAGAAAAGGTTTCATTTTGATATTGATTCAGAAAATTTCTGATTGATAACTTTATGAATTCTATCAGGTTGATTGTGGAGCATTCGCTTTAAACTTGTCTTTGATATTCAGCAAAATAAGAAGCTAATAAGGCGTAACGCCTAGGTGGAAAATTGCAATCACAGTCGAGATTCTTACAAAATTAAGATTATTTCGTTACTTGTGTCGCACGAATTTCAGGCTGATTTCATAATGAAGATAAAAGTTTCAGCATCAATATTTTCTATTTCCAAAAAGAATTTTGATTAACTATAGCTCGGTAGCGCAATCCATTTTACTTTCTTACTTACTTATTATTACAGCTCGGGATGAACCTGGCCCTCAAGCAACATGCGACTCCAGCCAGCTAGCTACTAACAGTTTCACACGCCAAGTTGGTTCAAGTGCTTTTCCATTGCTAAAATCACCTCAGTCTATCTCTGCTACGCGCTCCCTCGGGATAAGATTCGACGACTTTCCGGGCTAAAGCATAGATATCCTTTGGCTCGCATGATGCAGTCATTTAAGTCTTTGGACTTGTATTCTTTTCACTATTCATCTATGTACATGAGGCAAAAAATCACCCGAAGAACTTTCCTCTCGGCGTCAAAAATGTCAAAACCGAACGAAAAGTTATCAGAAGTTATCGTCAAACAAAAAGTAACCATAATGAATTCAAGTAACTTAAGCAAATTTGACATTTGTTTAAGCTCGAGCCATTTAAATGACTCTTGCGTAATTGCGAGAAACTGAGCAGAACGTGCGTATTGATTCGTTCTCTTTAGCTAACTTAAGCTCGTTTAAGTCTATTATAGTTGGGCCTTAAGACGTTTTCATTTTTCTTTGATAAGGTCTAAGCCTTAGCGCAATAAATGAATACAGGGATGATAAATGTCTTATTGATAGTGACTTTAGATACTCGAGTGAGGACTTTACTTTACTCAGTTGCTCAATCGTAAGTCCAAAGAAAAAGCGATTTGAAAGAGTTATTCTCAGTTTGAATTTAGCGCTGTTGTCGTTGTCTAAATTAAGGAAGACAAAATCTTTAACTATCCAAGGTTATAGCTGTCCATGATTAAGTTTTGTCCAAAATGTCTCGTTTTGATGGCACTTTATTTAAGCACTAAACTTTACTAAACGTTACTGACATCACACTTTGATATTTCAATTAAGTCAATATCAACGCCGTATCAGAGTAACTGGATGGACTTTAATAAGATTTTTTCTCTAATGTTGACGATTGAGTTTTGCAAAAATTTTTACAGAATCATTTTTACAGAATAATTTTGAAGAATTCGTAAGGCAATGCATTTTTGTTGGCCTTGATAGAGCACCGTGAATTCTCCTTCGTCATTCTGCACAAACTAACAAGCTTGACAGGGATGCAAGAACTAGACATCTTCTTTATAGCTGTCATACGCAGTCTGGAAATTGATAAAAATGAGTTGAGTATCGATTGAAGTTTCTGGGTTTTTTCCAAGATCTGCCGTAATGTGAATATTAGGTCATTGGTCGACTTTCTTGGTTTGAAGCAACCCTGATAAGGACCTATTAGTGTATTATCCTTTTGTAGTTGGCAGAATTCAGAGGGTCTCATTTCTTGAGTATAAGGTGAACTATGCTGGGATTCTATTCATCAAGCATCTTCCGTCAATATTTTGCAGATAAGTTGGTGCATGTACGTTAACAATTCCAATTCCAATTCCGTAATAGTTAAATTACACTTTTACAGGCTTTCGTCAACATTACGGGTAAATCACTGATATTCGCCGATTTTCTTGAGCAGCGTTCACCACGGTTTCTAATCATCGCATTCCTATATCTTGTCAAAACCGCTCAAATTATTCTGCTATTTCTACTATTGTCAGTCGAAAAAGTGCTCAAATGACGATCGAGAAGTGCTTGAGTTTTGTTAATTGTTTCTGCAACATTTACACCATTTTCCAATGAATTTAAGTAATTTAATCAATTGTGTTGTTAAAACGAGTATCGTAAGATTTTTACAAAAGACGTCGTTTTTACTTATCCAATGTCAAGAATTGACAACTTCAAAAGTGATAAATAAATTAGTGAACTAACAGTAGAGAATAAGGATCTAGTGACTCACAAGTCTCTACCTTAACAGTGTTTGAGTAATGTCAAGAATGAATCTGAACTACAGTTCTTATGCCTGATGGGAATGACTTATTTCAGAGAGCACTTTTTATGACAAGAATTACTCTTGGAGGATAAGTCGATTTTCCGTAAGAGGAATTCAACCTTAGACCTTTGGCCTGACAGTCCTTCCACTAACCAATATGGCTAAATTGATAGCTTCCCAAGTATTGGACCATTTGAATTGAAACCTTTTATTTAAAATCATTTTTAAGAAATTTAATTCATTGTGTATGGCTTTTGTAGCCATAGGCTCACTAGTGATCTCATGGTTTGTCTCAAAAGCCAGTTTAGCAATGGTTTCTAGCAATTGATATTTTAGAGGCATGTGATAAAGTTGGCACCAAGCTCTCTTATCGAAAATGAGTTTATTTTGTATCGATCTCTTCTTAGTGAGGTTAGAAATTACCAATATAAGTACAGTTGGACGGGTTTAAATCTAACATCCACAAAATAAACGCTTTAATAACTGCATGTCAATATTGTTCAAATTTGTCGTGATTTATTTGCACCTCTTTTATTTCCTTCGTTTGCATAAACATACAAAATAGTGACAACATCACGTTGAGTTCTAGAATATTCTTTTCAAAAACAACAACTGTTAACATTTATTTCCGTCGATTGTCTAATACGAAAATGACCTAACCTAATCTACTATTTAATGGTGACTTATCAATCAATTTATTCCACATATTGGACTTTGTTGTACTAGATAAGGAAACAACATTGTAATATTTATACTATCATTAAAATTAGTGTTAGCTAGTTTAACCACTAATGGAAAGTGACTAAAAGAAAAACAACTATGTCTCCATTTCATACAAAACCAAACTATTATAAATACACCGGAATAGAGTCTTTGCTGCCAAGTTAAAAGCGGTTGACGACTTTATATAAACTCGTATTGTATTATATGCAATATGCTTTGAACAATTAATTAGTTATAGAGCCAGTTTTAAGAGAATCAAGTTATGCATTCAGCAAACGTACGCGATAAGACTTAATCGAAAAGAAAAAAAATGGGTCAACTTCGGTTATGTACACTTTACACATACCTACTTTTGTTCTTGTATCTTTTTCTTGTTGTTGTTTTTGTTTTTATTTATAGTCTGGTTTCTTTTGAATTCAATGAAGAAGTGTTGACCTACCGCACATTTTAGAATTTTGTTTCTGTCTCCGTTGTCTTATTTCTATCCTTCGCGAAAGCCAAAGCAAACACACAACTTCCATACAATAATCGTGATTGGTTTAATAAAATTCTTTGATATGTTTGTTCTTCTTTTTATTAGTTTTTTTTTTATTAAATGGAATTTAAAATGCAATACCACAGCCATGGATTCTTTATATTGAGCTGTATTTAAGCTAAGAATATGACTATGGTAGTTCTTATATTTTTATTGAGAATATCAAAATCAAATCAGAATCATGTATAATTTTGGTTTATTGGTCGTTGAAAAAGATTCAAGTTGATATTTATGGTATTTTGCTAGTTTGGTGGCATTATGGCCTCATTGTTATTTTTGTTTGTTTTGTTAGATGATTGAAAACAAGAATTTTAATAAGCAAATTTTATAGTCTGTTGTGATGATTGGAAAATTTTATAATAGACATTTGTAAAATTTGGGTTTATAGGTGATGGTATAGAAAAGAAAACAAACAATTTTTTAGAGAGACTCATATTAAGCTGAATTAATAGTGTGACTTCACAAGAGCCAAAGACTGGTTCAAATTAAAGAATATTTTTTGTTAAGAATTCTATAAAAATTGCATTCCATAGAATAACTCTCATATATAGGCGCACCTTTGAATAACTATGCAGAAGATAAACTTAATTTTTGTCATATTTTGTTGATTTCACCTTTTTACCTTTTGACAAATAAACATTAACACAATTTCATATTTTTCTTTACCAGTCTGTCGAAGTCAAAATACAGCAGACGCCCTTTGTTAAAAATAAGTTCCGGTAATTTCTGTCCACCTTCTTTTTAGATACACACCTACATACATAATGCTCACGGGCAGTTCAACAAATTTACAACCACTCAGCCTACATTCTTATTCATTTTTAAATGGCCGCTAATTATGTTATGTTTTGTTCGGTTAAAGATGTGGATTTAAGTTACCCCTTTTTAGATTTATAGCTCATAAATGTTTGAGTGTGTAATAAAAACCACACAATTTAAATAAGTTAAAGAAAAACTTATTGAAGTCAAACGTGGCATACGCAATACCGGCTCCTCTGGGTGAGAAAGTCAAACCAATTTAAACTTTTCTTTACACAAAACATATTAAAAGTTAAAAACTTCAATCATGCATCTAGGTTTCAAGTGAAAGGAAATATTGTCATTTCTACATCTATTAAAAGAAGTTGTGCATATATCTCTTAAGAAATTATTCTAACATTCTTTTCAATTTCCATTTAAAATTTCCACTTTTCCCTAATGGCTTATTAAAAATCCAGCATATCAAGTTTGTAGTTCAACTCTTTCGTTTTATTCTCATGTACGACTTAAACTTATACGAGTATTATTGTTTATAATTCTTCAAATACTCCGATGGCTGGTTCTTCTTCTCGTTAAGAAGAACAAGAAAAAAATAAAACATTCAACATCGTTTTCATGTATCGTTTCTGTGTCATCTGTTCAAAAAGCAGAATATCAACACAACACTAGTCAATTCGTCATCTGTCAGTCAAAAAGAAAAGAACCAAATGCCAAAATGATTGAGCGATCCGCCGGCCATCATGCGGTCGATGTTTTTTTAATATGGCTTTTCCTTTTGGTGCATAACATTATCATATAAATATAAAATGTAAGTAGATACAAGAACATATAGGTCATTTATTTAGAAGACAAGTCAAAAAGTGATATCATAAATCTCTTGTTACTTTGTAATGAAATCGAAGGTCGGAGAGGAAAATTGTTCGTTTTTTTGATAAATTTCTTGACTAAAAATCAAATCAACAATTCTTCTTTGTTTGAGTGATGGTCACAAGGAAAAAGTATTTTTTGTGTCCATCTTTTTTCTCACAGGAAGCTATTAAGCTGAGTCATTTTGCAAAAATTCCAAACAAGTTTTCTTTTCACAAGAAGATTTGTTTTGTTATTTCCAATGAAATTATTAATCTCATGGATATTTTATCTTTTTCTGCAGAGAAGAAATTCCTTTAATTTCGATTTCTTTTCTTGTGTCATCATAGCACATTTCGATTAATTTATAATCATTCTACCCATTGAGGTCAATTTAGCCTTTTGCAAAGTAAAAGATTCCATGTCTGAGTCCAAGTGCAAGTCTAAAGTTAAACTGCGCCATCGAAGCCACCATGGGATACGCTAATACTAAATGTCATCAAGCAAACATCTGCACAAGATACAAGCTGAGTGGGGAGATAGATAGACACACAACTCTTGAGAGGATACTACTATCGTATACAATATGAATGAGAAGCCTCGATTTCATATAAGAAAAACTCCATCCTATAAGCAAGCCTCTGCAATCCGGTGATTGGGTGAAAAGGATAGTCTACAGTAGAATACCACAGCAAGAGATCGTGGTTAGTTCCATGGTGATGCTGGCTACAATGAAAATGGAAGTTTTATTTTATTTTATTTGTTCATCAGTCCTGCACTTCGAACACCTGCCTGCCCCAACCCCACCGGAACTCTCTGACAAGTCAGACAAAAAACTAAAAGGAAAATCTGTATGTGGGACATGCTCAAGTCATATACAGCAACTATACCGCATTACAGATACTTCGGATAGGATGTGTTGTTTTTGTTTGGCGAGGCATCCATCGACCAAACTCACTCTTTGCCATATCGATACCCCCCCACGGTCCGTCTTCGTAGCATTTGGTAACTGTATCTTTTACACACTCTTCACTTCGTTGCTCTCGAAGACGAAAAATCCTCCATAGCTAGTCCAATAAATTAACGAATTATTCAGATTCTTTTAAGCTGCTTGTTGTGCTGGTGTGATCAAGGTTTTGTATTTTGGGCTCGTCTCTCCTACCCTCCATTACTGTTACAAGAATTGTAGAGAAATTTCGCTGTCACTTTCTTTCTGCAAATAGAAGACAAAAAAAAAACAAAGATACAAGTTGAAAATCCTGGCAAAGTTCAATTTAACTTCTGATGTTACAGCTAGATGGTGATGGTAATGGGCAATGGTTTTTGTTGTCTTCGACAACGTTCAACTACGAGGAGGAGGAGGATGGCGACGAAAAAAAAAGACAATTGCAATCCCCCTAATGAAAACAAATCATGCCTCAAAAAACATAACTTTCCCCCATGCGATGCAGTGGACGATGGACGAAAAGTCGAAAAGACGACCACCGACCGATCGACGACGACGATGAGACACCATGTGAAGCACAGACGCCTAGTGATGTTGGAACATCTGTTAGATACACATAGCAAACCAAATGACATTTATTCGCTAGATTCTTCTTCTTCTTCTGCTTTTGCTGATCGGTGCCCCTTATTTTGTGTGTCTGATGTCTGATATTCTTCTCGTGTTCCTTTTTAGACAAGAGGTATCACAAGATGTTATTCTGTTGTCGTTGCTGTTGTTTTTGTTGTTGTTTTTATAATCAAAGTTCGACGGTTAGTGATAAAGTTGAAGTTCCTTCTTGTGTCCACTACACCATAACACAACACATCACATCATACTTGGAACTCTAGTATATAGTTAAGATAGAATTAAATGTGGAACGTTAGAGAAACTATGTCACTGAAACGGATAGTGAGTTTGTTCTTCTTGCATTCGAATAACATTCAAACAAACAAACAAACTACAAAACTACATTAATTTTATCTTCGACAATCAGATGAGGGAGAAGAAATTTATAAGAATTAAATGATGACCAAGAAGAAACTAGCAAGCAATGTTGCAAAGCAAACGAATAAAACAAACGGGAAATGGATGAAAATTAACCCTAATTGCTGAGTTATATTTTGCAAAGTGATCAACTTATGATAAGTAGAAGATGATTTTATGATATTATGGGGGGAAGAGGGGGAGATTTTGGGCTAAGAGTATTTTTATTTTTTTATTTGAACAAAGCGTATTTTTCGAATGGGGTTGAGACAAATTACACGTATTTGCGCGTTATAATAGTGATTACCGCGTGAAGCACTTTTGCAAATATATTTAACGGACAGTTTGCAAAATTGAGGATTTTAGTGTTATAAATTAAAAAGAGAATTATTGTATTCAATTAAGGTTCATTTCTTTTCTGTTTTTCTATTAAAAAAAGTATAAAACTATATGAAAGACTAAAATCGAGTTCGGAAGCCAGCTCTTTTGTTTGATGTACAGAAATGATAATTATGATTGAAAAATAAGAAATATTTGTATTATATTTTATGATGATGCAAATATCTTAGGTAAACGTGTTTGAGCTGATTCATCATTTTTCAAAAAAAAAAAATATTTAATAGTAAAAAAGGAAATAAAAAGGAGGAAAATTGTTTCGTTTTTTGATACTGAATTTTGTTTATGTTTATACTTTTACTAAATTTGTGAGAAAATTGGTCTAAAATCTTAGTTTCAGGAAGAATTTTTGTGTTCATCGGAGGGCACTTAACTTTTATTCAATTAATTGCTCTATTGACAGTTTCATCGATGGCGGTACTAATTAATGTGTTTAAAAACTAAGCAACATTTTTTTTCTTCATAAAAATGCCCTATTTGGTGTCAGCTGATTTTTATTCATAGATTGATTACAATTTTGAGAATGAGCAAAGAGAGCTATTAAAGTTAGTTTGGCATGGCAAGTAACGTGTAGAACTATCATGTTAGAGGTATTGGGTTCAATTATTGTCTGTGCCGTCTAAAGTTCTTTTTACAGTTCTCTTGCGATCAATTGAAAAATTTTCCAAGAGTAATTCTTGTCATGTAAAGTTAGTTTATGCGAAAACAATTCGTACAGCTTTTTGTTTACAGATTCTATCCAGCTTGATACTATCCATCTGAAATGGATAAACATTTGATGTGATTTACTGATATCAAGTTGCGCTTCAATTAAAAAGGGCTTTCAGTTTCCAGTTTCATACACGTTAGATTGGTGGTTGTCCTCTTATGTGGTTCACCTCTACTGAACCTTCTATTATATGATCTTTTTGCGTGTTTATCATAAAGTGAAAATACAGTAGATCTAACAAAATTTCAAGTCACTAATTAACACCTATAAAGAATTTAACTCATATAGGGCTTAGAAAGGTACCTTAGAATTTATTTTTAGAGTTGTCTAGTGAAAGTGAAAAAACACGCATCTTCGCATTTCAAAATAATTAGGCTATTAATCATTTTAGAATCTTTTTTCTGTTCCCAGTTATGGTCTTGTGAGAAGATTAGAAGGTATTTTTAACTACGCTTGACTTAAGTCCAATACTACATGTCTAATTGAAGTGTTGCGATGTCTTACTTGGCCCACAGATAAGAAACGTGTCATGATACTGTTTTGATGATAAATTGTCTAATTTTGTTTCTTAAACAAGACTTGTAATTGAAAACTCTCGAATAGACTTGATTTCTTAGAATTAAAGTCATTATGTTTCTAAGGGTTCATAAATATGCAACATCGATCTAGTCCAACCAAATATATGCCTAAAATAAGATTCTTATTTTGTACTTAAAGCAGATATTTACAGGCGAACAAAAACACACTCAATGTTCCTTTGCTTCAATTTAAATAAGAAACACAAGTTCAATGTTTTTGAATCTTTCCTTTTTTTATAAAATTTCTTGGAAATAGCTTCGCGGTCAACTTTTAATGCTGACGAAAGTTTCTCTGTTTGGCAAAGATACATAAGATTCAGCGTTTATGAAGGCTTTTGGTGGGTCTGTCTTTAAATTGTATTTTTCTACTGTATAGCAATTCTAATTTGAAAAGTTTTAACTCACATAGAACTAGGAAAAACCATTTAAAAATATCAGTAATAAAAGCTCAGTTTAGGGCAACTTTGTTAACCATAAAACTGAAGACGGACTTTGTGCAGGATAGCACACAAACTTAAACTACGTGTTTCATTTGGTCTTACTAGTCACTGGCCGTCAAAGAAAAGTAATATCAACTACCGATGAACGCATCTTCTCCGATAGCCAAGCTGCAATAAAATCAATGGAATCTGTCTCTATGAACTCTCAAACAGCCTAAAAACGCCCATAATCTCTTGTGGTGATGACGGAATGGTCAACATTTAACTTATTTAGATGTCGGGTCATAGAGTCATTTCAGAAAATTGAAAAGCTGACGAACTTGCCTCTAATGGGATACAAATCTATCATTGGCATAGTATAAAGAAGTTTATGCTTGTAGACCAACTTAATTCATTTGGTTAATACTTGATACTAAACGCTATAAGCAACTAATGTTGGTTATTGGATTTTACAATAATTCCGTTCTAAGAGTTCTCACAGGGCACTGCTTAATAGGTTGGCATACTCTTTAATTTGGAGCTCCTACATTCAACTGTTGAAGAAGCTAAATGGATGAGGACGAAAAGGAGAAAGTGTCTCATTTTCTATGCCCTGTCCTATAACAAATACGAAGACTCCACCTTTTCCTACAATGTTGCTAGTGATCTAAGATATTCTCACTGCAACTGGTACAACGAGTAAGGTTGGTCTTAAGATCAGAATGTGGCTGTGACAATAACAGAACGAGGCCCTAATATTCGTGTATGAAATTAACTCTTAATTAATTTGGTTTCTTTCGCCCGAATGTAAAAACCTAGTTGTTCATAATTTTCTAAATCATTTAGAAATGGAAATGAAAAGAGTAATTTAAATGCGCTACTACTTCAAAAAACTTCTATCAGTTTCTAGCATGAAGGTAACTCAACCAAAAGAAGTGCACATTTAGAAATTGATTTGAAGCTGTCCTTAAGGCAAACTACTCAGATGGTATTTTTATAATGTTGGCTCTTTTAGATTCCTTTAAATGCACTCTGTAGGTCTTAGACCACACTCCATCATTGAATAAAAATCACTTTCTTAAAATGTATAAACTCGCACGAGGTGCGTTTTCCCTTTTATCGCCGTTTTGTAGTCATTAACATTGCGATAGTTTTTTTGACCTACTTAATTCAGCATTTTCCAAAACAAAGTTAAATGATGTTGTAGTTTTTTCTCTTAATCGAATTGAACCATTCAAAAGCCAAACTGACAGTCATAAACCAAATTCCTGCGGTCGCTATTGATGCATTTTTTAAAAAACTGCATTTGCTTTCCTCCTAATGACGTTTATGATACGTGCTGAAATAAACACCATCAGTTCAGCTCAGCTCAACTCAGCTCGGCTCAGCAAAACAACAAACAAAATAAAAAACTATTAATCCAAACGTTCGTGACTTCGAGAGTCTTAACCCCGTGATATCGATATTGCGCTCCTGCTAAGTGTTGAGTCTTCTCACAATTTAACTATCATTCATCGAACGTTTACTGATCAATTTGTTGCATTTTATGGGATTTCATCGAACATCGAACCGACCGACGCGATCCAACGATGATGATGGCGATGGTGATGGTGATATTGAATAAAACGTCTTTGCCAAGGTGAGGTCTGTCTATAGAAGATGTTGAAAAGGAGGAATAAGGAGGGTGTACATCCCATGAGGTCATTAGTGATAGATAATATTATAGAAAGCGTTGTTAAAAGGCCATTTAATTTCATTCAAACATTGCGCTATCAACATATCCTCACTCGTATAAAGAAGTTGCAATCGCTTAGAGCGGTGGTAGGCGCTGCGCTTATGCTGATCGGTGTTTGGGATCTAATTCTGCCTTTACCTTATACCAACAGCTATTAAGGTTAGATTGTGGATAAACTGTCACACTTTCGCTGCTGGTTCTTGTCACCAAGCAAGAAATCGATCTATAACTTTACTAAATTGTATCTTTTTTATAATGTTGTTGTTGTTTTTGTTCTTTTTTATTGTTAAGAAATAGAACCAACATAAATTCAGTATGGCACCCACGTCTGACGATGGCAAAGAATGAAAGCAATTACCACGAGTGACTCAATGACACCTATGAATCGTGGTATGTGACTCTCGATCGATTTAGATTGTTCTTTCTTTTTTTTGGTATAAATTTGAATAAAAATGCGGCTTTGAGGGCTCGTCGCGTCGTTATTGTCATCGAGGGGAAAGTTAAGTTTTGTTATTTGCAATTGTGTGATTGAACTTTTCCTCAGGAATTTGCCATACTATTTTCCCGTCGTCGAACGTAGAAGACGAGGAGTGCGGATGACATGAATAGTTTATGCATCCGATAGATACAAAGAATTTGCAAGTATCTTTATAGGATAAGATTCTTATTGTGTAGTTTATCTATTTTTTGATTGTCAATTTTGGATTCAATAGAAAGTAAAAAAAGGTCATAAAATTGGTTAAGCACTTTTGTGTGTCTTTAGAATACAAAATTAATCTAAATCTAAATTTTCGTTTTTTTTTTTAAATGTTTATCACTTCATCAATGGAAAACAAAAAAACATTGGAATTTGAACAAAAACAAAACAATAAATGAAAACTGTAACCACATTTGGTTGGAATCTATGCTTTGAGTATTTGATGACTAATTTACATAATTTTGTCTTTAAGAAAGTTCTTTTTCTTCTTCTTTCATTTTCTGTTTGATTTTTTATTGGTTTTTAGATAATTATAAAAACAAATGTCAGATACTTTATACCCAATCGATCCGATAGTGTTAATCATCATCACAAAATCAATATTTCCGAATTATTGAAGCCATTGTTCGATTTAAACAAAACCAAAAATAAAAAAAATAGAAGATTCATAAATTTCCTGTGGTGGCCCTTAGGATGGGAAAGCTTCAGTTTTACATACAGTGGACGTCCAATATAACGAATGCCCGATATAGCGAATTTGCGATATAACGAACGCTTTTGAAATTTACATTAACATCTCTAAATAACGAACGATGATAAAAAGTTGCTATCCGATATAACGAACGCGTATATATATTGCCTTAAAATGATTTTTTTTCTTGCCATTGTGATCTGTGCATATATTTTTATGTCAACACATAAGTTTATTCTCGTACATATGTATGTGTGTGCGCCAAAGGTTCAAAACTGTAACAAGATTTCTGTTTTTCGTTTAGTCTTCGCATCGCCTACTAAAAACATTTTTGTTAGAATTCTTATTTTTTGGTTTGTCTATCGCTATGCAGTTTTGAATTTTATGTACGGTCTTACACACACATATTCAATGACACGACGGCAAGATAATGTTAGCAGTTAAATAGTGTTTTTGTTGTTTAAAGTCTCGTCTGGTTGAAACGCTCCGTAATAATTTTGTAGATTTAGTTTTGTGTACAAAATATTAAAATGAATACAAAATCTCAACGTACTCGGCTTTCATTAAAGGACAAAGTCAAAATTATTGATGAGTTCAACAAAGGCGTTTCACTTAAGGAAATTTCAATAAAATTCCGTGTGCCAAAATCAACAATATGTGGGATTAAGAAAAGTCGCCCACAAATCTTGAAGAACCTGAACTTGACACACAATGGAGCAAGGTGATGGCAGCAATAATGTTGGAGATCCAATAAAACACGTTGACGCTGCCAGTTCTTTGTCGAATGTGTTACAATGGGGACAACAAGTTAATATTGATATGGCTGATATGTTCACTTTGAGGCGGCTTCAAGAAAAAGCTTTACAATTGAAATCTCAACTTGAAGTAAGACAAAGTCTAATAAGTGATTTATTTTCTTCAAACTAATTTTCAAAATTAGTATACTATAATGGCAGGACCATTCCATTTATCATTATCAATAAAAACATATTAATAAATAAATTAATAAATTAACCACTTACTTAAATTTTTTTGAATGGAAAAGTCGATCGATATAACGAACGCTCTCGATATAGAGAATGACCTCGAACATTATATCATTCGTTATACTGGACGTCCACTGTACTTGATTTTTCCTTCTTTTTTTGAATAACGTTCCACGATTTATTAGGGGCTTTTGTGTGGTTTTTAGTTATTTTTAATTTTTATTACTGAAGGGCTATTTTTATTTGTTGTATTCTGTAGCATTGTGTTGTATAACAAAAAGAACTTAATTTATTTATTGTTGTGGAGAAAATAGGGAAATGTTTTCTTTTTTTTCAAACTTTTTATGGGCTACTGTGAAGTTTGAATGTCGAGAGTGTGTTTTATTGTGGACTTAAGCAAACACATTGAGTATTGAAAAATGGCATTTAATTTTTGAAAAAGTGTAAAATACTAAGACTTGTCGTAAAATTTTGTTGAAATAATTTTTGAGAAACACATGTTTGTGGAGAGCTTATCCGATCAAAGAAGTATTAATAAAATTTCAGAAAAAAAGTATTTAAGCCGACATCACTTTATTAAAATTGACCAAAACATCATTAATTAAATATACTTCTTTTTAGGTATGAAAAACTTTAGGAATTGATTACAAGTAATAATGTTTAATATTTTTCATAAGGGTAAATAGTTTAAAATTTTTTTGGAATTTGTAGATCCTAAAACGAATACTTTGTTATCCACTGGAAACCTCAGGTCATATACTCGATGTCGCCAAAAATTCCGCAAGATGTTTCGGTTTTCTAAGGCGATGCAGGAAGTTTGTCACCCCCTCTGATCTTTCTGTTATCTACAAGACTTCTATACGTCCAAAGCTTGAGTATAACTCTCAAATATGTGCTGGTGCTTCTGAAACTTACTTAAGCCTATTGGACAGTATTGAACGTATAGCATTTAGATTAATTGGTGATAATAACATCATAAAATCATTTACGTCGCTTGAACATCGTCGAAATATTTCTTTGCTCACCCTCTTTTACCGTTATTTTAACGGTTTATGTTCTAGAGAAATAGCCAGCTGCATAATTTTGGTCTTTGAATTTTTATTAAATCTTTTCCTCTTGAAATTGTAAAATCCAGATATTTTGGTCAATATTGGTGCGATAGTAAAATTTAAAGCTTTAAAAGTGGAATGATCAAGTTGTGGTCAGTATACAAAGTGTTTAAGAGATATTTTGAACAGAATCTTAATTACATTCAGAAATGACGTCTTAAGCTAAGATCAACGTATTATAACTCAATTTTTTCGGACTTCTTTCAGAGTGCCTTCAATAGTAATATTTTGAAATGTGTTACTTTAAGATGTGATCCAATAAACTGTGATACTTCAACCTATGATCTCTCTGACTTAGTTGTTCAAGACTATTTATTGAAATCTTTTACTTACTTGAATGATACAAACTTTCATAAGATTATTAATAATGCTGACAACACTGCAAAGTTTATGTCTTACCTTGTCGACACTTCAAGGGTGCATCCAGACTTTTAATCAGTGGCGGGGAGGTCTAGAAAGACCTGTAATGGACATATACGAAGCATTGAATTATTGCATACCCAGAAATTACGGCAAAAAATACTACAATGTCCCAATGGAAGCACAATATTCTGGTCATTTGTAAAAAATATGTGTAACACTACGTCGGTTCCGACACTTGTTTCCAATGACACTGTGAGTGACATGACTCCGCCTGTACTTGAAAGCGTTAACGATTCTATGGGACGAATCTTCTGTCGCACTCGTTCAGTTACTAGAGTACTTAAAAATCTTGACATTCACAAATCCGCTGGTCCGGATAGTATCCCTGCTACTGTTCTGAAGAGGAGTTGTTCAACGCTGCCAAAACCACTGCGTAAGCTTTTCCATCTGTCCTATTCTACAGGTCTCTTTCCGACTGGATGAAAAACTGCATTTGTCCAGCCTGTCCCTAAAAAAGGCGAATCCTCCTCACTATCTAACTATCGTCCAATTGAACTTACATCCCTTTTTTCCAAGGTCATGTAAACGCTGAATAATTTTCATCTTAAGAAATATCTTAAAAAACGAAATCTTCTTAATGACCGGCTTATGGCCGGTCTTGCTTTCGTTGCAAAAGATCCACTGGTGGTTTAATGGTTTATCTTCCTGAACAGTGGAAACATCTTTACATCGTTTTGGAGAGAGTAAGATTGTTGGTATTTGGTAGATTTCGCATCAGGCTCTCTTATTAAACATGCGGGAACTTGATATTGAAGAATCTCTTCTTTGTTGGGTTAGAAAATATTTACCTTCCCGACCTTTTAATGGAAGTAGTATTGGACGGGGTTTAAATTTAATATCTACAAAATAAACGCTGAAGTACCTCAGGTCTTTTTGTATCCGACGCTCTTATAAATGATCTTTGTCTGAAACTTCTAACCCTTTAAATTGTTTCGCGGATGACAGTACCCTCAGCTTTTCATATTCGTTTTTAGATTCTCATCCTTGTTTTCCGGATGTGGATTATCAACGGCAGCGTGTGATAAGCTCATTAAATTCTTATCTGGACAGCATTGTTCAATGGGGAACTAAAATTCGAAAACTCAATGCTGTCTACTGTCGCAAAAGCGTAACCCTCCCCCAAAGCCATTATCCATGAGTGGTACTTGCATCGACGAGACTGAACAGCTATAAGTCCTAGGTATGTGCATTACAAACCACTTGTTGTGGAGTGATCACATATTCGATATCGCTTAAAATGCTGCTAAGTGTTAAGGTTTTCTCCGACGATGCAAGAAGTTTTTTACCCTTTCTGATCTGGCTATAATTTATAAAGCCTATATTCGTCCAAAACTTGAGTACAATTCCCACATTTGTTCAGGTGCATCTATAACCCACTTGAGTCTCTTGGGCAGAATTAAAATGAGAGCTCTAAAAATGATAGGCGACCGTTGTCTAACTGAAACTTTTGCATCTCTCGAGCACCGTCGTAAGGTTTCATGTCTCTCATTATTGTATCGCTACTTAAATAAGCAATGCTCTAATGAAATAGCCAATTGCATCCCTTCCCTCAAATAATTCAATTGTAATACTGTTCTTTTAGGAATGCCCATCGGTTTACCCTTGAGCCCAATTTCGGTCCTACTGTAAATTCTTTTTTTATTCGCACTACACGAATGTGGAATTCTTTACCAGACTCAATATTTCCTGCTCATTACAATGTTCATTGGTATCTCCTTTCAAATCCTATCCTGCCTTCCTAATTACCCGCACTGTGTATAATCATTATAAAGGTATTCATATCCCCTTTAGTGCGCGTACAATATAAAAAAAAAAATCAATCCCAGTTATTTAAATCGATTTTTTTTTGATAATTACTCGGGTATACACAAAATGTAAACAAAGTCTGTAAATCTTGTACTGAAGTGATTTAAATAAATGAATAAATTAAATATAACCTTTTCCCTATCGATCACAGAAATCATCAAGACTTTAAATGTATTAATTACATCCCCCATTCATGAGTGGGCAGAAACACGCCTGCTTAGCTATAATAAATAATAATGAATACAAAAAGCACCATAAACCTTATCTTATCAACTTTTAAAAGACGACTCCCTCATTAGGAAAAACAATATCATTAATAAATAATTTTTCCCTTCCGCTTTGTTAAAAAAAACACCCTATGATAAGTCATGAGGTAATGAATCCCACTCATGAGAACTCAAGAAATTATGTTGTTCATTAAAATTTAAAAAAAAAATGACCACTGCACTAATTAAACTGTTTAGCATATTTTTCGGTAAAGTTAAAAAAAAAAGATGGAAAAAAAACACCAGCCATATATTTCTATAGCCAACAGTACAACGGTCCTTAAGTGATATCTTATGAGTCGAATGAGGTGAAGAGTTATTATGGTCCAATTGCTTATGCAGAGAGAAAGATCACACACCAAAACAGTAGGTGTTCTTTTATTTTTCGTAATATGTTAATTGTTTGTTGCATCGTTAATAACAATTAACGTCTTTTATAAAGTTAAAGTTATGCACAGAGAGATGCATTATGTGGGAAAAGTTGTTGTTAAAAAAGCTCTATTTTCTTTTTTGAGAACGGCTGTCAATAAGTGAAAAATTGTTAATTACCTTCAAGTCTTTCTTATTTTAATATTCATAGAAATAGTAAATGAATTGTTAGCATTGAAAAATCTTTTATTTAAATTTAATTAATTTTAAGCATTTGTTATATGCATAATTTATAGATTTTTAACATTTTTTTTTTTATTTTTTGTATTTTTAGGTTCCCTATCCCTTGAAGGAAGACCGTTATTTTTATAAAGTACAAAGTAAGTCGAATATCAAACAAAAATATTAAAAAATTGGTTGTTTTGTTTTTGTTAATATTTAAAATCGAACAACAATTTCTGCAAATGTGGCACAGATATTACAACACCAGATGAAAAAGTTATTATTTATCAATCTATGTCAAAAAGACATACATTTTGCAAATTTCAAATTTACTCTAGCGGTTATAAAAAAAAAAGTTGCCTCTTCGGACACATTGTATCTTGTAATGGACTATAGCGATCTTTTACTCAGCAGCAGCATTTTTTGATGAGTTAATAATATGATTGATTGAGGGACTTAAAAACTTCTCTAAAATTTCAATTAAAAATGTTGATAGCTTTTGACGTTTCAAAGCCAATAGAAGCCATGGTTTTAAGAGACATAATTTTTATTTACTTAAGGTAACTTTACAGTGCTGTGTGATCTAGGACCTCACACAACCGAATTCTCCATCTTGTTCAGTCAATAGCTAGATATCTCAAGTTGCTGATTCCAAGTTGGGTGAGGTCACTTTTAAGTTGTTTGGGCCAGCTGATCAGCGGTCCGCCCCTGCTGCTCGGCAATTTTTGAATGGATTCGAGAACTTTCCGGATAGGATCATTGGTTTCTATGCGCTCTACATAACCCTTCCATCTCAGTCGTTGGACTTTTATCCTTCTGGACTTTTTATCTTCTATGCATAAAGGACCGTAGAACCCGCCAAAAACTTTTCTCATAAAATTAACATAGGTATTTTCATCCGCTTTTGTCATAATCTATGGTTCTGTACCTTATAGCAAGACTGGGTTGATAACGGTCTTATTAAACAACGCTTTGGTTACTCCAAAGAGCTACTGATCAGCTGCTTTCTCCCTTTGATCTCCGCGCTAGTATTTCTTACTGGATTCATAGTGGAGCCCAAGTAGCCAAGGTCCTTGACTACTCAAAATTATGTCTGTCGCTGATGGACGTTTTGAGCTTTATATACTTAGTTTTGCCCTAATTAACAACTCTGCCTCTATACTCACAAAAGCCCCATTGACAAAACGCTGAGTTCTTCCGATTATTTAAATGTCATCAGCATAGGCTAGTTATTGGCCACGCTTTTGAAAGACAGCACCTCTAGTGTTGAAGTCGAAGATCTTCACTATTATATCAACTTCGATGTTAAAAAAATCGCACGAGAGTGCATCACCTTGTCTAAAGCCTTTTTTGACATTGAAAGGTTCGGTTATGTTCCAACTTTTATGGAGTAGCGTGAATCCTCAATGACCATTCTTAACAAATTCAAAAGAGGCTGGGATGCGACCCACACTGATAACTTCCCATCCCGTCCGTCGATTTGACTTGCTTAAAAGTTTGTCTATATGTACTCGTATCAATTTTTCCAAATTTGAGTACTATTTTTTGTAGATTTGATTTTTTATGAAAAAACGGACTGTTGGATTTTTATATAAAAATTACTAAATATCGAAAACAATATTTTCTGTGAAATAAAATAAGTTTGAAGCCAATATTTTTAATTTTTGAAAAGCTATTTGAGTCGAAAGTAAATTTTTACCAAGTTTTAGTATTGTTTTTTTTTAAAGGTTTATTTTCTGTAAAAAAACTGTCAATGCGATTTTTCAATATTTCTTATAAGAAAAAATAAGTTTAAAGCCTAAATTTCAAATTTGTATATTCAATTTTTACCAACTTTGAGTAATGTTTTTTTAGATTTTTATTTTTTATAAAAAAGAACTGTCAATTCGATTTTTCTCAAAATTTTATCAGATGTCAAGAACATTATTCTTCGTTGCACAAAATTGTTTTGTCATACCACGTTACAATATATTATTTATTTATGATATTTAGGGTTAACCAAAATGTTCAACTTTTTTTCAAACTGCTATGGTAAAAACACCAGCCACGCAATTTTTTTTAAGAGCCCTTTCTGCATCTTTCTGCCTTATTATTTGTGTAACAAAATTTATTTGAAATCAATACCGGTTCTGGTTCTTGAGCTATGGACTACGAAAAAAAACGTCGCGAACGTACGGACGTACGAACGTACGTAAACGCACGCACAGACATCTTTCTAAAAATCTTTTATTTCGACTCTAGGGACCTTGAAACGTCTAGAAATGTCAAAATCTTCAATTTGACAAATCGGACCCATTACAATAACTTCCTATGGGAAGTTAACAAGTTTAGCAGGGATGCCAAAACTATACATGGCTCTATACAGTTCTTCGCTGTCTATGCTGTCATATGCGATGAAAAGATGGTGAGTGTCGACTTGATGTTCTTAATTAAGATTTTATCGACTGTGAACTTTCCTGGTCTAAGACCAGAGTGGTAAGGACCTTTCAAGTTTATGAATATGGATTTAAGACGTTCTCATATTACAGCAGAAAATATTTAAGAAGCGACGTTAACTGGACTTTTTTCTCTCCTTTTTTCTGGGGTTCCACATTGGGTATGCTTTCTTCTAACCATATTATTTCCAGGTGCTTTGAAAAAATAGACATTTAATTCATCTTGTCCAGTGCTTTGGTCAGACTTCAGCTTAGATATGGCGATCTTTACCCGATCTAGGTTTGGAAGCCTAAATGGTGAGTTGTCTACTTATCTTTCGGGTCTGAAAAATGGGAAGATTGAATTATTGGCTCTTATCATCTATATAGAATAGATCAGCCTGCTTGACAGCGGGATTCGGTTCGTCCTCGCTGTTATACAGTCTACAGAAATAGTCCTTCCATATTCTCAGCAGTAATATCTTCAAAAGATTTTATAAGAATCGGATTGGCAGATTCTTTGACAAGAAAGTGCAAATGTACAGAAACCTACTCAAAATTGATATTCGACTAAAATATCTTGAGAAAAATATAAGACGTCAACTCCTAATGAATTCTTTTGAGCAGAAAATTTTGATTTACTTTGTGTAAAATTTAATTTAACTTATTGAATTCGTTAATCGGTTTATTAAATAGTTGTCTCGAAAAGAACTCGCAGTATTCTTTTTCTGACCCCATTTGTGTGACGCAGAGAGCGCATTCATTCTAGCATATTCTCCGCAAAGACTCTATTCAAACTTGTCAACTTAACAATTCACAACGCAAAGGCCGTTCTCGATACATTTTACCTACCTTGAACTTTCTAGAGCACATAAAATTGTTAAATAAAAACAAGGTCTCTATGTCGTCCCGCATATCCGATCCAAATCGATTCTCATCACAATTCTGTCCACTCCTCTCAAAGACTCTACCAGTCTATCTTTCATTCATATTTCTGTGTCCAATTAAATTTTCTTGTTCGACTTCTCGACTTCGACAGAAGAGGAGCCACTAAACAGGTGACCAACGAATTCCAAGCAAATGTACTTCTGCCATCATCATCGCACATACATCACTCCCCATGACAATTTCCAGATCATTGGCTTGTATCCAAGCTTCACTGCTTGGCTTCGTACATTGACTGTGGGGCGCGATATGCTCTCCATAAAGGCCGCGCCATTTGCTCACTCATTTATAAACATCAGCAAAGTAATGTTATATAACAATTTAATAATGAAAATATAATAACAATTTATATTTTCAAAAAACATGCCTTGGTTTGGTGTGGTCACATCACATCTTGAAACTGGGATGAAGCCGGCGCGAGCAGTTATGGTCAACATTCGAAAACAACAATTCCGTTGGGCAGAGTGCAGTGCAACATGCGCTCAACATGCGCTCGTCAATCTTGTATTAGCAAACGGTGCAGACATTTTGTCACGCAAGTTATACAAACTCTGTAGGCCGCGCCGCAGTCGGTCGGGCAGTGCGGTTCAGATTTGCTTCGATACCACAATGGAATGCGATGCGAACCCAATGCGCCATAATGATAGTGATGATTCGTGAAAAGTGGATCACGAAGCTGTACTGGTTTCTTGTTGTTGTTGTTGTTGTCGATGGTGATGATGGTTAGTTATATTATGGAAGCATTTTGACTGAGTAGAGCTCTTGATGGAAGCGATGTTATCCACTATAATGGAGCATATCGAACAATATAATTATTATGGCTTATGCGCGCATTCAGAGGTAATGTTCATTCAATATGCAATGCATCTTTCTCCTCGTCTTTCTATCTTTCTCTCAAGTCTTCGATGATTTAACTTTAAAGCCTGTTTTGATTCGAATAAAAAAGACCAAATAACAACAATTATGGTTTTATAATAACAACAATTTTATAATATTCTTTTATTATTAAATTACATATACAAGTTGTTATGAGGCACATATAAGAGAGCGAATATAAGGACCTTGATGGAAAATAAAATTTGATAATTGAAAGGTAAAATTTAGTGAGGAACATGCCTTCGAAAATTTCCTTGTATCCCAAATAAAATAAATTATACAGATTAAAATATTTCAAAATTATCAACAAATTTCTTTAGATGATAGTTTAAATTATTCTAGAAGATGTTTTGTTCTAAAAGGGGAATAACCTTAAGTTGCATAAAAAAGGCCAAAAACTCCAAGGGTTCATTAATTAGCTATATGGCAAAAATAAATAGATGCTTCTTAAGGCACGAATAAACTTTCATATTTTTAAACTTTTTTTGAACTGATTCCAACATTTCACCAAGAAAAGACGAATGTGGAAGATTTTTCTTAAACGTCTTATTACAGTACCCGTGGCATGGTGGTAAGTTCGTTGAATTGTCATGCCAGAGGTCTTGGGTTACATCCCTGTCTGTGCCATCTAAAGTTTCTTAAAGGTATTGCTAGGAATTGACGTATCCAAAAACAGTTGTTTTTGTCTCTCAAATTTGCTGTTCGTACTCGGCTAAAAACTGTAGATCTCCTCTATCCCTGGCAACATTACTCACACACTGAAATGGTTGGTTGGGAATTGTTAGTGAATAATGCGAAACGTTATTTGTTTTCAGCATTATTACTATCATTATCATAATCGGCTCGCTAACCAGGATCAGGTCATAGCCTCGTGTCTCATGTCAAGTCTCTTGAATTATCCCCCAAAGGATTCCGTCATAGTGGTTTACGCTATTTCTTCAGCGTAACCATGGTCTGCCAAGCTATCACATACTATTAAATGTGTTACAAAGGATTTCTCGAGCTGGATCCTCTTCGCTCATAAGAGATAGTTTTCCAGTCCACCAGAGTTTATAGAGTTTAATTTCTGTCACAATATCAGCTTCGAGGTAGATTGCACATGGTTCATTATTGAGCGTCACCGAAATCGCTCTTCTTCACATAAGTGCCCAAAAATTCTTCACAATACCTTATTCTCAAACTTGTCTAAAATTTCGGAGTGGTTTTTAATAAGTACCGAGGTCTCGGATTCATATGCAAGTAATATAAGAACTATTTACTCGTACAGCAGCAGCAGCTTCAAAGTCATGGTAACGTTTAATGGATTTAAAAAGCTTTGACAAAATGAAGTAGGTTTTGAGCAATCGTCTGCGTATTTCTCCTTCTATGTTTTTATCACCTGCTAGCTGCTACTATTGACCGAAGGTATTTGAAGAAATGCACTTCTTGACATTCATGATTCACTACCTTCATTATTTGACCAACTGATCTTTTCGCAGTTGACGCCACCAAGTACTATGATTTTCCTTCACTCATTCAAGCTAATATCTGGAAGGATCTAATGACGATAGTCCCTCTTGTTGATGTGCAAGAGCCACGGATTGCTTTCTCCAGCACCAAGTTTCAAAAAGACAGGCCAAACCATCCCCTTGTCGGAGTCTATAGTAAGTATTGATTGGTCTGGATAGCAATCTAGCTATTTTAACTTGGCTTGTTATACTGGTCATACTTATTTACTTACTTATGTATCTAATGTGACACAGGTGGCATGATAGTTAGTGCGTTGGATTGTCATGCTAGAGGTCTTGGAATTGATCCCTGCCAGTGCTACCTAAAGTTTTTTTCACGGGTACTACCTCTTGAGAGGAATTGACAATTTCTCTAAGAGTTGTTCTTGTCATGAAAAGTGCTTTCTCAAATTACAAATTCCACTATATCCCTGCAGTTACTAGCACGCAGGAATGGTTAAAAGTTGTAAGTCAATAGGCCCTGGTTCTTTACGAATTATTGCGCCACCTAATTTATTTATTTTTTGCTTACTTAGTTAGTAAGACCTGGTAAGCCCGTTGGGAACCCCTTAAGGAGCATAGATCATTTAGTACCCCTACGCGCCATCGTGTACGGTTCTGGAGATGTGTTTCAGCTCCCTCTAACTCCTGCCTTGTAACGCTGATTCCACCCGACTGTCTTGCCCCATGTGCTTGTCGGTACTTCAGATCTTCTTCCTCTTGTTTGAGCGGATTCCACTACATTACTTGGCCTGCAATGAAGTCGTTAACTTTTCGAAGCGTATATCCAATCCATTGCTACTTAAGCCTTCGTATAATTGAGTCTAGGTTCTTGACCTGTCCTTCTATGAAGGACCTTATTTAAAATACGGTTTGGCCAGAAAATCCTAAAGATGCTACGTAGACATCTATTCACGAAGGTTTGCAGCTTTCTTGTAATGGCTGAAGTAACCTTTCAAGTGCTGCTCCGATTTGAAATTTGTGGGGAACAGTTGGAGCTTTGATCATAAGCTGATAGAGTTATATCACCAAATTTTCATGGTCATGGTCAATCTAAACTGTCGTGTCAATTTATTTGGGATGCCGAATTCTCTCATGCCTTTGTATATGTTCAAAATCTAGTTCATTTATACAAAAAAAAAGTAAAACAAAATCTAATACTTTTTCCTTGCTTGTCACTTTGACATGTACATAGTTTTTGCTTCCTTCTTATCTATCGATCTTTTGTAAAAGTATCACGCATTACCTCGATCTTAATCTTGTAAAATAAAAGTAATCTTTAAATATTATCAAAAGAGTATCATTTGAATTAAAATTAACAGTATAGTTGTACCCTTTTTGGACTTTCCTAGGCGAAAGCCTGTAAACAGGTGAAAACCTAGAACATAAAATCTGATCAGTTCTTGATTTGCTGGGATAAAGAAACACTAACATTGTCCGATGATAGTTTTAGTGTACGGCTTACCGATCTTGTAGGGTTGAAGCAGTATTCAACAACATGATACCTTGTGTAAGGGATTTTTGGCAGTCTTTTGGCATTTCTGCATTTTCCCATAAGTGCACTATAATGTCATGAATTACTCGATAGCATGTTGAAATAGTTCCGCTAATATGAAATCAGATCCTGAGGCTTTGCCTCTTTACAGTCCTCTCAACCTCTTCTTAGCTTGATGGCGATAGCACATGATCTTGCTCTTAAAGTGGTTGGTGGATCATCCATTTCTTCGATCCAGTATGCCCGCAGAATAAATTATCAGTTTTCACCCTTCGTCCTTGCAATATGTGCATCGGTCCTATTGGTAGAACTTCCGCATCTCATGTGGATCTCGACCTCGGCTTTGTTCAAGTTCACTGATCAATTTTTTCTCCCAGGCTGATTTAGTCTGACTGTAAAGCCGTTTTTCTGTTTTTGTAGCAAAATTACAAACGAAATACAACAAAGAAATCATGGAACAAAATTAAATAAAGTTATGGGAACGAAATAACTTCTGAATTGATGAATGCTTGTTCTCCAAATTGAACAAAATTCTATGCACATAAATGAAGAGTGTTTGACTGCTAAAGACTGATGTCATTTAAACAAAGTAACAAAATAGCTTCCAAATATGGTATTGTTGCTATTTTATAAACACATCTTTATTTGGCTTTTCTTAGGCAAAAACCACATTGAATTAGTACTCCTCTTTTTTCCCACACACGATACAAAAATTGAACTTCTCTGGTTTCTGGTATCCAAACCAACTACAATACCAAACATTTTCAATAGTTCACACGACTTTTAAAAAAGAGAACCCTATCCAACGACAACGACGACGGAGCGAACTCCCATCTTGTCCAAAGAAGAAGAGCTTCCTCATCTTAACAATAATTACCAGCTAATTTCCTTAATAGGTTGTCGTTACAAGAAAAGAACAAACATCGCCACAAACAAAAAACAAACTTAAACTATACAAAGTAAATATACACAAAATCGTGCTGTAAAATAAAATTGGGACAGCGACCTAAAGTACCTACCATGCCTATAGTATATCTTATTACAACAAAACCTTACTTACCATCTTACCCACTCTCTTACCTTTTTCTCAGCTATCTTCATGTCAGCCATGATGATGCTCTAATATGGGTCACTGAAACAGTTTTTTTTTTTTTATATTTTATTTTAAATTAATAAATTTTATATGATGACGACTTTTTTTCCTCGTAAACATGAAGGTATGCAAGTCCTATATGTCGAAAGAGTTTTTTATATTGTTGGATGCCTTGAACAGATGTTGAACCATTAAAACCCATGTTGGGTCTTATGAGTTTACATTATCGATCAATATCTTTGATCTTTTGTTGATATTTTTATTTTTGCTGCTGTTTTTTTAAAATAGCCACGAAATGGTTATAAGACTCTAGAAGGAATTCTTCCATTTCTGTTAGACCAATCAGCCTTATAATAGAATCCTCCATAGACCACAGAAAAAGCAAACAAAACAAAAATTAATTCTAACAACAAAACGATTAAGTGCTTAAAACCTCACTACGAGATTTCAGCGCCTTCTTCCATTGTACAATCTGCAATGTACTGTACACCACCTTCAATCACACACTCGAGCAACCCACTCGTTTTTTGGTCTGGTTCTCGAAGTGAGCTTGAGTGTTGTTTTGGAGGATCCTATATCCGCTTGCCATCATCATCATGAGCATAGCTAAGCAAGAGCACGAAACTCTTGTTAGATTTTATTTTACGAGGACATTACCAACAACAGGGAAGTTGTGTATTGTCGGTTTTGAAGCTTGAAACTTTTGCAATATGTTTTCTAGCATCGATATAGGTGAATACTGCACACTCTTTTTAAAGAAGAAATTGATACCAGAGAGAGGTTTGGTTTGGTTGGTGTTGTATTTGTTGTTGTGGCCGTGTGTTTTGGCTAATTTTTGTGGTAAATATTATTGGTAATGGTACTTCGGTTTGTTTGAAGTGGTTTTGGGTTTAGTTTTTATTTTTCGTAATCATCATTTTCAATTATTCGAAGCATGTTTTTGGAAAAAGTTATGGATTTTCGTGAAGAACTTTTTTACACGAATGAGGTTATGTTGTGGATAATTTAAAAGCGGTTATTTAATAATATGGTTTTAAGAATTTTTAAACAAACAAACACATTAAATCATGTAGAAGTTTGCAGAATCCTCTGAAACATTAGAAACAGAAATGTTTAATACTACTATAAACTGTAGGCGTAGCCTCATTGGTAGTGTCTATTAACTGTCGACAAATTGTTTGTTGATAGCTCTATTGAAATAGGAAGACAGTCAAAGAATTAAATTGAGTTTTTAAAAAGAAAGTTGGGGTTCCACAAAGATGAATTCCTGGTCCAGTATTTTTTATTTATTTTTATATTTATACAGTTTTCGCTTACTCTCTTTGATATTTCAGGGTAATGTTGGAGAAAATATGCATTTGATGGCCTTACTGTGTTGCTTTCCTTTTTGTTTTGAATCTGAATTAAAAAAGAGTAGACCGATTAAATACGAAAGAGGGCTATTTTCCGACCCTACTACGTTTTTTTTTTTTTTTGCTGTTTATCTAACTTTCTGTAAGATGTATGAATATTTAAGGGCCTAAATATGTCTCATTGTCATTCTAAAGGAAGAGCTGATGTTATTTGGAACCCCCCTGACGCGAATACTAGCGCGGGCCACACTTTTCGTCCACTAATAGTCTATTGTATTTCCTTACATGGGAAATCCGGCTCGAAGGACCAAAATGTTTTGTGCAATAAATGTTAATTAAAAGTGCAAATAAAATTGACAAACTCAATATTTGTTTTGTACTATGTTAACTCGTTTGAGTTAAAAAAAAAAAAAACAAATTTATAATTCAAGTACTAGAAATATGTGACCTTGTTTTATTTATTTTCAAGCAGAATAGAAGTTTCAACTTTGATTAAGAAAATAATGAGTATTGGTGATAAACACTGCATACATCTAACAAAATATCTTTTCCATCAAATTTTCTATGACTAATTCACGAAGAATTTCTTTTTGACACAGTTGGGCAAGGACGATATTTATCAGTTGACTCTAAAGCAAAACTCCAAAAGTTATAACTCTAATTTTCAGTTGACTCTAAAACAAAACTCTAAAAGTTATAACTCTAAACTGTAATGACCCCTTCGTAAAATACTATGGTCAGGAAACTTTTCCTGCAAATTGTGACTGTTCCTTAAATTGGATAGCCGATTGTTGAAAACAAACGTCTTCCACATTAATATCTTCCAATTCCAGCCTTCAAAAAACATTACGAATAGCTCGATAGCGCAATATTTTTACCATACCAGTTTTCACAGCCTAATTTTTGAATAGGTAAGGTCGAATAACTCGGCCACCACAAACGGGCCAATCTACGAATTACACCAAGGAGAGCCATTTCAATTACCATTCTAAAAATTACTTACTTACTTACTTAAGGTGGCTCTACAGTCTAGGGTGGACCTGGGCCTCAACCAACATGCGTCACCAGCCAGCTCGGTCCCTAGCTAGCTGACCCAGTTTCGCACCCCAAGTTGGTTGAGGTCCTCTTCCAACTGGGTGCGCCACCTGAGTCGCGGTCTTCCTCTACTGCGCCGCCGTCCATCGGGATTGGTTTCGAAGACCTTCCGGCCTGTAGCGTTGATGCCCATCCGCTCTACATGACCTAGCCATCTAAGCTGTTGGACTTTAATTCTGCTAACTAGGTCAGTGTCGCTGTACAGCTCTCGAAACATCCTAAAACGCTCTCATCTTTCTTTGACAGGGTCCAGCCCTCAGCGCCATAAATGAGAACCGGGATGATGAGTGTCTTATAGATGGTGATTTTAGATGCTCGAGAGAGGACTTTACTTCTCAATTGCCTTCTAAGTCCAAAGAAGCAGCGATTTGCAAGAGTTATTCTTCGTTTGATTTCAGCGCTGGTGTCGTTGTCTGTATTAATAGCGGTGCCATGGTAATGTTTTGTCCAAGACGTCGTTGTTCAGTGTTCTTTTTTGATGACAGCATATACTTGGTCTTGCCCTCATTGACCACTAAACCCATCTTCTTCGCTTCCGTCGCAATGCTCAAAAATGCTTCACTGATATCACACTTTGATCTTCCAATTATGTCAATATCATCTGCGTATCCAAGTAATTGGATGGACCTTTGGAAGATTGTGCCTCTAGTGTTGACGGTTGAGTTTTGCACAATTCTTTCCAGATTGATGTTGAAGAAATCGCATGACAGTGCATCGCGTTGTCTTAAATCTTTTTTGACATCAAATGAATCGGTAAGATCTTTTCCGACCTTGATAGAGCAGCGTGCATTCTCCATCGTCATTCTGCACAAACGGGTAAATTTGACAGGGATGCCAAACCTAGACATTGCTCTGTAGAGCTCTTCCCTATGGATGCTGTCACATAAATCGCTTTAAAATCGATAAAAAGATGGTGGGTATCGATTTGAAGCTTCTGGGTTTTTTCCAATATCTGCCGTAGTGTGAATATTTGATCGATAGTGGACTTTCCTGGTCTGAAGCCGCACTGATAAGGACCAATCACGTTGTTGACGAATGGCTTCAGGAGTGCACATAATACGGCAGATCTTTTACGCAATGTTAAGGAGACTGATGCCTCTGTAGTTGGCGCAGTTTAGAGGGTCTCCTTTCTTATGTATCGGGCACACTATGCTGAGATTCCCCTCATCGGGCATGCTTTCTTCCGACCATATGTTGCAGATGAGTTAGTGCATGCTCCCTACCAAATCATTGCCTGCTGTTTTGAATAGTTCGGCAACGATGCCGTCAGCTCCAGCAGCTTTGTTTGACTTAAGTTTAGATATAGCTATCTTCACTTCGTCAAGGTCGGGTAGGCGGAATTGTTGATCTGCGTCGCCTAGGTTGAGTGGTTCTATCTCCCTTACAGCGGAATTCGGTTCGTCATCGCCGTTATATAATTTGGAGAAGTGATCTTTCCATATTTTCAGCATCATTCTAAAAATTACCGAGACAATTTTGCTGATTGATGAAGCCTCATAGGTTTAAATGGGACTAACGAAAACTACTGGTTTTTGCTATGAAAATTCAAATCATTTTGATGAATTTCAGGAACTCAATCAGCAAATATAAGACGTTGCTGCTGGTCGACGAGCTTGGGTTTATTTCCAAACTGAGCACTAATAGTCACATTGATTTGCTCATTAATAAATAATTTAATGTGTATGTGAAATGTGTTATTTCCATTTTTAATTTTGTTGCGAAGTGCTTTCATAAAATGAGTTAATAATTCCTTCACATTGAAAACTTTCAACTTTTCGTTCAATAATACTTTGTACGTTCTTTAAAGTTCTTTAAGTAGAATTAAGTACCAAATTACACCTTTAACAAAAAGGCTAGAATTGAAATGCCAGAAAGGAGATATATCAAAATTTGTAGTGAAAGAAATGGTGACACTAAACTTTTTACATAGTTTAGACTTATAGAACTTTCAATTAATAACAGGAACAGCTATCGACATAAGTACTCATTTTTTACTTTAAAAACTTTTGTTCACAAAATAAGAAGAAAAATGCTCCAATACTTTCTGCAGTACGTGAAGCAGCTTTTTGACACCAAATATGGAGTCCACTTTTTCGCAGTCTCTATCATTGAAGTCGTTTATAGTCGTAAAAGCATTTTGTTACAATTCCGAACACGAGTTATAGACCTAACATACCTAAATCAGTAACAAAAAAATATAGTACCTACATTTTTCTTATGCTTAATTGATGTGAAAACCATCCCATCACTTAAATTCAACACAATTACATATAAATGCAACCTTTTAGAATAACCGATTGACGTATTTAAGAGATCACAGGAAACGAACAGTAGGATAGAATACATAACGAAAAGTTGATGTTAGGCTTAATTTGATAAGCTGTGCTATATTTTCTATGATTTTATGATGAGTTTGTTACTGAAATTTAGACAGAATACCAAAACATACCCAATTTTTTTGAAACGATACAATTTTCCTTCTTTATCTTTGATCTAGAATCATATGTCATGAAACAGAAACATCATTTTGAGAATAATTACAATAAACCGACAAAAGTATATGGTAAAAAATGTAATTGTGGCTTTTATTCGATGAGCATTTCCGTTTCCCTTCAAGCTTATTATATTGTTGAGGTTTACCAAAAAAAAATGTGTGAAAGTTGTAGGCATCAATTGTTGTTATATTTTTTCATCACTTTTTATTGTAGATATTAAAAAAAAAAAAAAAAACGTTGTGTGCACGCATTTCCTCACTTGAAGTGAAAACAAAATAAATAATAACAATAATTATTATACTCTTTATAAGTCTGAACAAAAAAACTATACCCACTCTCGAAAAATGTTAACTATGATAAATATTATTTTCTATTTTTCCATTCAATCAACAACCCATTGCCACACAAATTATAAAGACTCCACCTGTGTAACAAATTAATATCAAACTATTAAACACAAAAACAAAAACAACTTTCCATTAAACAATAATAAAAATAAAGTTCGACTTCCTATAGACAGATCGATCTAATGCAGCCTACCACAATCTAAACTTGAAATCTTCTTAATAGTCCACCACCGCACATTTTATTTAAAAATCTATTGGGTATATTTTCAATTAGCACAGAGCAAACACAGAAAAACACTCATACATAGTATAAACTATTAAACTATCAAAGAGAACAATTAATGCGTTATCCTAGTTTAATTTATGTTCTTTTTCCCAGAGGATTTGCAATGTGTAGAGGTTGTTGGATATTTTTCAAATCATTCGTTTTACTTTCTATTGAATTCTTGTTAAATTAACTACTTTTCGAAAAACTGATCGAGGAGTTGTACCATCGCGATATCGACTCGTATCTTGTATCTTGTTTTTTTATTTTTCGATTGTACTTTAGGATCGCGGTTAGTGTAACGCACAACGCATGGATGCGGATGCAGTAAGGCCATATCTTATATTCTATACGTGTTTTGTGTATTTTTGTTTTCTTCATTTATTTTATTGTTTCTTACAACAATATTTTCTCTTGTCAATGCGTTAATTGGCATTTGAAGTGAAATGTCTTGAGTACGTCGATGTGTAATGTTCACAAAATGTATGCAGAGAATTATGTAAATCTGTGAATAAATTGCTTTTCCTTTTATTTTTGAAGTCATTATACGCATAATGAGTAATAGCTTGTTGAATGTACGACTGCTTTAGAACCAGCTTCTGATATTGAGCTCGAACAGAAAAAACGTGACTCATGAATTTACATATCAATAGAATCTGCATTTAATTGGGCAGATTGAGGTAAGATGCTTAACCAACTCAAATTCAGGCCGAATATATGCATATCAATCAAGAATTTAAGTTTTTGTGAAGCTCGTTTCCAGGATGTGCTCATTTGCTGCATCTTCAGATATCTTAAGAAGGTATAACATTTTTTTGAGAACAAGGGTGGAGAAGGATAATTCAGATGAGTTATATGGAGAAAGGTTCAGATATCATTTTTATTCCCATTATTCCTTTAAAGAGGTAATCTAGCATCAATGCCAATATTTGTCATAGTAACTGTTAAATATTTAATGCTCAAGAAGAAATCAATTTTTTTGATGTGGTTTGAATAAATGAATTCAACATAAGAAAAGAAAAAAAAAAAAAGTTCGAACCTCAGCTCTTTCGTTTTAAAAATGAAAAATGTATTTCATTTGAAGCTAAGAACATTTTGGCCAGAAGTGATGTAACTTGCCTTGAATTAATTAACTTTTAATTCTTAAATTTTTTGGTAATGATTTTTTTTTGACCTAAAACAGCCTTCGAGGGAAGGAGTTTTGAATTAAATGATTAAGAAAAGAAAGAGAAATTTCTTCCCATGTTATTTTTGTGAATAATTTTCAAAAAATTCATTGGCATTACAATCTACATTTGTTTTCCAAACACTAGAAATTGGAATAAATTCAAACAAAAGAGTTGAGTATCAAACTTTTTTTTGTTTGTATTTTCTTAATTTAGAATTCCTTTCTTTTAAAATCAGAATTGTGTTCATCCTTCGAGTTTGTTTTTTAATCAATTAAGGAATCCATTGATTAAAATCAATATAAACTTATTGAACAAAGAGATTGCTAGAAAAACCAAACCTCTTCAAGCTATAATAAATTAGCAAATTTGTTGGCAATTAAGTTAATTTCACGCTGAAAGCATTTTTAATTATGATGATTGTTCCAAAAGGTTTAATTAAACAATTTTAATTCATTCTTTTTTCTTCATACTCCGTATACACTCTTTAGATTAATGATTGATTGGCAAAAGAGGAGTATATATATAGAACTATTTGGAAGATTTTGCAAATTGGACTTGCAATTTTTTCTACACCGCACTTAATTATATCTTGAATCATTTTATTGAAAGCAAAGCAAAACAAAAATGTAAGAATGAAAGTGTTCTTTAGATCAATTTAATAGCTAAAGTCATTAAATCGATGATTGAATGGTTTGATTTTAAGTTCTCACACTTTTATTTTTTGTGCTTATTCATTCTAAATAAATGTAGGATGTGCTTTAAGGCACAGTTACTTTCAATTTCAATTTCACACACTAATCGATAAATAGACCATAGCAAATCTATATCTCCGCCTTAATGAAAGTATAAAGCTTTTTCAGAGGCTTGTCGTATTTGTTTCATGGGAAACTATCTTCAAGCTAGGAACAATTGGTAAAAGTGTCTCTGCTAAGCATGGCGGCCTAAAACCGACAAAAGTCAAATAAGAACAAAAAAAAGAACAAACACAAAAAAAAAACGGATGCTAAAACTCTAAATTGCCATAAAATATGCAACAATCATGTCACCCCAATCCATGGGGTATCCAGCACGAATCCCACAAAAAGTAAGTAGTTCAAAAGATGCATGCATACAAATATCCCCATATCATCAGTTACTACTGCTGCTGCTGTTTCTTCTTCACCTTTTTTGTTATTTCCAGCTTTAGCTTTTCAATTTTCAACCATATATGACCTTCTTCCACCGATACTGACACTCAAATTCAAACTCCACCAAACCACTCCACTCGCAGCATGGGATCCAAATATATAAATAAAGCCTTTTCCTTCTAAAGAAATAGAAAAAGATTTCAATAAATTATGCCCACCAAGTTGAATGTTGAAAAGTCTTTTTTAGCTGCTTTTTGCAAAGACAGAACCTAGAGAGTTAGAACGAACGCAAAACTTGTGTATATGTTTAAAGCCGCGACTCGTAAATGTAACTTTATTGCTGGAGGAGATTCTTTGGCATTAATACCACACCACTAGTTCCAAATCCAAATCCAAATACAGACGCAACCAACAACAAAAAAACAACAACGATCTGCCGGTGAAGGTGACAGCCTTCTTCTGGGAGTGAGGGTTACAAATGCCTGCTGCCACTAATATCATCGTTCACTAAATAGGTTATTAGAACTTGTGACAATGTTCCGTGCTCGTCTTGGTCTTGGCCGTCTTCGTTGTCGTCGTCTCCTTGGTCTTCCTCGATGCGGTTCGACATTGCAAAAATTGAGGTCTTTGTTAGTTTTGGGTTTAAGTAAGTTTCTTCTGTCTGTCTGTCTTTTCTTTCTTTTTTTGTCTGTCTGACAGTCTGTCTGTTTGTCTGTATGTCTGCCTGTGGTTCTAGGCCGACTTGATGGAAAGGAAAGGTGTTATTTGGTTGAGATTCTTTTTTCAGCTGATTATGCATTCGTCATTTCAGGTTTTATTTTTGTATTATTTCTCGTTACACGTGTACCTTTATATCTACACTGGTTTTAGTCCGCATGTGGTATGCAACATGCAATTTTGTTGTATGTTACAGGAAATGATAAACTCCATTTCTATAGTTGTTTTGTTTTTCTTATGATGTTACATACTTGCGTGCGGTCGAATGGTTGAAATGGTTATATGATTACTTCTTTGACACACAGAGAGGCGCTCAGGCTTGTTTCGAATGAACTGGTTAGAGTTGGACGATGATACTGCTTTGGGTGGTAGTTTAATTTATAAGAGTTTGGATAAATTGACTTCCTATGTTATTGACCATAAATGCACAGAGAGAGGGTTTATTTTGATCTTATCAGGGTTGTGAACCTTAAGGGCATTACAAAACTCACTTTTAAAATTCAAGTGGAAGTATATGATCTGATAAAACTGGTTTAGAATACACCTGGTAAAAAATATATAAATTGGTTTTGTAGAACTTGGCTATTTATCTAATAAAATAAATGAATAAATTACATAGTTTTATGATCACTTAACAATTAACTTTTATACAGATAGTTCAAAAAACCAAGACGGGATAGTCGTTTATTTCATCTTCCTTATCACTGTAGCATGTTCCAGGAAGAACTTGTGGAAATCAATGAAGCCCTATCTTGGCTCATAGAAAAAGAAATATCGGCTAGCGATACACGCATCTTTTCAGATAGTCAAGCTGCGATACAATCATTGAACTTTGTCGTGATAAACTCGTTTTAAGCCGGAAACAATCGATTATCTCTTATGGCGATGACGATCAGTTCAACATTTAACTTTTTTGGGGCTAGGTTATAGAGACGTTCCAGGAAATTGCAAAGCTGAAGAACTTGAAAAAATTGAACAACTTTACCTTTGATGGGAAACAAATCCAACATGCTTCTTGTAGACCATGAAACCATAAACAAAGCAAACCACGGATGGTCTAATAGCACAATTTGTCAGTCAAATAATTCATTTAGTCAATGCTTGATGCTTAACACTCAAAGCAACTCATTTCAGCTGGTGGATTGAACAGAAGCTTCGTTAACAGAGTCCTTACAGGACACTGCACCATGGAGAATGATCTTAGTGCTAAAATTTTAAATAGAAGCAACAACAAATCTATTTAAGATAGACGAAGTAAAGGATAGTTAAATTTTAGGGACTGGTGTTGATTTCTAAGGAAACAGAAATTATTTTGGAAATTCCTATCATTTAATTTTATTATGATAATATTTGTATGGTTCAATTATGCGTGAATTAAAATATCTGCCAAATGGCCGCAACGACTTCGGTGGCACACCTCTATCCGATGGACCAAATTTTCGGTGACACTGAAGAATAATTGAGGTTATATACCCGTAAAGTACCGAATTATCTCATTCTTTAGCTCTCGAATTGTTAGTGGCTTATAGACGTACACTTTTTCTTCAATTGTATTTATGCATAATGTTCATAAGCCACGAGCTTGACGAGTAAAGGTAGACAGTTCTTTGACACATTATCCCAAACTGCAGCAGTATTTTGATGCGCATTTGGACGATTAAATTGTCCAAAAAAATCACGAATTGCACGATATGAATTTTGATTCGAACGCCTATTTTCATAATGAGCCAGAATAACTTTAAATCGCTGCTCGATTGTGTATCTTTCCATGATTCAATTTAAATCAGTCTAATATTAAGAATTGTCAAATGAAATGCAGAAAGAAACTTGACGTTTAGATGTGGTTTACATTAAACATCTTAAAATTTAATTACCTTTCAAAAGTGATATCCTCGAGTCTCCTCAAATGAGCTGCTAATGAGACATTTAATCTTTGTAAAAAGTAGTTGAAAACACATTCCATTATCGTAACTACCTCCACACAAAAAATTGTGGTATAATATTGCTCCGTTGCAATGTTAAGGACGGACAAACACGCAAACAAACAAGCTGACTTTTTCATCTATAATTTTAATATAATTTATGAAAAAATACCATGTTCGGGAAACCTTTCTTGCATTATTGCGATTGTGTCATTGCTTTTACTGCATTTTTTCTATTTTATAATAAATATTAAAAATTTATAAAACTTTGGCTATAGCGTCTATCGTAGGTTTAACTTGGCAAAAGTCAAAAGATAACAGCTTCAAAATTAGCAGTTACACAAATATGTAGCTTTTTTTAAATAGAATCTCTCCTTGGAAGACCCTATGCTATATAACTATATAATTTACTATTCTTCATGTATGGAAATGTGTGTTCCTAGACATCTGACAAAATTGTGGGTGTAAAAACAAAAAACACATTTGTGTACTGTGGCGTATACGTAATTTTTTTTTTTGAAACAATCTGGTTTGTATTTTCTATAGACTTTTCTTTTTATTTTGTATCTAAATAAGATGTGATACTTAATTTCTTTTTCTTTTTATGGGAAATATTATCTACGGTCCTTAACTATAGACAAAAAATAAAGAAAAACCTTACTAATAAATATGTACTTTTGTCTAATTACCACTTTACAGGATAAGAAATAAAATTAGGCAGTAATAAAATTCTCAGCAAGGTAAAGCTAATTAAGTTATAAAATTAAAATCATCATATATTCGCTGAGATGTTTTTTAATGTAATTTACTTAACCAGAAATGCTCACACGACTATCATCTGCATTGACTTAATAGCCATATATGTTATCTTGCATGTTGTAATAAAACTGTAAATATCCCTTAACATTGCGCATCATTTTCATCCTCACTATAAACCTTCAATTAAATACCCCTATCTGTCGCTCTTCATCGTCATCTTCATCTATATCTTTATCGACAAAGTCAATGACCATCAAACATGTTCCTTCACATAAATGCACTTTCTAGCTTCAAAGTCTTTCTGCAATGTGAGATCCATCTCTCCAAGTTCAGTTTTTCTTAGCATGATGACATAATTATGTTATATAAAAATTCCTAATTTAATTAGTTGTTGCTTCTGTACGAGGCATTAAAACTTAAAATCACAAAACAAAGGAAACCGAAGAAGAACAAGAAGTGCAATTTTGTAGCCACGCTTCTTCGTCGTTGTTATGTAATTTCCAATGAGGGTACCTTCAAAGAAAATCTTCACTGAATCTCAATTCAATTGGAATTTTCGCTCAAAAGGAAGTCCAGGAAACTCAACGGCATTCTATAAGGTTTAAGTGACCAACCATCCGCCATCAGGAGAATTACACACAGAAATGTATTGTTTTTCTGTTGTTTAAGTTGGTTTTGTAATGTAAACCTTCTGATCAAGACTTTGTTCTTTAATTCAATTTATTACGTGATCATATCCTTAATTCCAATGCCAATGCCACTACCATTTCATCTACCAGGTGATATCTCAAGATTACTTTGATTTTATTGCTCAAGATCAATTTGAAGCCAGGGTTGTTTCTGACTTTGATAACCACATCAATTTCTGAGGTATTGAAAGGGTCTGACTATCGATAGAAAAACAAAAAGAATTTCGGTTTCGGTTTCCAAAACGAATCAAATTAAGCTTGAAATTAAAGTCTAGCTTCCTGTTTTCTTAACAGTATACCAGTTTAAAAACTATCTCGGTTCCATTGGTTCAAATTGAAAGTTCTTGGGTTTTAAAGCATAAAACCGTTTCAATCACTGTTAATTTACCTCTTTTCGTGCAAATAACCCTTCTTTGGTCCATTCAAAATGACTGGCTCGACTTTCAATCACATTTGATTGAATTTTCTCTCTCAAACCGCATCTTGAGATTAATGTAACAGCAAATTAAAATCAAATTACCTACAACCCGGTTTGTTGAACGGTTTGTTGTTGTGATGTTATTGTTATTGTTTTATTTTTATTCTATTCCTTTTTTCAATATACCGTCGACATTGCAGGTCGATGTGGCACTGTAAAATGTGTACGTGCCACCGGAGATGATGATGCAATGCTACCCCATAGCTGATGCGCGCTATACAATTATTTAGATGATTTTTGTTTTTTATTTTCTATTTCATGCGAAACTACTGGACTCTGCCACCTCAGAGAACATGAATCTTAAATTGCAAACATTGCGCATCTTATTCTAAGAGTTCACCTGTGTTTTTACCTATAGATGGTGTATACAGAAGAAGATATAAGTAACTGTTAATAGTATCTTCTTTATATTATTTCAAGTACCGATGGACGGGAGCGATGGCAACGGCGGCGACGCGACGGCTGTCTAGTTGTAAAGCTCTGTACGGTCCATAAGAATGGAGATAGATAATAACAGAGTGCAATGCTGCAACCAAAGACTTTTAATTCCCTTCAATTTGGATACCTATAAGCTTAAAGTTTTAGCCAAAATCCGCTAGTTTTGAGATTGTGATAACAGAAGTATTGTTTTTTTTTTCGCCCGATAATCCTCACACTTGTAAAGAAGGAGCTAATGAGAGAATTTTAATTGGTAGATAAGAAACCACTGTAAAGTTTAAAGGACAAGTAATTCGTACAGGAATACAATTGAAATGCCTTTTAAGGGAAATTTAATTTTAGGAAGGACAATATGGCTTCTTAACGGCACACGAGTTGCTGGAATGTTCTTTTAATTTAAGTTTGAGATAAATTGGAAAGATAAAACGGTTTGGAAAAAGTCCATTTTAAGACTGATTTCTGCAAAAGATTGTATAGAATTGTTTCGCAATTATTTTTGTTTGAAGACTAAAAGGGAAAAGTGTGTCTAAAGATAAATAAATTGATTGAATTTTTGAAATTTTACTTTTCGGACGAATCTTAATTTGTCTGAAAACTAATTTTTCTAACCATTTTTGTCTGAACCTAGCAAATTTTACTTCAAAACTAACAATATGTTGATTCATTAATGTATGTTTTAAGACTTTATACTTTTAGCTATGATAAACTGTAATACGTCAACCTTTGATAAATATGATTCAATAGATCTTGATCTATTGAAATCATCTACTGATTTGACTGATATAATTTATAATTTCTCAATATCATTTTGTAAGTTTCCTTTAATTAAGACTTAGTTAAAAATATCAGACATTTTGCTAAATTATCTGTTTTTCTAAGCTCTTTGAGTCTTTTTTTTAGGTTTCAGTATGATTAATATTGAATCTATAGTCGTTCTAAATCAGCACGGTCTTACTCTGCTTCCCTTTTTTAATGGAACTTGCTAAACAATTGAAAAGCATTATGTCCAACTTCATTAAGGTATTTGATAGACTCTCACTTCCAGTTTTCATTGTTCAATTAAGGAAACTGAGTTCATCTTTTGGATAAATAACTCTTTGATTTTTGGAATGGTTATGCGAATCAAACAAGATAACTCTGGAATTCTTCAAGGCGATTAATGCCTTATGCTCTTTTTTTTAATTATAAGGGATTAACCTTCTGTGTTGAAAAAATACTCTATGTGCACCATTTTTGCCGATGATGTTACAATTTTGAAAACTGTTTCAAGTTCTTGTGATTTTGAAGAATTTAATTGTAATTTCAACTCTCTTAAAGGTGTTGTCATTACTATCTGATTCTTTAAGTTGATAATTGTAAAACTATGAGCTTTACGGAAAAACGTTCTGTTAATTCATTTAACAAAATTTATTTTTTATTTCATACATTCCTCATCTATATAATGTTAAAGAAATTGAAAAACCTTAGATAAGAATAGAAATGTAGGTAGAAATGGCGATCTCAAGGCAACCTAGCCTGAGAAACGCTGTAGTGCGTCGTTTTGATACCAAAAACTCGTTTGACCTGTGATTGAAAAAGACAGATTTATAGAGCGATTATGTTAGAGCCTCTAATCTTTGTCTCAGATAGCTCATCGAGTTCTTGAAAGAATGCTTTTCCAAAGCATTTCGTTCTGTTGTTTTCCAAGAAGGACATTTGCAGAGGAAATGGATTATGGTTTCACTTTCTATTTGGTCACTACAACTAGGGCAAAAGGTGTTGTAGGAGATACCCAACTTCTCTGCATGAGCTCCTATAGGCCAATATCCGGTACAAACCGCAACAATCCTGGCTATGTCTTGCCTTGGTACCACTATGAACCGGAACCCAGATCAGGGTGACACCGAGGTTAATATTCAGGCTCGCAAGCTCATCGCGACATTGCTGGACCAATTAAGATGAGGATGTGGCCAAGAATTTAAGGACTCAGAAAAGATCCCAGAACCAACTCCGCACTCCATCTTTGAGCCGTCAGTAAAGATGGTTGTGTTGAAATCTATCGACACGATGTCATCCTCACAATCTTCTCTGGATGGGAAAATAACCATAAAACCCTTACTAGGGCTCAAAGTAGGAGTGTAGTAGTCAGTGACTACCAAGATAATATCTGAGGGAATCAAGTTCGTTGTGTTGCTGTGACCATAAGGTTTTGACAACCAGCTGTTTGATTCCTTCAGCTTAATAGCGCTGCAGGAAACTATGTATTCAATAAAAAGGTCGGTTGGTAAAGGATCCAAAATAACATTTAAGGCGTCCGTTGGAAAAGTACGCATGGCCCATGTGGTGTCCACGCAAGCTGTTCTCTGAACCTTCTTTAGCTTATCAATATTATGTTAATATCGGACGAACTACAGCTGTGTACGTTCATAAAATCATCTTCGACTGAAGTCCCCACTTTTTGCCGAAAGTTTTGCTGCAGGCTTAGAAGGCAACACAGGCCTTCTTAACCCGTACTTCAATATTTAGTTTCCGGTTTAGTTTAGGGTCGAGTATAACACCCAAATATTTTGCACTGGAAGACAATGATAGGATTTGACCGTTGAGTCGAGGTAGCGTGAAGGGCGGTACATTAGTTTTGGTGGTAAAGAGCAACAGTTCAGTTTTACTTAGGTTAACTCCTAGTCCACAACTCGTTGCCCAGTTGCTAACTTTCTTCTTTCTCCGTGATTTCACTTATAGCAGAGGTGTACTTTCCTGACACCAATAGCACCAAATCATACGCATCATCACTCGACATCTCTCTAATTTAACGAAAATTGTATCCATGATCATAAGCCATAGAAGAGGCGAAAGGACACCACCTTGGGGTGTTCCCCTACCCACGTGTTTTGTTGCGATTGTATTGCCTAGAGAGGCTCGAATCTTCCTGCCACTGAGCATGGAAATAATCCATTCTCGAATGAAGTCTTCTACACCGAACTTAACGAGCGATTCTTCTACGTATTCGGTAAGGACGTTGTTAAAAACAACTTCTTTGTCTAGGAAGGTGGCAAGAGTAAATTTTTTATAATGGATTGTTTGTTCTACAGTACGCACAATCTCAAGGAGGGCAGTCTCCGTAGATATGCCCTTAAGATAAGCATGCTGAGAGCTTTCGAGAGGTCGTCCAAGTAGGATTTCTCTAATATGGTAATCAAGAATGCGCTGTAAGGTTTTAAGCACAAAAGATGTTAAGCTTATTGGTTTGAAATCCTTCGCGGATTCGTGACCTCGCCTACCTACTTTCGGGATAAAAACTATTTTGACCTGTCTCCACTACATGAGCACATGTTTAAGAAGGAGGCATCCTTTGAAAATTTGTTCCAGCCATGGATAGCTGCAACATCATGCGACTTTTGAAGCATAACTGGCAGTATGCCATCCATGCCTGGGGGTTTATATGAAGAAAAAGTGTTGATGGACCACAAAATATTTTCTCTAGTTATAACCGAATTGACTTGCTCCACACAAGCTAAGTTTAGCTTTGTGGTTTCAAGTGATTCGGGGTTATCACTCTCGCAACCCGGAAAGTGTTCTTCATCAGTAGCTCAAGAGATTCGGCTGGAGAGACTGTCCAGGTTCCATCAGGCTTTTTTAGAAATGAAGGATTACAATGTTCCTTCGAAAAAATTTTCCGAAGGCGTGGCATATCAATTAATTTTGGTATGATCTTTGGAAGATTGTAGAAAACAAAAATAAATAAATTGGGTGGCGCAACAGTCTGTTGAAATACTAGGGCCTCGTGACTTACAACTCTCAACCATTCCTGTGTGCAAGTACTGTTTTCAGGGATGGAGGGGACCTGCACTTTTAAGCCGAATCTGAACGGCTAATTTGAGAAAGAACCTTTCATGATAAGAATTACTCTTGCACTTTTTGTCAGTTCTTCGTTAGAGGCAGTATTTGTGAATAAAACTTTAGGTGGCACAGTCAGGGATCGAACCCAAGACCCTTGTATGACAGTCCAACGCACTAACCATCACGCTACGGGTACTACTTCTCTTAAGTAGAAGACATTAATTTGAAAACAACTAACTTAAGATGGTGCTTCAGTCCTATATAAGCTAGGGCCTCACCCAACAAACTTCTCCATCTAGCTTGGTCCATAGCTAGATGTCTTCAGTTTCGCGCTCCAAGTCGGGTGAGGTCACTTGTCAAAAACCTTTTTTGACATCGAAAGTTTCTGTTAAGTTGTTTCCAACCTTTATGGAGCAGCCCGAATTCTAGATGGTCATCCTGCACAAACAGACGAGTTTGGCAGGAATGCCAAAACTAGACATGGCTCTATACAGCTCGTGCTTGTAGATGCTGCCATATGTGGCCTTGAAGTCGAGAAAAGATGGGTTATATGGATTTGATGTTCTTGAGTTTTTTGCCCAGGATCTGAAGTATTGTGAATATGTGATCGACTTTGGACTTTTTTGGTCTACAATCACACTGATAAGGACTTGTCAGGTTTTGACAATGGGGTTTAGACATTCACACATTACGGCAGAGAAGAAAATAATTACTAAATCATTTTTGAGTCTTATAAGAATTGCAAAAACTAAATAAATTTAAGCTTAAATTAAGTTTGAAAATAATTAAAATGGTGTTTCTTCTTCTTAAAATTGTAATTTTCTGAGAATCAAACATTTAACAATTAGGTTAAATAAATAATATTGACCATTTTTTTTAGTAATTTTAGTGTTATATAACTTTGCTGATAAGTCCATTTCTTAAAAATTGGTTAGTCCAACATTTGGCCTATTAGAGTTATTGTCTTTTTGCCATTATTTACCTTTCATAAAATTTCCAATGACACAAGAAATCACGAAACACTCTCCTGTAACATTTAGGTTATAGTGGCTGTCAAAGATGGAAACGGACACACTTAGACCAGTTTAATGGCCCATTGTGATATCCTGTAACATTTGCTTTTCACGATTATGTTTTTACTGGTTTTAGATTAAAAGATATTGAAAAGTGTGAATAATGCCTTTAGTACCGATCAGTAATTTGTTGATGAAATGCGGTCTCAAGTCTCTCATAAAGATTATGCTTATTTCAAACACGAACATTTTTCTTTTTAACATAAACCTGTTAACTTGGAAATAACCTTCATTGCTGAAAAATTGTGAATCTAACGAAGAACTATACAGTCTTCAACTTTTGCAAAATGAACAAGTGACAACTTTAGTAGTCAAATTTCCACTGTTTGTTAACGTAGTTTTGATTTAGTCACACATACTTTCTTAGAAATCAAGACTAATAGCTACTCGTACTATTGTTCCCAAGAAAGAAATCACTGCCTTAGAGTATTTTTTGATATCTTGGGCAATTTTTGTCATTTGAGAGTAGAAAATGAAATTGCATTGATTTTCCTTAAAAAATATCAATAATTGTATTTTCCTAACCCAACCTCCATCTTTTCATGTTTTGAAAAAAAAAAAAAATGTCAACATTTCTTTTATCCACTCAATGCAACTTCTAACAAAATTCTTCGATCTGGTCTTGCTCTGGAATTTATTTGTTTTCTTTATGTACTCGTCCACTACCTAAGAGTTACCTATAGACTCCATCAAAGACGAAAACCAGAGACACTCTTCGAAATGTCTTGATAAACTTGTACCCAAACGGTATCTTCAATAGTTTTAAATGTGGTAATTAGCTAGAAATGCTTTTATTACAAGTCGAAGATTTAGCTAAACTTTCCTTCACACCAGCTTATGCCATCATATACTCTTAGAAGAGTGTCTCATCTCGATCTTGTCTTGTTTGGTAATGCCCATAATTAGCTCATGATGATGATGATGGTCACAAGTTACAAAACATCAACATTTTTCACATAATTGAAAAGATGTGTTTGATTTTCTGTCTGGCAAGCTTGATAATCTCATCTCTAGAATGATGAACAACATTAAAGAAAAACAAGACTACAAAAATAAAAAGAAGAAGAAGAAGCAGAAGAAGTGTTGTCTCACATCAAGAACTCGAATTACAAAAATGCCCCGACAACAACTCACACGATAGAAAATTACTGTTTTTTTTTTTACTTCATATTGTAACTTCAATTAAAGAAAAATGGCGCTGTTTTCCTACAAGGCTAACAAAAATATATAAAAGAAGAAGAAGATACTCTTCGCGTTTGGAATGCTCTGTGTCCAGTCCATGAAGTTTTTAACTACATCTTATATTGCTCCAGAGTTGATGAACATGTCTCAAACTTAACCGAACTATCAATCTGATGGAATCTTTGATCTTTTTTATCGACTCAAACATTTTTACACACAACATTTTTATCGAATTGAGGATGCGGACAGCAATTAAGCATAATTTTCAAGACTTTCAAAGGCTTTAAAACTTCACGCACGAAATTATTTATTTATGTTATTGTTAAGATTTTTGCGCGCACTAAACTACAAAATTAGGACCACGCTTGGGCTGAAGCTTGTCTGTTTGATGGGCTGATCCACTGTTCCGAAAACTCACATCTCAAGCTCAATTTAAGATCGTGCCTTGTCGTCCATGATGGTTTTTAATGTGATTTTTAGCATCATTTAAGCGAGCAAAACATAAATGCGGCCTAAATAATTCTGTGTCCTAAATCCATACATCAAATCTGACGCGCTCTTGACTTGACCGAGTTCCATTTCATGGTCAATCCCTCTCGGAAGTCTTTACCGGAAAAATTTCACTTAGTGTCCGAAAAGCAAAATTAAAAAAAAAAGTGATGTTCTTTACAAAATTTAACAAAAAAGAAAAATGTTATTAAAAAAAGAACAATCCATCATCAACAATTTGTTTTATGGGCCAGAAAATTACCATTCGTGCATAATTCTATATTTTCTTCTTCTTCTTCTTGTTTTTCCTGCTGCTTTTAAAGGTTTTGAGTTCTTTTGCTAATTAATTGCAGTTTTATGTAAACTTATAAGAAAAAAAAACCTAAGAAAAGAAAAGACGTGTCAAAAAAAGTAGCAGCTCACACGTTACATGACCGGCGGCAAGCGGCGGCGCGGCGCATCATAGGCATGATGGTGATGGTGGTTATAAGAACCATCATTAATTAGAGCCTCTCTTAGCTGAGCTTAGACCTGAAAGAGCCAACACCGTCACTAGTTCCCATTCATCATCTCTGCTGATTAGGTATTTTTCCGCAATGTAATTTAATTGTTGCTTTGGTTCGGTGGCGTTAGCCAAGAAATTTAATAGTGGGCCAAGCCATAATGGAAAATTAGGATGAAATCGTATTTGTCTTTAACTTTAAAGAAGTTTATGTTAATTGACTTATTCAAGGGATGAAGGTTGAAAACTGAGTCCCAAAAACTGCTGTTTTAAGGTTTTTCGTAAATGTTAAACATGAGTCTGCTCATTTTTGATCAATTATTCAATGATTTCAACATTTAATAGAATCTGTCCCACTGTGTTACCACATGACTTTGACGTTGTTAGACAAGACAGCCATCAATCTGGGACCATAATGATGACTATGGTGATGTTTGATGTTTGATGATGAGAATGAGTACGTCTAGCTTTGCTCTGATTGCCTCATACCATATAAAAAAAAAATTGCTAATGATGATTAATTAATTATGCAATCTTATTTAATTAAGTTACATATGTCACTCTTCTTATATAAAATAAAATTAATGATTTTTTACTTTTTTCTTTTTGCAGACTTTATTTTTGCTTCAAAATGTTCTTCCAACGCAAACAAATCGTCTTTTTGATGCTGGTGATGATCGTGAGCTCAGCGACAGCAGCGAAAAAGATGCGACGACCTGTCAAGCCAGCGAAAACATTTCCCCGAACAAATGTAACACCTTCGCCAGCTCCAATTGTTGCATCGACTACCGCAGCTCCTGCTGTTGCGGCTCCTGCTGTGGCAGCAGTGACAGATAATATTGCTGAAGAATCTTATCAATCGATGTCAGTTGTTGCACCAAGTGGGGCAGCTATTGAGGGTGCAGATGGTGAATTGCCAAAACCTTTGATTGGATTGAATGGTGGAGATACCTCCGGAATGTCGTCGGAGTCGAAGAGTGAAAAACCAACTATTAGTCCAGTGGGTATGATCGAGGAGGAATGCGATCCGGATATGATTGGATTCGAAATTATAACAGGGTAAGTTTGGAAATTAATACATTTGCTTGAATAGAGGATTACTTTTTATTCTAAATAAATAATGAGCCTATAGGTGGCACTGCATTATTTTTTATTTTGCATTCTAAAACAGATTTAAATCGACATTTTTGTTATTAAATGGTTATAGCAAAATGCTTAGAATTGAATGTTTCTTCGGACATTTTGTTTCAAAGAACATTTTAGCAATGGTTGACTTTACGCCAATTTAAACAAATATGATTTAAAAAAAAAAACAGAATACAATTTTTAAAAAATAAATTAGTTGGTGCAAAAGTCCGTAGAGGACCAGGGCCTAGTGACTTACAACTCGCAACCATTCCTGTGCGCGAGTAATTGCAGGGGACCTAAAGGAATCCGACCGGCTTATTTGAGAAAGTACTTTTTCATATCAAAAATTATTCTTGAAGAGTCTTTCAATTCCTCGCAAGAGGCAGTACCAGGGAATTCATTTTTAGGTGGCACAGTCAGGAATCAAACCCAAGACCTCTTGCATGCCAGTCCAATACATTTTTTTTAAAACTTTAATCTTGAATGCATTTTGACGTAAAAATTCATAAAAACCTTAAAATCGTCTCTAAAATAGTTCGTAGTAATTTATTTTTGTCAAGAACCGGAATGTGTAAAGACATGTGTTCTTATATAAACCTTATGAAGAATAAAGTACTATACAGATGTTTTTAAAACATTATTAAGTATTTTTACAACAACTTAAATTTATTTGTTTGTTCCTTAAGAACTATTGCAACATGCGACGTGGTATAAGCTTGCATGAAGATTGGCATTAGCAAAATGTAACTAATAGTTTGGCTTAAATGCCTATCAGTATCTTCAAACTAAATTTATAAAGGCACTGCTTTTCTCACTCAAGAGATTTGGCGGTGCTAGAAGATACCGAATTCTCAATACCCTTTTATTTCCGAACTTATTAAAGCTCAGTTATTCGAGGAAAAAATCACATCTGGTATTCAAACCAGGTAGCATATTCTTTTAAAGATAAGCTTTTAGTTTTGAAAACTACGAACGATTTTTAACTGTATTCGTTTTCAAATTGACACAACTTGGCCCTATTAGTACTTGATAACCAAATTATTTGATACCGATTTTAGTGATTTAAGCAAGTACCGTATTCTATTACAAGTGCAGAGCCACCTGTCAATCAACTTACGCGCGACAATGATGGGGTGAGCCCCAACTTTTCTCATCATTGTAAATTTAAAATTTTATGCTATAATATCACGGGTCTTCAGTTTTTTTAAAATTAGTCTTAAGTTATAAGAATCTTTCTTAGAGGAGGGAAAAGAACGGGAATATCTAGAATATTTGGAAAATTTAAGCGTAAACTGCTTTCCAGCTGTAAGAAATAATAGACTTGGGAGAGCAAGTAGTGGAATATTGTGCGGTTTTATGTTTATATGTGTTGATAATAAAAGTTTCAACAATTATGGAAACTAAATTTTGATTGATATAGTTTTTTGGTTCAAATCATTTTCAAATTTGTCCTGTTTTTAAATTATTCTAATTGGAGCACAGAATATGATGAGCTACAAAGTTTTTTAGTAAATAGTAATTTAAAAAACCTCATGATTATTGGTGATTTCAATGGTCGTATTAGCAATTTTCAAAACTCTCAGATTCAGAACGATGGGAGGTTTTTCAATACGAAAAACTCACTAGATGAATGTTATAAGGGTAACGGAAAGTTACTGTTAAAAAATGTTTGAAAATTTTGGTTTTTTGTATTAAATGGGGTTACGAACGAAGATTCTAGTGGTAACTATACATTTATTTCAACCCAAGGATGCTCTGTTATAGATTTGTGCGTAGTAAAGCGAGATTGGCTCAATTTAAACAAAAGTTTTGAAGAACACCCAGAGAACTTTTCAAATCATTTTACAATATTAGTCTCATGTGAGTTCCATTCAGAAAAAAAAATGGAGAAGTTGAAGAATATCCAATTAGCAATAAAATAAGATGGGTTGAAAACAAGGCTGGTGTGTTGATGGTCTGTTATCAGAATGTATAGAATCTGATACAGTTTCTTTTTTTGAGCTAATAAGACTATCAGCAACCCACAGATTTCGTCCCTCAACACTAATGCCAAAATCAAAGTGGTATGACGATGAATGTAAGAAATGTAGGGAAAAGTCTTTCTCTTACCTAAAATTATTTAGACAATCTAACAACGAAACTCACAGAGGAAATTACTTTGAACAGAATAAAAAATATACAGATTTGTGTAGACAAAAAAACCTGGCAAACTTGTAGACTGTAAGGATTCAAAGTTATTCTGGTACAATGTACGGATTTTGGGAGGTCGCAGCAAGTCTTTTTCTTTAAGTATTAGTGTTGAAGACCACATACTTTGAAGGTTTACTACTGCCAGATCCTGACCAGAATTCCATCAGTTTTGCCCTGCAAAATGTTTTAATGGATGAGCTAGACTCTTCTTTTACCATGGTTGTGATGTTGGCACCTATAAGCAGAATGAAAAATAACAAGGCAGTGGGTTTGGATGGCATTCCTATCGAATTTTATAAGAATTAAACAAAATGTTTACAGAAGAGAAATTTCCTAACTACTTAATTAATATCTTTAAAAAGGGTAATCCGAGTTCACTAGAAAATTATAGAGGCATTTCAGTTCTAAGCTCACTAAGAAAACTGTACGCACAAATGTTGTACGTTAGGCTTGTAAATTGGATTGAAATAAATAAATTGATAAGTCGATATCAGGCTGGTTTCTGGGTGGGCCTTTCAACGATTGACCTAATTTCCCCCATACGAGCCTTGCCAGGAGTTTTATCGACAAAAAGAAGCCTCTATACACTTTTTTCGTCAAATTTAAAGCTGCGTTTGATACCATCAACAGAAGGTCACTTTTAAATAAGCTAGCAGTTATTGGTCTTTCAACCAAATTTATTCAGATTTATGAAGACATTTTATTAAACACATCGAAATCCTTTAATACCGAAACAAGCGTTCCACAAGGCTGTATATTGAGTCCGCTGATGTCCGCTCTGATAACCCAGTGACATTGCAGCTTCAGATAAATAAACTTAAACAATATTGCTGTTGGTGGGATCTCAAAATCAAAACTTCTAAATCTAAAATTATGATTTTTAAACACAAGAACCGTTCAGATAATATTATACGAAATTGGATATTATGTGGTACCACTATTGAAGTTGCCAGCGAGTATTAATATCTTGGTTTTACTATCACTCATAATTTGAACTTCAAAAATCATATTAAAGAGAACTTGGTACTAGCCACATCAGCCTTAAACTCGATGTGGTCACATTTTTTTTTTCATTAAGCTTCGTGGACCCTACATCGCAATTTAAGGTCTTTGAGGCTTCCGTGAAAAAGTTGCTTTTGTTATGGGAATCAGGTGTATGGATACCAATTTCTAGAGGAAGTTATTCAAAGATACTTTTTCAAAAGAATTTTCCGGCTGCTGCGTAGCATGCCTTATTACACCATACATATATGTTTAGTCCGGGCTTCCGCAAACATATGTTAGAAATTTAAAGGCCAACGCATACTATTTTATTTAAGTTATACATAGACCTGATAGTAATCTGCACAAGCAAATCCTACTTATATCACTCCATTGTGGATATTCCCCTTTTAGAAATTGGCATGCTCTTGCGACAGCACATAATTTAGCAATGAATCTAAATGCAAACATCAAAGAACTGCATTTCGATGTTTGATGATGAAATGTGCAAAACTAATCTCAAAAGTGCTAGAGAATCACTTTCTAGAGCAACCTATATCCGTCTCAATTTAACTTTGGGTAGTTGTAATTATTTCTTTGAGGACCTTTATTTTTCTGATATAAGATTGATATTCAAAATACGGACTGAAACTTTGAGCTTAACCAATAGTCATATAGAATTGACAATGATGCAATTTGTTCACTCTGCAACTCAAACCAAAATGAAGATGTTTACCATTTTTTAGCAACTTGTCTTATTTTACAAGAAATCCGTAGACTTCATTTTGTTAAAAGCTTCTTTTCGTCGAAAGAATGTTTACGTGTTTTAAACGGGGAGTAGGTTGGAAATTGCTGATACACTATGTCGCCCATGCAAATAATTACAGAAGTTCTTATATGAGTTTGTTTTTAGGTATCTACTTAAATTAAAAAAAAGAAAAAAAGTTTTGTGTTAGCTAAACTAAAACCCTAATATTTTAAAATTTGAACCTCTTAGAGTTTGCCTTTTTCCGTTTTGACTGAACTAAAACCCCATATTCCCGAAACCTTTCCACTCCTTCGCCATCTTCGGTTTCTTCTTTTAATTACTTTGCCACCATAACAAAACAGCATTTAAAAAGTTGATCATATTTTTGTAATATTATTTATATACATATGTATGTTTGTTCTTTATTTTATATTCCATAATTGTATGCTCTTTTTTATCAATGTATATGTCTTGAAAATATTCGACAGACGGCTCAAATGCCATGCTTGTAAGTTTTTTTTCTATTGTTAGTTATTATGTACATATTTATTTATCTTTTTTATTGACGAATTGGAAAAATCAGCAACTATTTTATTAAATAAAAAAATTTAATTATAAGTAAAATCTAATTACTACTATCAACACCTAAATGGTTTTTATATTGATTTTAACATAACCTTAGGGACATTTCAAATAACTTCAACAAAAAAAAACACTTCAAAGTGTAAATTGATTTGAACTGACAATATAATCGTAGAGCTTTAGATCGAATACGATTTTAAAATCACTTCAGAAATACCTTCTTTTAGTTTTTATGGGATTTTCTTCACTGGATGGCGTGCATTTAAAGGTCCATAATCGGGCTGAATTTGACTGATGGCTGCGATGGTTTGTGACTTATTTTTGCACTTTAAGAAGAAAAACTGTAAAGGAACAGATCACACGATCTTGGTGGTGTCTTGAGCTATGTGGCATGTTTTGCCATAATTATAAAACCATACATCTTCGGTTCCATATCATTCATTTCAGAACACAAGAAGTTGGTTATAACCGGCTGATAGCATCATCTTTAAAGAAGTACGAACCGATAACGCCTGCAGCTCAAAACTCACAGTAACATCACTTGGCACCTCTTGAATTTCATGTAAATTGGTGTCATGCCAAATTTGTTAATTTTGCTTATTCGAGAACTCATTTATACAAAAACGGGTCTGATCGCTAAAGTTGATTTTCAGATTAAAATTTGAATCATTTTCCAACTCCTTTGAAATCCAAACACACTTCACTGCATATACGTCGAAAATGGCCGCCACAAACTGTTCAACCCGTCCCTATTGCACATGCCTTAAAAGGCTAACACCACAAGTTTGAGGGGAAAGGGATTTTTGAACCAAGTCGAGGTTAGAGCAATAAATTAGCACAAAAAGAGCCCTAAATCACCCTATCATTAGAGTTTCGAAATTCGATTGTGGTGTTCTTGCTTTACGGACCTGTAAAATTATAAACAAGTTTTATTATTTCAATAAAAATCTTCTAAAATCTTAAGTCATATAATCAACATTTAATATTGTTTTTATTTCGTCTAAACTAAGCTATTCGATCAAATTCTCTTTTAATGTAATAAAATAATATAATTTTATTGGATTTTTCTAAACATCCTTATAGTCGTTCAATGTTTCTTTAACGTTATCCTTTAGAACATGGCATTACAATTTTGTACACATTTAAGGAAGTTGCTTTCATAAACTTGATGTGATGGGAAAAAAGGTGACATTTAAATTTTAGACAAGAAAATTCTTCAAAAAGTTTTCTCATTTATAAATCAAAACCATATTTAATTTTTTTGACCAATGTCTTAAAATAATAAAACTTCAAAAGATCCTAAAACAGTCACCAATATATTTGCTGCCTTCTTCAAAAAATACTTAATCGATGACTCTCTTGTTCTAGATTCAGCATACCTACCTTATTACTGCCTCATTCCATTACTTCCTCAAACAGTTAATCTAAATTGATCAAATATATGAGTAAATCAACTGAATGACGAATTCCCACTAATGGGCCTGACAGATTGCTTGCCATATTTCTTAAAAAAAATCATCTTAACTAGTTTTTAATCTATCTCTAGCTCAAGGAGAATTTTCACGTGTGGGGAAAAGTTCACTTGTTACCCCCGGTCACAAAAAAGGCCAAAAGATAGTATTATAAACTATATCCGATTTGACAAACTGTCCCTTATTTCAAAATTATTTGAAACCATCTTGTACGAGTTTTCATTGTAAAGCTTTCATTTCTTCTAAACAACATTGTTTTCAGAAATTATTCAATCAGATCTCTCGATAGTCTCTTAGTCTTAGTCTGATATTAAAAAACCGCTTAGAGTTAGAACTTCCCACCATCAATACTTTTTCCATAACCACACCATTCACTCTATTAAAAATATTCGGAACCTTGTACGATTAAGTTACCGATAACTAAATATCCGTTTTCATATAAAAGATATAATATTTTTAGCCAACAAATAGCTCGGATCGTTGGTCAAAGCAATTTTCGCACCTCTATACTTTACCTGATCTCTTTACATTAACTTTGTTCCTCCCCTCCTCGAATACACCTCTCAGGTATGGTTCCCTTCCCAACCCACATATATTTCAAGAATTGAAAGCGTTTCCTTCGATTTGCTCTTCAAGGCCTACCTTGGCAAGGTCCCCTGATTTTTCCTCCGTATCAAGACCGCTTTAAACTAATTAATCTCGAAACTCTAAAAGAGCGTAGACAGATATATGACATCATGTCCGTGCAAAATCTGCTTTCTGGATCTACTAACTGTCCTAAACCTTATAACTCTATCTCGTTTTTAACATTAATACCCGCATTTTAAGAAATATTCAAATCTTTTATCTTCCCACCCACCGCAACTCTTATGACTCAAATAAATGCTTCTACCAGCAAGCTACAGAATGTCAATTTAAATGAAATCTGTTATTATTTTAATGTAAGAACTTCTTTCCACGAAATCGTCTTCAAAGCTGTCCCTTTCATCAGCCTCATTCTTGCCTATAAGTTACTTAGTTCTTAAGTTATAGTAAGTTTATAGCTTGAATTAAGCTGAATAAATCGGGGTTTTGCCCCCAACCCAAAAAAATGAAATCAAATTATTAAGCGTTAGAATAACCCAAACTTGAAGACATTTGTTTTTATCCCCTTTAGATTCCAAATCTCAAATGGAATGTTTAAGATTGCAAACGTCAAAATTAAAAACAAGAACAAACTATAACTTTTACTATAATCAGACCACACAGTTTCTTTTCACAAATGCCTATAGTCACAGGAAGTGTTTTATCACCAACAAATTATCATACTCCTACGATTTCATTTATTCACGCCTTATACCGTCCTCAAAATAAAACATTCCATCAAAAGGTTGACATTTCTGTAAAGGTGACTTTTATTAATTTCTACTACTTTCCTGAACCTATCTATTTCTATAAATTATACAAATAAATTGACCCAGAATTATTTATTCCGAACAAAAATTTAAGAGAAATGGTCAATCAATATTGTCTTCTGATTTCTCCGTGAATATTATTTTGACATCTGACATGTATTAAAAAGTGATAGTTTCCTCACACGAGCGAGGTCAAAAGATGTTCCAAAAAAAAACTTAATACGATTAAACCTTTTTGCCATCTGATCTTCTAAAACGCTCCCATAATGCTACAGAAGTTTAATAATTCAAAAATCTACATCTATTAATACCAAAAAATAAACACAAAAATGTGAATAAAATATCGCTTTCTGAGCCCATTATAAAGTTTAGTTCTTTTTTGTTCTTAAAACCTTTTTTATTTCACTAATAAAAGATTATGCATAATTTGGAGTATATTTTCTGCTTATCAAAATTATTAATTAAAAGATGAGAGAAACTTCCCATGCCTCTACCTTTAACATCAACAGAAGAAGATCTGATAGCTATAGCCTCATATAATTATCACAATATTTTTAATCCCATCTGTATCCATATTCATAAAACCATTAATCATTTAATTCACACTGTTTACTGTTATTTTAAAATATACCACCTCATCAATATTAATTCATGAAAGAAAAGATTGTTTTGAAGATACAAAGATACAAAGAAATATAAAAGTGAAACCGAAACCGAAACCGAAACTGAAACCATAGACAAAAATTAAACTTTTCTTAACGCCTCATTAGCTTCTATTCAAATGCAGTCTTCGGGTCTGTATAATCTCTTAACCTGCTGCCTTAACCCGCAGATACTTTCAGTTTTCATCGCTTGCTTGAGGTTCTATGAAAACACGTCCAGTCCAGGCCGTACGCACCTAGATTAGCATATCCAAACCATGGTCCACGGATTGGGATTCCAAGGCTTGATGTTACTTTCACCTGTGCGTGCATTTTTGATATCAAAAACATTCTAAATAAATTCTTGAAAACTTGTCCAAAAAAACTGAGATTAAAATAAAAATGTCGACTTAATTGCTAAGCACCAATATCTCACCTGCACCTCAAAGAAATTGAAAGTTAACTTAGATATTTATGTATATTTTTATATTCCCGCATTCCACAGATACGTTCTGTCGGCGCCATCAAAACTCCTCGATACGATGCCGGGAATTCTTATGCTCACCGATTGCCTGGAGGCGTGCCAGCTCAATGAATCATGCAGTGCTGTCAACTACGAAACGGGACTGTGTGTTCTCTTCAAGTCCAATGCCGATAAGCTGCCAGGTAAGGTCTTCACGCCACGCATTTTACATCAGGACTATAACGCTAACGCACTTTCGTTACCTTAACGTGGAAACGTGTTTTATTATTTTGTTTTTTATTTATGTCTTTTAGGTTCTCTGTCCCGTTCGCAATTCCCTGTCTTCACCATCTACGCACAGAAATCCTGCCTGGGAGTGCGTCCGTGCTCGAAGGCTTGGTGCATTGACAGAGTGCAGAGTCATCGTTTGGTTGATCATATCAAAGCCAGTCATACGGTCTACTCACGACGGGATTGCCTTGAGCTGTGTTTGGGTGAAACCGAATTCACTTGCAGGTCAGTAGTTGGCTGAGGAGTGGTGGTTTTTTTTTTTTATTTCTTCTTTGTCCCAAACACTTTCTTTTCAACTAACACTTTGTGTGGCTTTCTAGGTCAGCAAACTACTATCACCATTCGGGACTCTGTGAGATGTCTGACATGGACCGCATCACTTTAACTGGCTCATCTCACTTCGAACCCTATGAAGGATCGGACTACCTGGAGAACAACTGTGCTGAGGAACCAAGCAAACTTTGCGAATTTAAGAGGATTTCCGGAAAGATCTTGAAGACCGTTGACTCTGTCTACCAGGACATCAACAGCATTGAGGAATGCCGAGATCTCTGCTTAAACTCTCCATACAGGTTTGTCAAAAAAAATCGGGGACACCCTTTCGAACACTTATTAAACTCCATTTACTTTAGATGCCACTCATATGACTTCAACGATACCGGAGATATGGTTTGCCGCCTTAGTCATCACAGCCGCGCCACCCTCACCGACGTCCTCGACCCCTACCTAGACGTCCCAGAGGCAGCAACCTACGAGCTCTCATCCTGTTACAATGTATCGATCGAATGCAAAGCCGGCGAAATGATCACAAAGATCCGCACCTCGAAACTCTTCAACGGCAAGGTCTACGCCAAGGGCTCACCCAAATCATGTTCTTTCAATGTGAACAACTCGCTAGAGTTCGACTTCCGAATGGGCTACAACGATCTCGAGTGCAATGTTCGCCAAAGTGCCTACGGCCGTTACATGAACGACATTGTTATCCAACACCACGACAAGATCGTCACCTCCTCCGATCTGGGGCTAGCGGTCTCGTGCCAGTACGACTTGACCAACAAGACCGTCTCGAATGATGTTGACCTCGGAGTCACTGGGGAAATTGAATCTTCACTCAGTGAAGAGATCATCATCGAATCACCAAATGTAATCATGAAGATCACTTCACGCGATGGCACAGATATGAAAAGGATTGCCGAAGTTGGTGACCCTCTTGCGCTTCGTTTCGAAATTGTCGAACAGAACAGCCCCTACGAAATCTTCGTACGCGAATTGGTGGCAATGGACGGCACCGACAATGCCGAGATCACCCTGATCGATGCAAATGGCTGCCCCACCGATCATTATATTATGGGCGCCATTCAAAAGCACTCCGGCAATCGCAAGGTCCTCCTATCCCAATTCGACGCCTTCAAATTCCCTTCATCGGAGGTGGTGCAGTTCCGTGCCCTGGTTACGCCATGTATTCCAAGGTGTGAGCCGGTTATTTGCGATAATGAGGACATTGCAAGTGGTGAATTGAAATCTCTGGTATCGTTTGGACGCAGGAGGAGGTCCGTTAATGCCACAGGTAAGATCTCCACAATTGTTCTTTTTGTTGGTGTTGTTGTTTATGGATGGTGATGGTATGATGGCTCTTTGATTATTATATTCATGCGGTACATTCCTTTTGGGTGTCGATGTCGATGTCCATGTCTATCTTCTTCCAGAATTTACAACAAGCCGCCGATCGAAACGTGATGTCAGCCATAAGCCCGCCGATGATAACATCCTGTTGGTGCAATCAATTCAAATTACGGACAAATTTGGATTCAATCAAGAGGACGACAATACATTTGGTGATGCCGATGCCAAGGAGAAGATCTATGCTGCTGTCGCTGGTGATGAGGTGTTCGGTTGTCTCAATGGCTATGGTAAGTTCCATTATAATTCCGCGGACTGGGGGGGTTTGGAGAACTGTTTTTGATTCTTCGATTTTGTTGTATATTCTTTTGTTTTGAGAGAGTGGGTCGATCGGTCAGTCGGGTGTGATTTGCGGTTTGAGTTCATGACTTCTGGGGACTAGATAATTCGTTTGTGGTAGTGGCGGAATACTATCATGGACAACATCATGAACTGGTTCTTCTTCTTTATTTCATACTTCAGTTTGGTTTCTCTGGATGTAGGTGCGATGATTGAAGTACATTCTCAAGCCTGATGAGGTTAACCGTGTGGAACGAATTGAAATTACTGGTTCACGCGAATGCTCGTAATGATTCAATTTATTTTTTTTTTATGAAGATATTTTTGTTCTCCTTTTTTTTTATTTCATTTGTTTGGGTTGGGGCTAAAAGATCTATGAATTACCTCAATTTTAAAATTTTAAGTGAGAATTTTTGAAAGAGATGCGGCTTTTAATAAATGCAATGGACAATGGGTTCATTAAGGATGAATAAATTGAGATTAAAAATTATAAATAAAATAGTTTAGTTAAAGCTAAATTTAAACTAAAACAGGCAAGCAAGCGTCATTTGTCCATTAAGAAGTTCCTGGAATTTTTTCTCACCACTATTCCCTTGTTCAGGAATCAGTGCAGCTTTAAACATCTGAGAGTCTGATTTATCAAAGTCAGACCTAAAATCTTCATAAATGAAGGGTTTTTAAATTGGTGCCGGTAGATTTTGGTGACAGGTGTCAAATCGTTTGCTTATTATTCAGCTATTTATGCCGAATCATGATGGTAAGTTACACGATTGAACAGAGCGTTCAAATGATAAAACTTTATTATTAAAATGAGTGTTCGTTAACCCAAACGGTGCGTTTATTGCGCCAATTTAACGATAGACTGAGATACAGAAGCTCAAAGTTCATAACCATAGACAATGACACTCGCTCACTGACTGGGCCTCAATTTTGGCTGGTTTTAAATTTTGGCCCAAAAATCATCTTTAGTGAAGAGGTGCATTTTAGGAGGAATGCCTGAATCAACAACACACGCGAGTTTCACCAGGTTACAATTGATCCTCAAAAAGTTACCGTTGGTGTGGATTTTGGGCCGGCGACGTAATTGGTCTGTACTTTTTTGAAAACGACGTTAGTGAGGTGATCACAATCAACAGCGAGCGGTACATAACGGTAATGACTACTTTTTATGGCCCAAATTGAACCATATGGACCTATACGACATGTGGTTTCAGCAGGACGGTGCTTAGTGCTACACAGTAAACTCCACGACATCCACACAAAACATCTTCCCGCCTTTATTGAAGAACCCATAATTGATCTTGGAGTTAGTTGTTGTAAGTTCCTACCAAAGGTAAACATTTAAAATAATTTTGTCATTTAAAAGTCTGCACTAAGTTAGAGCTTTGCATGCTTTCAGATTAGAGTAGCTAGGTTTTTTTAACTGTCAAGAACTTAGTTGCTTCTTTGTCATAAACCACTTTTTCTGATGGCTTTTTAAAATTACATGCATAGATTTTTCCCATTAGAAGATTCATTTTGTTAAAAAGTGGTTTAATTTTAAGGGCCGATGTTGTTATTGAATAAAACACATTTTTTTATAAAATAAGTGTCAGTTTTTTTTTATTATGATAACGTTGGTATGATACAATTATGGATGGAAGAAAATTTTAACTGAATGGCTGCCTCGAGCACTGCGGAACACCTCCATCCGATGGTCCAAATTTTAGATAATGCCTAGGCATTCTTGAAGTTCAATGCCGTAATATGCATAATTGTTGCTTTGTACTCTTGAGTTATTGACGTATACTTATCTTCTTTTAATCACTGAAGATGATTCCTCAAAAATTTAAAATGCTCTTCAAGGGCCTCATCAACGAAAAAAAAACAACGTTGCTTGTGATCTGCTAGCTTGAGTTGTTATCTTAAATAAACATTTTAATGAAATGTTGCAATTCCACTGCAAATCACATTTGTCCCTTAGGTAGCGTTGTTTTCTCAAATAAATGTCTACAACGACTGACCTCATTAAATTTTTGTATTTCACCCTCTCTGCTTTTGGAAAAGGTTACAAAGTTGACGTTACTTTAAGTGAATTATACCTTTTGAACCTTCGTTTATGTTTTTCCTCCTACCTTGAAAACCAATATTACAACGTTAATTTCAGATCTGCTACTTTATACCCTTTTTTAGCTTTCTCTATGGTGTTCCACAAAGCAGCCACATAGCGTTCTTTTGTTTATTCTTACAATCAACGATCACTTTATACTGATGTTTCAAAATTATTTAAGACCATTTCATCATGACTCTTACCTTTTTTAACATGATCTTGATTTATTTACAGCTTTGAATCTTAAGAACTGCTTCGAATTTAATGTTGCCAAGTGCCAATTAATCAGTTTTACACGCTTAAAGGCTCCACCCCGTCTCTAAGTTTTGCACGATCAACCCTTTTTACTTAATAACATCAATAAAGTCCAAAGTTCAGCTTGTTTATGTATAAGCAGATTGCTTCGCACCTTCCCGTCTGCGGCACTGGACACCTTGCTCTACCTTACACCTCTTGACATATTTAGCAAACAAATAGCTACTGCTATTCGCCTCAAAGCTTCGTTACAGTGGACTAACAACAATATTGGCCACTCCGTAATTCTAAGGTATTTAGGAATCAATTCCAAAGCACACAGATTACACCATCCCCCAACTACAATTCGACAGAAACTTCCAGATTTCTATACCTACCAGATCTTTTTGAGAGGATGGGACATTCTTGGAGGATGAGTCAAACCATTTTTACACAGATGGCTCAAAAATCAAAGGAGGTGTGTACTCTAAACGAAATTAAGTCTCTCATTCCGCCTTCCCAATCATTGTAGCGTGTTCCAGGCGGAACTTTTGGCGATTAACTAAGTCTTGTCTTGGCTCAAAGAAAACATGATATCAACATCTGATATCCGTATTTTCTCTGACAGCAAGGTCGCTATCAAATCTCTGGACTCTGACTCTACAAACTCTATAACAGTCCATAACTGTCGATCATCTCTAATGGAGATGGCGCAACAGTTTAATATTAACCTTTGCTGGGTGCCGGGCCATAGAGACATTCCAGTTAACTGTATGGCAGATGATCTCGCCAGGAACGGTACAGTACAGCCCATCCTATCACGTTTGGCAAGTACTGGCATACCAATCGCTACTTGTAAACTGCTGCTAATGCAAGACGCCAACACTGGATCTAAAACGTTCAAGGTGCTTGCTCTCTCTAAACAGATCATATATAAGCTCGATAATATGTGTCGTAGCCGGACACTGTCTAATAGGAAAGCACGCTACGCCACGAGACTAAGCGTATTGTTAAATGACTCTTGCAGAAGCTGTATGGACGAGGAAGAGGAAGAAACGGTTCTTCATCTTCTCTGCACATGCCCTGCTCTGGCTAAACGCAAGAATTTCCTAGGCGAATTCTTCTTTAACGATCTAAACGATCTAAATCATATCGGTATATTCAGCCTCTCACGTTTCGTAAGGGAATCAAGCTGGTTCCATTGAGCTTAGGAGGAAGCCTCAAGATTCATGTGGTATCACAATGGGTCATTAAACTGGCCTAAGTGTGTCCGTTTCCATCTTAGACAGCCACTATAACCTAACCTAACTTATCATTAGGGACCTTGGCATTTTATGTGACCAAGAGCTTAATTTCCTCTCACATATAGATGTTATGATTCTCATTCCAAACTCAGCACTTGGTTTCGTTAAACATTGGCCCAAGGAATTATTCGACCAAGGTCTATTTATGTATATAACCTCCTCGAAAAGGCGTCTAGGGTTGTGTCTCTTTCCCAAAGCAGTCATATTTCCGAAATCGAGAGCAACCAACGTCGGAACCTTGGCTTTGTTCTTCGTGGTTTACCTTGGATCAATCCTTTTATCTTCTTCCCTATGTTGACTATCTGAATCTTCTCAACTAGGGCTCTTTGGAACAAAGTGCTCGAATTTCAGAAATTCTATTTACTCATCGACTACTATCTGATTCCATTGATTGCATTTACCTCTACAACTCTATCCTTTTAAACACTAAACCTCGTAGCATAATCGACTCTTTTACGTTGCTACCCACTGAACCTCCTATGGTTCCAACGAACATATTTGAAGTATAAATTGGTACTTGGATTCTCTTCAGTCCCACTTGCTTAAGATACGGTCTTCTACGTCGCCCTCACTTTCATAACCTTAGGTTGAGTTCTAAGTTAGTTTATGCTAGTTAAAGAAAAAGTTTGTATTAATCCAAATAAATTGGGGTTTTGCAATAGCCAAATTAAATTACGGAGTAATGATATCGTTTGTGGACTGCCTGACTCAAGGAATCGACGAGGAACCAATAAATCTGAGTTTTCATCAAGACTACGAGCTTTAGCAGCAATATTCTCAAACAAAAGAACTATATTTTGGTTCTTCACATCCCCAACTTGTCCCAAACGCTTAAATCTTTTCAATTATTTTACTATTTAACGCCGGAAGGTATTTCTCGACAATCCAAAATTACGAACTGTGACTGCAAAATTTCCAATATTTTTAATAATGGTGTAGTTTTTTCTTGTCGGATGTTAAAAGTTGACAGCTTTGAAAGTGTCAACTGTTCAAATAGCAAACATTCTAAGAGGAAAATCTTTTCTACGCATCTACTTTTAGCGCAGAATTCCAACCATTTATTTTATTTTCTTAGTAGAAAACAATCGCTTACAAAAAAATTTCTGAAAGAAGTCGTTATAATTGTATAATAACATATAATTTTCCCTCAAATTAAGTTGTTAACAAAGTTAACAGAGATTAAAAGTGTGCCTCAAGACTCATATTTAAGCGATTTCAATTTCTTTCAATCACCATTTTCACCTTTATTCCAAACACGTAAACGTGCAATCTTCCAATTTTAAAACCCTAATTAAGATTTTACTTTCTTATTTGAAATTAATTTTTTTAATAAATTCTTATAAAATTCGCATCTTTTCTCAAAATTCTCATCATCATCGTCGTTCACTTTAATTGTGTATAATAGCACTTTCTTCAAGACTAAAATCTTAATAATTCAATTTAAAAACCCCAAACTACCATTGACCACTAGACAATTATTATTGTTTTTGTATTTTAATGACATATCACACGAAACCCCTTAAAAAGCATTTAAATGTCACTCCATCTTATAACCAGTACCTATTTCTTACATACCTACTTAACCTACGACCGGGGGCATAAAAGTCTCTTTTTATTTTATAACTATCCTATGCGGCCACGGCTATCCATATCTATTCCATATAGAAGACTTGTTTAAAAAGTCATATACCTACTAGCGCACATGACAAAGAGGCCATAAACGTGTCACCGTTTCCGTTTTTGGTAATAAAGTATTCATACCGCCTGATGTGAACCCGTACAAAAAGAAGAAGTGGAAGTCGTCTGAATCAATCCTAAAACGAAAACAACTTTCTCTGTCGCTTCTTCTGCTGCTGCTTCGGTGGTTCTGTATGCAAGCAAAGTAGGTTCTGACCAAGTTCGAGGTTCAAGGGCGTCCCACTTATTCAAAACTTAGATATCCCCGAGATATTATTGGTACCAGTTTTCAATTACTTTCTCCAGAAAAAATAATAAACTTTTGTAATAACTTTCAATTTATTTTGTATCATTTTTTGTTGCAGGACTTATAATTGCTTCAGCTATGTTCCTGCTAGCTCAGCTCACAGTCATTGCAATTTGGAAGAAGGTCCAGAAGCGAAACAAGAAGGAGAACTATCTTTATAACCATCAGACGCATCCTAATACCCCAACGAATTTCGCACCCAACATGGTCTATGGTCAGCCCTGTGGAAGTCCCAGTGACACATTAGGTAAACTTTACGACAGCGGTATGTCAGGACGATATGGTCAGCAGTTTTGAGTCAACATCTCCAAAATCCCTTGAAGCCTTGAATGCAAATAAAAGGTGGACAACTAGATATTATTATACTGGAAGGAAACTGGAAAACTGGAGAACCCCAGTTACCCTTTGGTGGAATTAGATTTAAAATTTAAAGCAACTTAAGACTTTTTATTTAAATTCTATTTATTTAAATTAATTTAGTCTAATTTAATTTATATTTAATTCTATTTATTTTCCCCTATCATTGAGTGCAATAGAATAAAAATTGCACAATATTCTATGCCCGGTTTTAATAAACAAAAGAATGGAAAACAAATGACGAAAAAATGAACTACAAACCCAACATTCCCACATTGAAAAACAAAGTTTTAGATTTTATACCTCATAGTTTACTAAAAATTATAAAATTCTAAAACTTAAACAAATTTTTAAAATTAAGTTTTTAAATAAATTTGTTAAAATCGGGCATCGACATTCAACTATAATGAACTTTTAAGTCTAATTTTAAGAAGTATTCTATATTTTAAGTTTTTGTTTTGTACTGTTACACCCTAATGAGCGTAATGATGCTTCACTTATCTGTAAATAAGTAGTATCCATTTTTTTAATTTTTATTTTAGATAAATAAGATTTTTTTTTTTTTAATTAACTTTAACTTAATTCTATCCTTTTTTCTAATAACACATTTCTTTTGATTTGAAAAAAAACATGGAAATTGGAATTTTTGTGACAGTTCCTTTGATTTCAAAGAATGAAGACTTTTGTATCAAAATGTTTTCGGAAAAGTCCAAAAATATCCAAAAAAAATATGTATTCAAAGAAAAAAATAACCTCTTTTTTTACTAAAATTATTTAAAATTTAAAAACTCCTTCTAAATATTTTTTAAATTAGAAATTTTGACCAGTTAAGGTGCTAACCTAATTTGTATTTAGTACCTTTTTTTCTCTTAATAAAAAAAGACAACTTTATTTTATAATGAACAGAAAAATAAAATGGTAAAGAAATAAAATAAAATGTACTGACTTAGTGAGTAATAAAAATTATAAACAAAGTGTGTTTTATTTTGAGAAATTGATTTAAAATTTAAATGGTATTTTCAGAAATCTGAAAAACTTTTTGAGATCAATATTATTAAAATTATTGAAAATTTAGAAGTGTAGTGTCAAGACATTCATATAGTAGCGTAGAATAGACAACGAAAATTTATTTAACTGTCTACGATCAATTATAAATGATTGAGGCCCAATTTTTCAATGCCTATATTCCCAGAGTTTCAAATATGACGTACAGTAGGGTCGGCTGATTACAAGTCGTTGAAGTTTCATATTATTATTTGAAGCCTAAGTGCCTCCGGATTGTTGATTAAGTTTTGAAGGAAAGCTGAATTTTACCTTAAAATCTCACATCCTTTGCTCTGCTTATTTTTATCGAAATTCACTAGAAATGAGGCCTAATTTTTCAGTAAAACCTTTTGAAAACTAAATAATATTACTACTATAATATATAATATCATTCTTAAAATTGTGGTAGTTGCAAAATTGGGAGTCGTATGGGCGAAATATTCTATTCCTATAGTAGAACTTATAAACGATTCAAGGTAATGCTTCAAACATATCATTTGAAGTGCAAGAACCTTCCTAAGTTTCACCAAAAATACCGGAAAAGAAGTTGTACGAGTTTTGTGTAAGAAGTAAAGTATTATTTGATAGTTCAGCTTGCAAATGCCAAAATTAACTTACATGTACTTGCTCTAAAAACAAAAAAGTACTTGTTAGGGAACGCAATTTCATGGTAGGTAGGTGGGTAGAAATGGCGATCTCAAGGCAACCTAGCCTGGGCCCAATTAGCACTGTAGTGCGCCGTTTTGATACCAAAAACTCGTTTGACCTTTGATTGAAAGAGATAGATTTATAGAGAAGCTTCATAGCGATTATGTTTGAGCCATTTTGTCGCATTGGGAAAAAAGATTAGGTCTCTAATCCTTGTCATGTCAGTTCATGAAAGAATGCTTTACCAAAGTATTTCATTCTAGTGTTTGCCAAAGCAGGTCATTTGCAGAGGAAATGGATTATCGTTTCACATTCTAGGGCAAAAGGTGTTGTAGGAGATACCCAACTTCTCCGCATGAACTTCTATAGGCCAATGTCCGGTACAAACCGCAACAATCCTGGTTATGTCTTGCCATGATACCATTATGACCCGGAACCCAGATCAGGGTGACACCGAGGTTAATATTCAGGCTCGCAAGCTCATCGTGACATTGCTGGACCAATTTAGATGAGTATGTGGCCGAGTTAATAGCTTTCACAGCTGCCTGACTGTCTGTGAAGATAGCCGCATAAGATATTTAGCTACATATAGGGACTCAGAAAAGATCCCAGAACCAAATCCGCACTCCATCTTTGGGCCCTCAGTAAAGATGGTTGTGTCGTAACCTACCGACACGATGTCATCTTCCCAATCTTATCTCGATGGGAAAATAACCTTAAAACCCTTACTAAGGCTCAAAGTAGGGGCGCAGTAGTCAGTGTCTGCCGGGAAAATATCTGAGGGAATTAATTTCGTTGTGTTGCTGTGATCATAAGGTTTTGACAAGCAGCTGTTTGATTCCTTCAGCCTAACAGCGCTGCAGGAAACTATGTATTAAATAAAAAGGTTTAAGGCATCCGTTTTGAAGCGGTTCCCAAGAAGAGCGGCTTCTGATAATTTTTTGGTTCCTCGAGTTGCACTGCTACTTGAGGTTTCGGTTTTGTATACGGTTTAGGAAATATACGGTAAGGCAGAAGATAAGACGGACCCTGCCAAGGCATCCGAATAAGCTCGTTAGCGACTGGTTTGTCCCCCAGCCTTTCATTCTTCGGCACGGATTATGTAAGACGCTCACACCACTACTGAAATTAGGGACCCCTTATCTATGGTCAAATTGCATTGCTAATGCTTGCTACTATTAAGGAGTAGGAAATTTCAGCAATTTAACCTGACCTTAGCTGATATCCATCTTGACAACGTGCAAGACAACTGTGGTGATCATTACCGCCCGGAACCTACTGGGAGGGTTTGAAACGAGGATTTTTGCAGGCACGCAATTTCATAATAGAACAAAACAACAAAATAGATGACAAAAGTGCTGAATAGAAAATCGTTACGAGAAGAGAAAAAACAACAAAAAGTAGCTAAACTATGTACGGAAAGGTTGAGTAGCACATTTGAATCCGGATGTGTCCAAACGGATTGCGAACAATCAAACTTTCGATTGGCGACTCCAGTGACTGAATCAGTGAGCACTTCCAAAATTTCAGTTGATTTCGCTTTACTTTCAAAAACATGAGATAGATTTGGAGTGTCAGACAGTGTGGGAGCAGCCATTGCCTAAGTAGTTCTTTATGCATTGATAGACAAAATAATAGACAAAAATAAGCTGCGTCGAGAAAGACAGGTAAAATATGATTTCACAACAAACTGTTTCACTGATTCCCGCATGGTAGTTCGATGCAAGAAAGGACCAGACTTTAACTTTATTTGAAAAAGATGGCAAAAAATACAGACAACGCATTCTTGAGGAACACATATTTTATTGATATAAGAACCTGACGCGAAGTTCTTAGGCTACATTGCACCTTCTTCAGGCACTGCAAAGTGTATAGAACAAAAAATATTAAATTTTTGTATGAATGCAGATATATCAATGGATAATTTAATTGCAATCGGATGTGATGGCACAAAAATATAAATGTTGGTAGAAACGGCGGAATCATACAGATGCTGGAAAAAAATATTAAATAGGGTATTGCAGTGGATCATTTGTTAATTGCATATGAATGAGCAACCATTCAGGCATATATTTCAACATAATGATGGCAGTACTACTGGGCCACAGACGTTTTCAGGCATTATTGCCAAAGAACTCGAAAATGTGAAAAACTACCATTAACCCTATTTCAAACTATTCCGACGAACTTACCTGCACTTTCTGCTGATGATATTAGCAGAAACAAAAAATACCTAGTAATTTAGCAAACAAATACCAACAGAATTCTTCGGCTTTATGTTTCAACAGAGTCTGCTTCTGCAAATCTTATTACCCTTGCAACGTACATCGTCAAGGTCTCCGGTATGGTTTTCTTTTAAAACTAACCCCAGTTGTAAAGATGGATCTAGACACTTGTTCAAACTCATCGAGCAAAGCAGACAACAAATTTAAAAGCTGCTATCGACACAGTTATTCAAAGGAACAGCTATTTTGCACATCCGGAAAACTTATTGCTTGCAAATCAAACCTGTAATCATATCAGCGCTGGCGTTAACGTCACTATTGACGAAGCATAGTGACCAGTTAAAGATCATAAAATAATTATTGAGACCGTACCAGTTGGCTTTAAGGAGCTCTTTATTTAACTGGAGAGTTTTTACACGAGAAATTTGATGATATGACACAATGGTCAGAAGCGGCTAGAGGAGATAGAACACTAATATTGTACCTACCAGGGTCATAGGTAAGAAACAAGTCAAGAGTGTTTTCTGCTCGACCTTCCACGTCCGATATTCGAGTGGGCTCGTTGACCAGCTGAGTTAGGTGGTTTAGTTGAGATCTCAGCATACGCTCCTTCGGGTGTTGTCTGGCCCAAATGTTGAAGCCATGAAGAATTGTGTACATTGAAATCGTCCGTAATAACGATTTCAGTATGAAGACACAGGAAGACAGAAAATTCGATCTCATTGCAGTATATAAGAAGAATCACTGTATAAGATTACTTAAAAGGTCTTCTACAATAGAACCTCACTACTACTATAGTATTATGCCTTTAGTAGTGACGTTAAATTTGTCCGGACCCTAAAAATCAAAACAGTAATCTACAATCCATATGTAATTAAGTGAACCAACACAACCAATAGACTTGGACCAATCGTTAGTCCGTATTGTTATCATATGAAACTTAAGATCTATACCTTATTCGAAGCCTATGACACAAATGATGTTGGAATTTCTTAGATCACAAGGAACATTATTTTAAAAGTCTTCAACGTGGGGCTTCGTCTGTGTGATAGGGCATGAACATACATAGAATGTAAGAAATTGTCTCCTCTTCTTCTTCATCCATGAAGATTCTGCAAAAGTCACACGCTTATCCATTAAGCAGTGTTCTATAAGGACTACTATTACAGAGCTAATGTACAAACTAGAAATAAGTTGTGTATAGGGTCAAGCATCAATCATTGGCCAATAAATTTAGTTCAGACAAGTGGTGGTGTTAGACCATCTCTGGTTTCTAAGCTTGTCAGCTCTGTAGTTTACTAAAATTTCTCCGTCACCTAAATAATGTTGAAAAACTCCACCATCTCCATAATCGACAATTTCGGGCTGTTAGTGTGTTTATTGAAACAGAGTGAAGTGGTTTTATGGCAGCTTAACTATCTGAGAAGTTGCGTCAATAGATAGTTGATATCACGTTTTCTCTACGGCTAAAGAACGAATATCTGTACTTGACAGTAAGACCAAAGTTGGGCTCGAGGATATATTGATGAGCATTCCTAGAAGTGCCAGTATTTCTATTAAACTGTTTAAGGGGAGGAATGCAGTTGGCTATTTCTCTAGAGCATAAACCGGTAAAATAACGGTAAATGAGGATGAGACAGTATTATGATGGTATTATTACCAATCAATCTAAATGCTAAATGATCTACGTTCACTGCTGTCCAAGAGGCTTAAGTAAGTTGCAGAAGCACTAGCCCAAAAATGGAAGTTATACTTAAGCTTTGGACGTATATAAGTCTTGTAGATAACAGCTAGATGAGAGGGAAGAAACACTTCTTGCATCGCCTCAGAAAACCCTAACATCTTGCCGCATTTTTGGCGACATCGCGTATGTCCACAAAAGGTGGTTGGTGATCATACCTAGAATATCGAGGTATTCAGTCTCATTGATGCAAGTGCTATCCATGGGTAATGGCAACGGGGGTAAATCTCGGTTTATCGATACAAGACAGCATTAGATTTTCAAAACATTAAATTAAACGCGGTTTCTTATCAATGGTCAATGGTGTTTTGGGCTGGAAATAAATGAGCTTATCGTATTTTGTCGTTCGACAAATTCGAAGGAGAGGGATGTTATCAGAATTATAACAAATGTATTGGATTAGAAGTTGCAGACAGGAGATAATTAATAAACATATGAAAGAGTGTGGGAGATAGAACAGAGCCCTGGGACACGCCAGCTTTTATTTTGTGGTTCTCAGACTTGAATCCATCAAATGCAACTTGTATTGAACGGTTCAAAAGAAAAGAAAACGAAGAAGAGATTGGTCTATACCAAAAGCACGCATTTTCGATTAGAGAGCAAGATGCCAGACTTTAACAAATGCCTTTGAAATATCAAATGCAATAATCTTACTTTCTTCCAAACGATATAAAAATCTGTTCCACTGTTCGGTGAGATGAACCATGAGATCACCAGTGGACCTATTGCTACGAAAGCCGTATTGGCGTTCATTAAGAAAATTCCGTTCCTAAAAATATTTTTTAAGTTAGTAATTTATCAGTGTTTCCATGACTCTTTCTTCTAGGGACGAAAGTGCAATCAGTCGGTAATTAGAGGGTGAGGACGATTCGCCTTTTTTGAGAAAAGGCTGGACAAATGCGGTTTTCCATCCGCTCGAAACGAGACCTGAGGAATAGGATAGATGAAAAAGCTTACGCAGTGGTTTTGCCAGCGTTAAAGACCACCTCTTCAAAACAATAGCGATGATACCATCCGGACCAGCGGATTATATTTTGATCTTTTAGGATTCTCGCCACAGTACAAGTGCGAAAGAAGATTGTCGCCAATCATGCGGAGTCATAACACTCACTGGGAGCGTTGAATAGGCGGCGAACTGCCTATCAAAGAGATTAGCTTTTTCTAAAGAGCTAAGAAATGAAGTGTCATTGACAACGAGCGTTGGAACCGACAAACATGTGTGGTGCCTTTGGGACCACAAATGATTTGGCGATCTCTTGCGATTGTAGCCGTTCGACGTTATACCTTCTCCTAGCATCTCCCTGTTTTGCCTTGGGTCTAGAAACCTGAACTGCTACCTTGGCTATAACAAGTCAGTGGTCTGAATTGATGTTAGCTCCTCGGAAAGTTCGGACATCAATGATACTGGAAGCTTGGCTGGCTTCGATCGCATTATGGTAAATCTGATTAAGGGTTGATCTGGAGATCTGCAAGTTCCTTTGTTGAAGTTTGGAAAACGCGTACTGGTTACCATGTCATTTCGCTGTCAGAAGTGTTGTCGTGCAGGCTGTTTTTCTCGATTATTCCACCAAATATGTCTTCCGTTCCTAGCTTGGCATTAAAATCGCCCAGGACAATTTTTTATCTTAGCTAGGACACTGCTCATATGTTTTTGTCTAAGACCTCGAAGAACATATCTTTTGTGTTGTCATCCTTCTCATCTGTGGGGGCGTGCGCACATATTAGGCTGATGTTGCCGAATTTAGCCTTGATGCGTATGGTCATGAGGCGCTCGTCAATGCACCTATAGACAAAACCGCATCCGAATGAATGTGGTCTGTTAAAGGACTTAACATTTTACGTACAGATCCGAAGTTCGTTGTCCTTAATTTGTTGCGTAGGTTGTCAACAGTAAATCCGTCTGTATCCGAGGCTTGTTGGAGATTTGAACCTGTCCATTAAGTCACTCCGACGGCACAACCCCCAACCTGAAGGGCCAGATCCTTATTATAACTCCAAGGACGAGGAACCGGGTACACCGTTTCCTATAGGCCTGGGCTTTGAATAAGTCTTAGGAGCTCTTTAAGGTGTTTACTTAGTAGTTCAGCGTTGAGGAACTGTAGACGCCACCGTTGATTCCATCTCGGGAATTCCTCCGCTGCCGTCTAGATAAGAAGAGGTGCCTTAGTGGAAACTCTCCCCGTCTCTCGTTTGCTGCCCCAAACTTTATACTGGGGTTACTCTCCCCGTCTCTCGTTTGCTGCCCCAAACTTTATACTGGGGTTAGAACCCAATCTTCAGTTCAGGTACTAGGTACAGTATGTTCCCCACTGGGAGGTGAGAGTGGGAGGTAATATACAGAGATTGGGAAAAACCTGTGAACGCTTGTATCCTCTTGAATGCACCACCGCGTACCGAACTCGAGAATCCCGACAGATAAATTGATGAAGAAAGGGCGTGGAAGCATAATCGAAAAAGTGGAAATTGTTGATGGAGTTCAGCTAAGTTTGGTGTCCTTTGTCGGTAACAAAATAGTTACTCTGGATATCACCATATACGGGAATGAATCCAGTAACAGAAAAACGTTGTTAATCATGAAAGGATAAAGCATATTAAATTCTTCCTGCTCCCTGACTTGAAATAGCCGAGCATTTATGCAAAGCTAAAAAGGAAGCAATAAAACTTCGTGGACGACCCTGAAATATAACTCGACTTGGATTTTCTGCAACACTTTCTTCTTTTGTCACCGATCCTAAAAATCATGCCGAATCAGCTGCATTAACAACACCAAAAAGAAATCTTCCTGAAAGGTATTAAGACTATCCTCAACTTTCAATTCGTTTCGACACTGTGACAAATTAGAAAAAAATAGACAAATTTTGTCAAAACGATTGCTCTCCGCTCTTTCACCTTTTGAAGATATATGTAAATCTCATTTAAGTTACAATGAAAAAAGAAATTGCATTTCTAAATTTCATGGAGCTCAAACTCAGGAGGACTCGTTTTTTTACTTAATATATTAATTAATTAATTTTTAGTTGTGTTCTTATAAATATTTTTCTTTACGAAAATGTATAAGTTGTAAAACCTTTAAAGCATACGAAGCCAAATTTGGCTTCTCTCACAAAAATTTAAAGAAATTAACTTTTTTTTTCAATTTTTTTCACAAAACAGAAGAACTTTTCTCACGAAACGACAAAAAGTGCTTTTATCCGTTGTTGTCAAAGCTCATGCTTCTGCACCCTTTAGTAGGAGGGAGGTGATAAGATCCTCTTAAAAAGACTCATTGATTGCTCGAGAGAAAACTTTACTACTGAATTGCTTTCTTAGCTCAACGAAACAGCGACTAGCAAGAGAGATTATTCGCATGTTTTTAGCGCTCGTATTATGTTCTACATTAACAATACTGAGGTTCCATTCATCGATCAGGCTTATACATATGGCAATCTTTACCTTGTCTAATTCGGGAAGACAGGATTGTTGGCTTTTGTCGTCTATATTAGTTGGATCATCCTGCCTGACAGTGAAAATACACATTGCAGCTCATTTAACTCTATGGTACCAAAATATTGATCTGTTAGGCATTGGTTGAAAAAATATACAAAATCCTACTTTCATGTCTAGAAAATATTTCCAATCAGAAGACCAAATTTAATTTTGTTCCAAAACTTTCAAGAAGCTTATTTTTTCCCAAAATTATCTGCTAACAACATGCAGGTAGGTTTATATATTAATTTATTTCAATTACTTCTTCTTAAGTTGTAGCTATGCAAACTTAATTATTCCGTCAAGAGGGTGGTAAGAAGACTTTTAAAATGTCTGTCATTTCTCTAATACCGCTTTTTGTCATAATACTTGTTACTTCTTTAAAGTGCTTTTAACAATCGCACTGTGCTGTAAAATAAAAAAGCTCTGAGGCTTGCACACTTGGCGATAACTTTCTTGATATTGATGGCATAGGGCTCATTATATGGTATCTTTTAAAAGAGGTTATAAGCATTATTAAAAAAAAGAAAAAGGAAAAAGGTCTTTTAGTACCCGTAGTACCCGTGGCATGATGGTTAGTGCGTTGGACTGTCATGCCAGTTTTCTTGGGTTCGATCCCTGATTATGCCATCTAAAGTCTTTTCGCGAGAACTGCCTTTTACAAGGAATTGACAAATTCTCCAAGAGTAACTCTTGTCATGAAAAAGTGCTTTCTCTAATTAGCTGTTCGGATTCGGCATATAAAATGTAGGTCCCCTACATTGCTAACAACATTACTCGCACACAGGAATGGTTGAGAGTTGTAAGTCACTAAGCCCTAGTTTTCAACGGACTGTTGCGCCACCCAATTTATTTTTTTATAAAGGTCTTTTCAGATCAAAAATAAACATATACTCTATGTAGCTTTAGCTTAAATTCCTTCCAAAAACTTAACTTCGATTCTAAGGCTTTCTTACCTTAGGTATAAGGACCTTAATATATAACCAGGTGTCAGAATTGGTTTGAATATTTCTTGTCATCGTCGATCGTTTAACTATAAGATGCAAACGTGACCGATATTTTTCGTGATGTTCAAGACCTAAACGACATTCCTAGCACAATCACTCTGATGTTGCACTATAACACGTGCTGCATTATAGCGGGTTGGTTGACGGCCATGGCCAACTCTAACTAAATAATACATAACATCCAAGCGGACGTAGTTACTCAACTTACAGAATAAAAAAAAAATCCATTTGAAAATCCAGGACAAAATTCGAATACTAAATCATTTTGATTTCTATATAAATATCCTGGTTCCCTCATGGTTTCTGTTCACATCCATGGTCAATGCGGTCCAGCTCCAGCAGCATGCTCTAAGTTCTAACCATCTAACTTCACCTAGATCAGTACATCATATATGTTTTACACCATGGCTGGCGTGTGTCGGATATGTTGGTAGAGTAGAAAATCTGATTTATAGCCGGCTCTGGACAAGGAACGATTGAAATCGTTGCAGCGTGAAATCACGAACGACGCACTTGCGGCCCATAACTGTCATCGATGTGTGTGCAATCATTTATCCGCTCTGGCGCATTGCGAGGAGCGTGATTCCAAAAACTCAAATCACACATCGTCAGTCTTTAAACTATTTATAAGCTGTGGATATAATAAAACGAGTGTGCCAGAGCATAACAAAATTTCAAGATTCCCTAAGGTCTATATTTCAACAGGGCCGTATTTCGAATCAATAGCGCCTTGTGGATTTTTTTTTGGAAAATTTTGCATCTTTCTGCAAAATTTATAAATTCGAAGAAATAGTCGAACGTAAAGTTTTTCATTTTCTATACTTGGCAGTCCGTGCGAAAATGAGCTCAAAGGTAAACTGAAAGGCATTTTTCGAAGTGCGAGTAGTCATGAATTTTTCCATTTTTTTTTCTAAAAATATCACTGTAAATGTTTCTGTTACCATTTAATTTTCAAAGCCTTTTTTTATATTGTGTTTAAAAGACTTAAACTTGTTAAATAGGCTTCTGCCCAAATTACATCAACTATAGAAGAGGTGATCAATTTCTTACGGCCTCAAAGAAATTGTAAACATCTGACAGTGCTTTTAGCTGTATGTGATCGTTCCGTAAAGAGAGATCTGTGATTCACATACTGAGTATTGGTAAGTGCCGATGAAAGGCAGCATTTTATTTTTCGAGCAATAAGTTCTACACGGTTAATAATTCCTAAAGGACAATTCTATCGAGATCGGAATTTATCATATTGTAGCGTGAAAGTTCTCTTCCAAAGGTCAAAGATTTGATTCTAGAAACAAATATGCAAAGCTGTGTCAAGCAAATTGCACACTAGATAACGAATATGCGGAACAGAGCCCTGGGGTAGTATAGCATTTATTTTGTAAATGTAATATTGAAACCAACTATTAAAAGATAAACAGAGTGAATTTAAGGTTAGATTATAATCTTTCAAAAATTTGATTTAACTAAATCAGTACCAAAAGCACACATTTTAGATAAGAGAGCTTGGAACGAAAACTTATCAGTATCAAGTACAATAAGCTTTTATTAAGGTTAAGATTTTTAAAACGGTTTCATTTGATAAACCATTCTGAATATTATTAACAAGCTTTATTTCTTTAAAATACTTCCAATAATTCATCTGCTTTTCCATGACCTTGAAATAGGTTGATTTTGAAGAAGATTTACCTTTTTTGTGGATTGGCTATTGGCTATAGGTTGATTTTGAAGAAGATTTACCTTTTTTGTGGATTGTACTGTACTTGGAAGAAGATCAGAAGAATAGGACAGATATAGTGACTGACAACTCTCAACCATTATTGTGTGCGAGTGCTGTTGTCAGGGATGGAAGAGACCAACAGTATCAAGCCGAATCCGAACGGCAAATTTGAGAAAGCACTTTTCATGACAAAAATTACTCTTGGAGAATTTGTCAATTCCTCGCAAGAGGCAGTTCCCGTGAAAAAAACTTTAGGTGGCATAAGCAGGGATCGAACCCAATACCTCTCGCATGACATGCAATCGCACTTTTTTTTGTAAATTCATTTTTATTAATTCAATCTTAAACCTATCTTAAAGCTAGAACGATGATGCCAATTCTTGCACCTATCCCTCGTGACCCTAGCCAACGGAGTCCGGAGCAGAATTGTCTCCGACTTCTGGACATTTATTTTCAGTTTCTAGTCATCGCAATATCGCTGAATCTTGTCGAAATCACGCTGCAAGAGATTTCTAATAACCTCAACCTTTCGGGCCGTTCCGTACGCAATAAGATCGGGCGTACGAAATTGCCTTTGTAAGGCTACTTATCAGATCGCTGGTGTAAATACTGACACCAAACTATCTACCGTTAAGTATGTCATACATTATACACAACAATGGCTTGCTTATGCCAAGCCTGCTCAGTTTAAGGTTAAGACCCTCTAACCATACGGTGTAAAAGGTCTTTTCCAAATCAACCAGAACATCACCCATGCAATGCTGTTTTGATTTATTCCATTGGATATTAGAAACGAGTTTAGACGCAGCATGAATTGTGACATGACCCGCCTTGAACCCGAACTGTTTATCCGGAATTATTTTGTTGTCCGCAGCCCACTTAGTCAGAGCCCTAATAATGATCCTTTCGAAAACTTTGCTGATGCTCGGAAGAAGACTTATCGACCGAAGATTTGACGGGTTGGAGTTGTCCTTTCCCTTTTTCGGGAGAGGATGAACTACAGCGGTCTTCCAATGCATTGGATAATATACATTATTCAGTGCATTGTTAAAGAGTGTGGCGTAAATTTCAATTGCTTCCATCGGTAAATATCTTAGTACAACGTTGGATATACCATCGACACCTGCTGATTTTTTATTGAATTGAAGATGATCTGAAGCTCAACGTTCGTCACTAACAAGGGACTTGGTCCCGTTTGCTCAGCAATTATGGCATTTGCCAAGGAATCGTCATTGAACCGCATGAAACTGCTGTTCTCAAATCGGTAAAAGTGATTAAGTAGGGCTCTGTTTTGCATGTCGTGGTTGGTTCGAATGCTAACATTCACCTTGTACACTTGCTGGAAAGCAGCTCCCACCGCCTCCACCTTTTCCTTCGGATCTTCAATTATGTAAAAGTCATCGTCAAAGATGGCTTCCTCTGGATCCATTTGCGCTGTCATGAGTACGTCTCTGTTCTCTTCAGTTCTTTGGAGTTTCAGACACGGAAGGTCATTATCGTTCTTTTTCCTGAATATCTTGTTGATTTTAGGGAACATACTACGGTCATTGGAATTAACTGACCGGATCTTGCGGTCCCAGTACTTGTTAATTGATAACCTGTAGTTCTTCTTAATCAGCAGATTTACATTTTTTATTGACGACTTCAGTGTCCTTACCCCCAAGTCGTGTGGCTCTGTAAGTCGTCTATACAAGTTTTTGAGTCTTGTCAGTAAGCCATTTTTGTGCCTGCGTAGTGCGTCAATAGTCGCGTTTCTGTAAGCCTCCATTTGTTCCCGTTTTTTGTACTTTGGTATTGTTCGTTTTCTTGTTTCGTCCATCTATTGTAAGTATTGGTCAATTTCTGTATTTGTCAGGTTTCTGTTGTTTGGTGGGGCTATGTCACTCGAACGAAGTTCTCTCGCTTAGGCATTGGTGAAACAACGCTGTAAAGATTCGTCAAATTAAAAAGATGGTTACCTCTGGGATTACTATGTTGAATTCCCCAATCTTCATGTTTTGCATTAAAATCGCTGGCCAAGATGAAATCGTTTTGCTCCAAGCTCAGTTTCAGTTCCCTTAATAGAATCTCGGGTTCTGAAGCAATGTAAGTAACCTGCGGAGCTCCAGCCGCATAAGCCGCAATCATATACATCTGCTTCCCTTGAGTGAAAGAGATACATACAACGCAAACTTCTAGCGTCTTGAGCTTTCGCAATTCATTGTTGTATTTGATTTTATAATGAATACCTTTTCCTATAAAGAGAGCTACACCGCCCCCTTGAGTGGAGTCAGGCTGGTCTCTTCTTACGATAATGTAATTTGTATGAGTCAATTTGTGTTTGTGGTTTAGCTTGGTTTCGCTAGCCATAAACCCATCGGGACTGTAGTCTTTCAACAATTGGAACATGTTTTATCTTTGTTCAATCCTTATCAGTGAATTTACATTCACTGTCTTTGGCAGCGCGCCCATTATGGTCTAAATTGGTCCAGGCCAGGCAAGAAAGAGTAGAGATAATCTACCCTTTTGCCTTGCTCCTTTTTCTGACTTTGCAGTTGACCTTGAATGCTCAAAAACAGGGCTATAATGCCAGGCTGCACCTATGGTGCCTTAGGCAGGTGGCCTTTGGGACAACCGGCGGTGGAGCCTCTCCCGTAGTCCATCGCACTAACCTTCATGCCACGGGTACTACAGGGGGATACCATCTGGCCTAGCGTATTTATTTTTGTTGATGGCACAATAAGGCAAGGTGGAATTTGTGGCAAAAAAGCCAACTTTTTCAATAAAGCCTACTTATGAAACATTTTTGACAACAAGCGTAGAGATCAAGGAAGAGAAAGAATTCTTCATGTTTTTCTACGAATTACCAACAATTTTAGTTGACTTTGGGACATTGCAGTATTTTTTCGAGACATTTTTGGTCATGCGTAAATTTAGTCCTTCAAATGCATTGCATTCTTCCACTACCGAGGAAGAATAATTATCAGTTAACGATCTTAACAAAATTAAGACCGTTTTAGTCAGTTTTTCCTTATTTCCAAGCCGTGCTTCAAGAACCATATTTTCTTAATGGATTTGTTTGACCTGAATAATTAGCAGATTTATCGTCTTCATTTGCCTAGATAAAAAACCGTCCGTAACGTCCTATGCATTACAGTATAGACCATTAATCCTCCCCTGGAACGATGGCGTAAATGAGGACGCCTGGAACTTATTATTAGAAACTTCATAGAGTCTAGGAGAGGAACAGAAGCATATTGTAAGAATCGGAACGTACGGAGTAATTCCCCTAAGATCTTCATATCAACATTTTTTTTCTCCGTTTCGTTCATTCTAAATTTTCCTCCCCGTACTCTAAGAGTTCGCCCTTAATAACTTGTTTAAATCGATAAACAATTACAGCCCTGTGGTTCAGCCTCCGTAAAGATGTCATTGGATATATATAGTTTGGGTGGCTACGTCTAACATGTCTATATAAGTAACGATTAACACCACAACCGAGCTCCTACCAAGCACAACGAATCACAACAGAAAGTGCAAGTGTTTAAATGAGGCGCCTTGCGCAAGAACCATGCGTTCGATATAGAGGCAAGGTAAGGTAAGGTATAGACCACGCGAACGTTAAGGTGGCTGAAATGACAACTTGATGCGCGAATGTATTCATGGAGAAGAGTGCGCCAATTAATTACTCTAGCTACAGGCTTAATGTGGTAATTAAATGGCCGATTAATTATCACAACGATTATGAGCGTTAGCGTAGACGAAGGCGCTGGCGCTGCTATACCTAGCGCAGTTTTATAGGTGTCTATGCTACGCGCACGTACATCGTGTCGGTCGACAACGCGTCGTCAAGTCGAGTCGAGTCGTGTGCCACAGAGTGCGTAAGGAAATCGGTTAAGGACCGATTGAGTTGTTAATTGGTTCGTTAAGTCATGTTACTACACACACAGACTTCCAGCCAATTGGCTACTGAAAGAGGTTGTGACAAGCGATATTTCTTATAACTTCATGATTTAAATTTAAATTTTAATTGAAAATGATATTGAACGAATAAAATTTATATCCGTATGATCGTACACTGCGCATTCATAAATGAATCAGGAAGTCAAAACTAGGAATGTTCGAGTTTAAACATTAATGTTAGGGGCGTTGGTGTTAAGTTGTTGATGTGCTTTTCGTTTTCACATACCTACTCAATGAAGTGCTGAATGTTTTGAGATAGATTTAATGATTTTAAACTAAATAATGATGGTAATTACAATATATGTGTTTTTAACGTGTATACCAAGGAATTAAGCGAATGAAGAAAAAACTATCTTTCGAGCATTTTTCAAATAAAGTACTGCTATCAATTGTTGTGTCAAGTTAATACGATTCAAAAATGTTTCTGTATCGGGACTTGATTTTGAACACGGTTATGTGGACAATAATTACAATAATAATGCAACTACAACGCAATGTACATATTTAATATGTTATATAATTCAATATTGTCGAAATGTGAGCAATAAAAAAGTTGTGGTCCATACAAAGTCCACTACAAAAAAAAAACAATCCTATTCATGTACTTTATATACATATGTTGATTTATATACTTTGACAAACCTACAAAATACCAAATTATAGAGGGACTGTTATAACACTAAAATCGGAAGATGTCACTCGATTGTTAACCACGATAGAGTAAGTAGTAGAGATTCAATTAAGATTAACTATGAAATAAACATTAAAAAGTAATAACAATTATCGGTCGAATTATTTTAATAATTGAAAGTAAATGTACAACAAAGGGGAAATACGTGTGCATAGCTGAAAAAAAATAAAACAAACAAAAGTACAGTCACACAATGTCTCATAGTCAAATTATGGGTAAATTGTAAGTGTTCAAGCCTGGTGAGGATTTTAAAACGTATAAAAAACGTCTTCAAATTAATGGAATTAAGTTCAAAAAAAAAATAATCCAAGAAGAAGGGCAAAGTATCCAGGAGTTTATCATCCGTCTGAAAGAAGTCACACACACGTGTGATTTTGGTGATTTTGCTAGAGAATTTAATACCAATACAACTTAGTGCTGTGAAAAAATGCAGGAACATAAGCCACTTCAATGCAAGTCGTTTGCCTTGGATGATGCCCTTACGGATCAATTTATAGCAGGTGTAAGAAAGGAAGAGATTCAACATGCCTTGTTAAATGACTCTTCACTAAATTTTTAAAAATGATGTAATGTCGCCTTAACAATGGAAATGTCCACAAAAGAGTCCAAGGCAATACATCCAGTAGTCTCAACGCAGTTTGCTATCAAAACGTCATCATCAAGTCCACAAATTAAATATAGTTCTGAAAGTCATAAGTCAAAGTATAGTTCTAGCAATGGTAAATTTGGAAAATGTCAAAGATGTGGTCGTCATCATAACTACGAAACTTGTCCCGCAAACAATTGGAAGTGCTATAATTGCAATCAAATTGGACACACATCTCACACATCAGTAAAAGTGATCAAGTCAATCGCGAAAGTCGAGTCCACATGTGTCATACAAAACATTATCGTCAAAGTTCAGCCGCTGCCAATGTAGCTAGATACAGGAGCTTGTCATAGTTTAATTAGTTTTACTGAATATAAGTCAAAATTTTCTTATCATAAATTGCAACCCGAACTTAATACTCTTATAACTTTTACAGGTCAAAAACTTGATGTTCAAGGTAAAATCAGTGTTCGCTTTGAGTTTCAAGGACAAATTTATGATCTGGATTTAATAGTTGTTGAACGTTAAAATTATCAAACATGGTTACAAGTTTTAACACCACATTTTAGAGAAAAGTTATTTGGAGATTGTCGAAATTCGGTAAATAAAATCGAGGTAAATTTTGTTGATTTTATCAAAAATAACTCCGAATGTACTTACGTTCAAGCCAAATGAAACCATTAAGAATTTCGAAATTAATATAGTTCTTAAAAAGAACACTTCACCCATTTTTCACAAAGCGTTTTCAGTACCCTTATGAATCAAGGACAAAGTGGAACAAGAATTAAACCACTTATTGAAGAACAGTACCTTGATTCCGGTCAAGTCAAGTTCGTGGGCAAGTCCAATAGTTTGCGTCCCGAATGGAGATATAAGAATTTGTAGGGATTGTCGAGGATGTTCAAACTTGTGGAAAGTTGTTGGGGGCAGCAAACGAGAGAGGTGGGGAGAGGTGTTTCCACTAAGGCACCTCTCCTTATCCAGACGGCAGCGGAGGAATTCCCGAGATGGAATCAACGGTGGCGTCTACAGTTCCAGTAAGGTTGAACTACTTAGTGAACACCTTATAGGGATTATTCGACTTATTCGGGGCCCAGGCCTGTAAGGAGCGGTTTTATCCGGCTCCCCATCCTTGGAGTTATACTTAGGATCTGGCCCTCTAGGTTGGAAGTTGTGCGTCGGGGTGACTTCCTGGCCACGTAAAAGCTATCAAAGTTGCGAAGCACCAACAAGCCTTACGGACGGATTTACTGTTGACAACCAACGCAAACGAATAAAGGACAACGAACTTCGGATATGCACGTGGAATGTTAGGTCACTTAACAGACCACGTGCGGCCGAAGAATTAGCAAAGGCAATAGAACGATATACAGTAGATGTCACCGCCATCCAGGAAATACGATGGGATGGACCGGGCAAAAAGAGGATGAAAAACTGCGATATTTACTATGATGACTGCTACCACGAAAACCAACAGCGCTTATTTGGATGCGGATTCGTCATTGGAGCCAGACTTAGGCAAGAAGTCTGATATGCACCCACGCCCCCACAGAAGAGAAAGACGACAACATACCAAAGATATGTTCTTCGAGCTCTTAGACAAAACATATGAGCAGTGCCCTAGCTATGATATTAAAATAGTCCTAGGCGATTTTAATGCCAAGCTAGGGAGGGAAAACATCTTTGGTGGAATAATCGGGAAGAACAGCCTGCACGACAACACTTCCGACAATGGATTCAGGCTCATAGATTTTCCTGCGGGGCGAAACGTCATGGTAGCCAGTACGCGTTTTCCACACCTCAACATCCACAAAGGAACTTGGACTTCTCCAGATCAATCTACCGTCAACCACATTGACCATATTGCGATCGACGCCAGACACGTTTCCAGCATTATGGATGTACGAACTTTCCGAGGAGCTAACATCGACTCGGACCACTACCTCGTTGTATCCAAGGTAGCACTTCGAATTTCCAGACCCAAGGCAAAACAGGGAGGTGCTGGGTGAAGATACAACGTTGAACGGCTACAATAGCCAGAGATCGCCAAATCCTTTTCCGACCGAGTTACAAGTAACCTCTCTCGATGTTCTTTGCCGCCAACACAATGTATCGAAAACCAGTGGCAACATTGCCAAGATGCAATCAGAGAAGCCGCCTCTGATATGCTGGGTTTCAAACAGTCACCAACAAGAAACCCCTGGTTTGATGAGGAATGTCGGCAGGCAAATGCAGCCAAACAACAGGCACGCAAAGCGGCGCTGCATAAAAGGACGAGAGCTGCTCGTGAGCTCTATGAGCAGAAGAGGCGAGAGGAACGCCGACTTCTCAGAAGGAAAAAGAGAGGGCATGAGAAGCGTGCGGTAGAAGATGTTGAGAGGTATAAGAGCAGGAATGAGGTTCCAAAGTTTTATGAACAGGTGAAACGAAATTCACAGGTACATAAACCTAGAACCGAAGGCTGCAAAGACGAAAGTGGGAACATTATAGTGGAACCGCAGTCAATGCTGAGGACCACTTCTGCAGACTGTACAACGGCGACGACGAACCGAATACCGCTGTCAGGCAGGATGATCCATTCAATATAGACATCGAAAGCCAACAATCCCGTCCTCCCGACTTGGTTAGGAGCATGCACCAACTTATCTGTAAGATATGGTCGGAAGAAAACATGCCCGATGAATAGAACCTCAGTATTGTTTGCCCGATCCTGAAAAAAGGAGACCCTCTAAACTGCACCAACTATAGATGATTAAGTCTACTTAAAATCGCCTATAAAATCTTCTCTGCCGTAATATGTGAACGTCTTAAACCCATCGTCAAAAATCTGATAGGTCCTTATCAGTGTGGTTTTAGACCAGGAAAGTCCACAGTTGATCAAATATTGGCACTGCGACAGATCCTGGAAAAAACCCAAGAACACCAAATCGACACCCACCGTCTTTTCATCGATTTCAAGGCTGCATATGACAGCATCTACAGGGACGAGCTGTATAGAGCCATGTCTAGTTTTGGCATCCCTGCCAAACTCGTCCGTTTGTGCAGGTTGAACATGGAGAATTCACGCTGCTCCATTAAGGTTGAAAACAACTTAACATAACCTTTCGATGTCAAACAAAATTTTAGACAAGGTGATGCGCTGTCATGTGATTTTTTTAACATCGTGCTTTAAAGAATAGTGCAGAGCTCACACGTCAACACTAGAGGGACTATCTTTCAAAAGTCTGTCCAATAACTGGCATATGCTGATGACATTGACATAATCGGAAGAACTCAGCGTGATGTCAATGGGGCTTTTGTGAGTATTGAGGCAGAGGCGGCAAAAATGGGTTTAACGTTTAATGAGGGCAAAACAAAGTACATGCTGTCGTCTAGAAAAGACATACAACACCGACGTTTTGGTCAAAACGTCACAATCGACTGTAAACGCAGAAAACAACACCAGCGCTGAGATAAAACGCAGAATAACCCTTGCTAACCGCTGTTTCTTTGTACTAAGAAAGCAATTGAGTGGTAAAGTCCTCTCTCGAGGGACCAAAGTGTTGCTATATAAGACCCTTATCATCCCCGTCCTGCTATACGGTGCAGAAGCATGGACCATGACAAAAGCGGATGAAAGCACCTTGGGTCGCTTCGAGAGAAAAGTTCTTCGTATGATCTACGGTCCCGTATGCATCGAAGGGGAGTGGAGGAGAAGATGGAACGACGAACTGTACGGGCTGTACATCGACGTAGACTAAGCAAAAAGAGTAAAAGTCCAACGACTAAGATGGCTGGGTCACGTAAAGCGCATGGAAACCAATGCTCCGGCCCGGAAAGTCTTCGAATCCGCACCCACAGGACAGCGCAGTAGAGAAAGACCGCGGATCAGTGTTACGGTAAATTTTACCGCAACAAAAACCACAAGTGGAAGGTGACCTCACCCAACTTGGAGCGTGAAACTGGAGACATCTAGCTAGGGACCGAGCTAGATGGAGAAGTTTGTTGGGTGAATCATTGAATCTATCATCATCCATTGCCTTTAACTGAGGAAATATTTGCAAGTTTTGCTAATTGCACAAATCACAAATGTTGATGGATATCCAACACATCATAGAAGAAATCCTCATAATGGCGGACAAATATTTGATTAAAATATTAAGAGCGCAGACATTTACATATTCGCCTCTTTTGAGTAAAACATTCAATGCTCATATTAATGTTGAATTCTGCAGTATTCAGTGAAGAGCATCCGGTAATTTTGCTTCTTAATTGTTTTTCACACGGACAAATTTACGTGGCGTGCTTTTATTTTTTTGTCACAATGCTCTATACCTCTCCCACTTATATATCAAATCCTAACACACAATAAGTTAGTTTTTTATTTCTAGCAGAATATTATCAAGAAATTATTTATAAGACAGTGCAACGTTTGTCGGGTCAGCTAGTTTTTTTATAAATAAAGATTTTTTAAAATTAAAAAGCCTCAAACAATCTTTTAATTATGATTTTACAAATTCACTCTAACGAAGTGTTAACTTGTAACCCTCATTTAAAATTCTCTATGTATACCAACACCACAGGCCTCTTGGTTAAACCATCAAAAATTCCGAATAGACCCTCTATAGTTAATTACTTCCTCATCACTCTTTATAAAAGTACATATGCATAAACCTAGTTAATGTAGCCTACACCTGTTCTATCTTAAAAATAGCTAACTAGTTTTGTGTATCTCGCCCAAGTCAAATCTATCATCAGGAAACTTAAAATTGATTAACATCGGATTAATTCCTCACCATGAGGTCTTCGAATAGATCTAAATTATTAATTACATATCTTCAAATATGCATACTGTGGAAGCAGAAGATGATGATGGCTTTGCATTCAAAAGTTAAACTGAAGAAACCCGGTCTAATATTCGTTGTGGAGTCTTGGTATGAATTCATGATTTGAATGCAACTTGTTTGAAATTATAGCAGAAATGCCAGATAAAAAGATTTTACTGTGAACTTTTAATGATCTTATGTGTAAAAATCTCTTTTTAATTAGCTCAAAGAAGTCTTATACAATTTTTATTAGTGTACCACGCAGAGACTAATTATGGGCAAATTTGTTTTTAAGTTAAAGGCTGGTGCAACAAAACTTAGGAACGTGATGAAAAAAGACTTTAAGACTACTTTCAGTTCAAGTTCAATTTGAGCCTCCTCACCTTGTAAGAACATTTTGCTTAAGTAATATAAAGATCTTATACGATTTGTAGCATAGCCTTAGGAGCGTTTTTCATTATATCCGATACGTCGCATTGAAGTTTTTTTTTCATTTCTCGACGTTTCAAGGCCCTAGAATCTAAATGAAAGATTTTTAGCGAGATGTAATATGTGTTATGTATATCGAATCAATAATTTGAACATTGCGATGGAAGCGAAGAAGATAGGTTTAGTGGTCAATGGGGGCAAGACCAAGTATATACTGTCATCGAAAAAGGACATTGAACAACGACGTTGCCTGATGCCTAGACCCTGTCAAAGAAAGATGAGAGCGTCTTAGAATGCTTCGAGAGAAATATTCTTCGGGTGATTTTTGGTCCCGTACGCATACATGGTGAATGCCGAAGAAGATATAACGACAAGCTGTACGGGCTGTACAGCGACACTGACCTAGTTAGCAGAATTAAAATCCAACGCTCCAGAAGGAAGGTCTTCGAATTCCGAGGGACGGCGCAGTAGAGGAAGACCACGACTCAGGTGGCACACCCAGGTGGGAGAGGACCTCAACAAATTTGCCGTGCGAGACTGGAGACAGCTACCTAGGGACTGAGCTGGCTGGAGACGCATGTTGGTTGAGGTCCAGGTCAGCCCTGGACTGTAGCGCCACCTTAAGTAAGTAAGTAAGATTACTTTACTTCATAAATAAAACTTCAATATATTATTTAATAGATTGAGTCACGTTTTTTAATTAAATTTAGTCGATACGCTCTTAAATTGGTGACCCTGACGTGATCCACCGACTAATAAAATTAAATATATACATATGTATATACGTATATTGCGTTGAGAATTTTTTTTTTGTCACGGTGAACAAAGAAAATGCCTGGAACCAACGAAAGTTTATTTATTTAACTTTCGATATTATTTATTTAACTTTCAAATTTGAATATTTGAAATAACGGGCGTTAGTTTGATAGACTTCTACAGCACTCCCCTTCAAGTGACTTTGTTACGATAGGGTTACAGTTACTTCTTATTTATCCCAAGTCTGTCTGAAATTCGAACTGATCTACCTGATCTAGTTTTTCTGATGATAATGCTATCAGCTGTTTCTGGAAACACGGGTAGAGATGATGGTTTTTCTGAGCTGGGATTATTATTGTCTGAAAGTAAAAAAGCCGGTTTTAAACAATTGATTGGAACTGTTACTTTTTTTCCTCTGATCTTAACACCAATTAATTTATTTGATCTTTTAACGCCGAGGAATGAACCTTCATTTGGTTGTTGTAGTCCGATTCTGATAAAAACGTGGGATGATGTAGATAAAGGGTGATTTTTTTGAGGTTAGGATTTTCATGCATTTGTATTTGACAGATCACGCGGGATATCAGACATGGTGTCAAAGAGAAAGATGCTCAGTATGCTTTGACATTTCATCATGAATAGACTTACTAACGAGGAACGCTTGCAAATCATTGAATTTTATTACCAAAACCAGTGTTCGGTTCGAAATGTGTTTCGCGCTTTACGTCCGATTTATGGTCTACATAATCGACCAAGTGAGCAAACAATTTATGCGATTGTGACCAAATTTCGCACACAGTTTACTTTATTGGACATTAAACCAACCACACGAATGCGTACAGTGCGTACAGAAGAGAATATTGCGTCTGTTTCTGAGAGTGTTGCTGAAGACCGTGAAATGTCGATTCGTCGCCGTTCGCAGCAATTGGGTTTGTGTTATTCGACCACATGGAAGATTTTACGCAAAGATCTTGGTGTAAAACCGTATAAAATACAGCTCGTGCAAGAACTGAAGCCGAACGATCTGCCACAACGTCGAATTTTCAGGGAATGGTCCCTAGAAAAGTTGGCAGAAAATCCGCTTTTTTATCGACAAATTTTGTTCAGCTATGAGGCTCATTTCTGGTTGAATGGCTACGTAAATAAGCAAAATTGCGGCATTTGGAGTGAAGAGCAACCAGAAGCCGTTCAAGAACTGCCCATGCATCCCGAAAAATACACTGTTTGGTGTGGTTTGTACGCTGGTGGAATCATTGGACCGTATTTTTTCAAAGATGCTGTTGGACGCAACGTTACGGTGAATGGCGATCGCTATCGTTCAATGCTAACAAACTTTTTGTTGCCAAAAATGGAAGAACTGAACTTGGTTGACATGTGGTTTCAACAAGATGGCGCTACATGCCACACAGCTCGCGATTCTATGGCCATTTCGAGGGAAAACTTCGGAGAACAATTCATCTCAAGGAATGGACCGGTAAGTTAGCCACCAAGATCATGCGATTTGACGCCTTTAGACTATTTTTTGTGGGGCTACGTCAAGTCTAAAGTCTACACAAATAAGCCAGCAACTATTCCAGCTTTGGAAGACAACATTTCCGAAGAAAATCGGGCTATTCCGGCCGAAATGCTCGAAAAAGTTACCCAAAATTGGACTTTCCGAATGTACCACCTAAGACACAGCCGCGGTCAACCTTTATATGAAATTATCTTCAAAAAGTAAATGTCATGGACCAATCTAACGTTTCAAATAAAGAATCGATGAAATTTTGCAAATTTTATGCGTTTTTTTTTTTTTAAATTCTCAAGCTCTTAAAAAATCACCGTTTAGTTCTTTGGACACAAAGATTTTTCTAGATTCGTGACGAGATAATAAAACTGGCGTTAGATGTTCAAAATGTAGTCGAAGTTGGTTGGTGACAAGAAATCACCGGGGATTCTGATGGATTCTCCATACAGCATTTCGGCTACTGTAGCTTGTAAGTCGTCTTTGTATGTTGTCCTGAGGGCATGGAGTACAACAGGAAGTTCATCGGCCCATGCTGGTGATTTATGGCACTCTTTAGCGGCTTTGAATTAACGATGGAACATTTCAACCATGCCATTAGCGGCAGGATGGTAAACAGTTGTCGTCAGATGATTGATGAAAAACAGTTTTGTCAAAGCCTGAAATAAGTAAGATGTAACCTTGAGTGGTACTCCAAAACGGGATATTCAATTAGCGAGAAGTGTTCTTGCATGTGTCTCGGCAGAAGAATCTTCTAAAGGGTAAGCTTCAGGCCAGCGTGAGTACCTATCGACAACAGTGAGGCAATATCTGAATCCTCGTGGTCCAACGAAGTCGACATGTATATGCTCAAACCTCGCCGATGGTTGATCAAAGATTCTAACAGGGGATGGACTGCATGACTTTGCCCAGGCTCTGCAGTCTTTTCGGATCGAGTGCCAGACGAATTTTGACAAAACCAATTTAACTGAAGCGTTTGTTCCAGGATGACTCAAGCTGTGCAGGGATTCAAATACATGATGGTGAAAAGGTTTTCTTACAAACGCTCTAGCAACACCTTTTGACACATTATACAATATTTGCAATTGAGAGTAAAGAAGTGGAACTTTTACAACCTGGTATGCAGAAGCAGATTTAATTATGTTTTTAAGTTCTCTTGAGACATTTCGAGCTCGTCAAAGTTCACTGACTTGCTGATGCCTTCAACTCTTGACAACGTATCTGCTTCAATGTTTTCCGTTCCAGCAATGTGTTGGATATCAGTTGAAAATTGACAAATGAGATCAAGACATCTAAAATGGAGAGGTGATGCTTTTGCGGGCTTTCGCTTAAAGGCTAACACGAACGGTTTATGGTCCGTGAAAATGTAAAAATTTCTAGCTTCCAACATAAACTTGAAGTATTTTACAGCTGAGTAGATCGCTAAAAGTTCCCTTTCATTTGTGCTGTATTTACGTTGAGAACTGTTGAATCTCTTTGCAAAATATGACAATGGCTGCTAACCGATTGAGTGTCGGATCAGGATGTGCGAGCAAGGCGGCTTTAAAAAGTCCCTCTTTACAAGCGGCAAAAGCTTGCAAAAGTGGTTTTTTCCAAGTAATGGATTTGTTACCTTTGATGTTCGGTCCTTTTAGGCACTCGTTCAGTGGAGCTTGAAGACTGGCTGCGTTTTTGACGAAGTGCCTATAGAAGTTGATAGAACTCAGAAATCTTCTTAGCTGCTTAACTGTGTTTGGCGGCTTACAATTACTATTTGCCTGGATTCGTTCTTCGTGCGGTCGTAGCCATCGCTTGATATCAAATAACCTAAAAATGTTAATTTAGACTTACCAAACTCGCACTAAGCAACATTAATGACAACGCCAAATTTGTTGAGTCGTTCGAAAAGAGTTCGAAGATGGTGAAAATGTTGCTTATCCGTTGCCACCAAAATATCGTCCACGTATATAAAGCAAAAGTCGAAACCATTTGTGCCTTCGTCGATGAACCTCTAAAAGGTCTGGGCGGCATTTCAGAGGCCAAACGTCATGAACGCAAACTCAAAGAGCCTAAATGGTGTAACTATGAAAATCTTAGAAAATATTTTCTTGCCTGAGAGATTAGCTGAACTGAACAATCCTGAAGATTTCTTGGAGGATAGTTGTCTTGAACCGTGCGGTCGTTTAAAGAGCGGTAATCTAAAAACGGACGCCAATCACCTGACTTTTTGGCAACGAGATGCAGAGGCGATGAGCAGCAGCTTTCGGATCGGCGAGCTATTCCCATTTTCAGCATGGTCTCGAAAGTTGAGTCAAGTTTTTTAATTAAATTTAGTCGACACGCTTCTAGACATGGAATGCAGAATGCAATGTCACTCTTCTCCCACTTTGGTTTCTTTCTACCGTACGACTTTCGACAGAATTTCTCGAGTCACTCAAGTTTATGTTCAATAGATTGCGTAGCCATTTCTCTGAGCGAGACCTGTCTGTCAATCTAAACAAGTCAAAAACAATAACACTTCGGGTATAATAGGCTTAGCTCAAAACTAAAAACTGTTATATGGTCCGGATCTAAGCAAAATATTTAAAGAATACCTGTACTCAGGCCTTACAATATGAAGCCAACCTCAACATTAAAAAACACTTTATGAAAAAGCTATTGGCATCCAAAAATGTAATAGAAACTTTAAAGAAAAATGTGTAAAGTAACATGTACCTCCGTTTCTTCAGCATATGCAGCTCAATTTTGGGAGTGGTGTTTGTATGAGTCCACTAAAATCTTCTTCAATTCCGGCTTGCAGACAGTACCAAACTATATACTCCTCATAGGAACAGGGCACTCGCTTTTATACATGACATCATTAAACCTTCAGCTAATGTACAGCCTGAAAAGTCAATATATCCGCTATCAAATCCACAAATTCCGTGTTTGAAGAGTGCACAAATTTTGTTGATGTGCGTATACTGCCGGCTCTGATTTGGTGTAACACCTTTTTCTTGTCTCTTTCGTGTTACACTTAAAACTTAAATTAAGAAAAACTGCTAAGTATCGTATTAATTCAGTCTTTAGACAATAAGCAAAGCTTATTACATATCAGGGGAACTTACTCCGAGTGGATGGAAAACTGCATTTGTCCAGCCTGTCCCTAAAAAGGCGAATCCTCCTCCCCCTCTAACTATCATCCAATTGCACTTACGTCCCTTCTTTCCAAGATCATGGAAACGCCGATCAATTTTCAGCTTAAGAAATATCTTGAAGAGTTGAAGCTTCTAAATGACCGGCAGTATGGCTTTCGTTGCAATAGGTCCACGGGTGATCTCATGGTTTACCTCACCGAACAGTAGAACAAATTTTTACAACGTTTTGGAGACAAAAACATTATTGCACTTGATATTTCAAAAGCATCTGATAGAGTTCGGCATCACGCTCTCTTATCTCCCTTCTTCGTTGGGTTAGAAATTACCTTTCTGACCGTTCAATTGAAGTAATATTAGACAGGTTCAAATCTAGTATCCACAAAATAAACACAGGGCTACGTTTTGTCTCCGAATCTCTTCCGTATTTTTATAAATGATCTTTTGTCTGTAACTTCAAACACACTAAATTGTTTCACTGATGACAGTGCCCTCAGCTTTTCATATTCGGTTGTAGATTTTCATCGTTTTTCTTTGGATGTGGACAGCATTGTCAAATGGCGAATCAAAAAACGTGTAGAATTTAATGCTTCGAAACCTTAATGCTGTCTACTGTCGCAAAAGCATAACCCTGCCCCAATGTCACTCTCAACTATCAGTTCTAGATATGTGCATTACAAACCACTTGTTGTTGCGTGATCACATATTTGACATCGCCAACAATTCTGCTAAGTGTTTAGGTTTTATCCGAAGATGCAAGAAGTTTTTACCACTTTTGATCTGACTATAATTTATAAAGCTTTTATACCTACGTTCAAAACTAGAGTTTAACTCTCATATTTGGAATGGTGACCCAATAACGTACACGAGTCTTCTGGATAGAATTGAAAAAAGATCGCGAAGAATGATATAGGAGATCGTTACCGAGGCATTTGCATCTCTTGAACACCGGCGCAAATTTGTATGCCTGTTATTGTTTTATGGTAATTTTTTAACAAATTCTGCAGTAAAATATCAGAAATAGCATTCCTCCTCTTGAACAATTCAACCATAATACACGTACTGTAGGAATGCCCATCAGTTTACCCTTGAGCCCAATTTCGAAGGTACTATTTAGTACAGAGATTCTTTCTTTTACCAGGCTCAGTTTTTCTCATTCTTTACTCCTTTATAATCCTATCTTACTTTCCTCATTGCTCACACTGTGTCTTATCATTATAAGGGTACTCATAACCCCTTTAGTGCGCACAATATAAAAAAAGTCTTCTTCGATTAAAAGTGCCAACCAATAGGATGAGAGGCCATACATTTTGGAATCGATTTTCGTTTTTTAATTCCTGTCCGAAGTTTTGTACCCAGAAACATTTACTACCCGTGAATAACTACGTTTCGAATTTATGAAATTTAAAAGTAAATTTGAAACGATCGGGCAATTTTCCAAGATTTAAAAATCAAACGATAAAAGGGTATACAAATTACGACACAAGAAATGAAATCTTAACTTGATTTTACAACAGTTATTATCATATCCCAAGGCCCAGGTGTTACGAAAAACTTTGATGAATGTGTCTGCTAATTGTCTGCCACATCAATAAAACTTCCAACAATCCTAGAAGTGATGGATGGGGGTGTTTTATCATTATAAAGTCCAAGGTATAGGTCATTTTTGGAAATGACCGTCCCAACAACCATTTATGGTAGTTCCCGTTCATTATTGTGGACAAAAACTCAAGACGATTGTGCCATAGTAGGTTAAAGCTTTCCACGTTATTAAACAAGATCTACGGCTATGATGTCTTGCCCAAATAATTTAATTTTTTCTCAGATCAAAGATGTGGCCATCAGGACCGTAGAGGTGGATTTTTTTCATCCGAGAATACAATTCACTGATAGAAGGATTATGACCTCTTCCAAAATTCATCAAATCGTACAATTCACCATTTTCTCAAGGCGTTGTTGTTTTTGATTTTTCCCATATTTTTGTCGATCAGCAAAATGATTGCTTAGAACATTCTTCATTGTTCATTCTTCTTGCTTTTTCACACCCAGAGAGTCCTTAATCCTTAAAAGCATCTATTTTAGCGCTATCTATAGTTGTCAAAGTCTTTCCAGAAAACATGTGTTTTGCAAATTATATAAAAACTGTTGTTTCAACACTCTCTAAGGTATTCTACACAAAAATTTTCAAAAGATCGCACATGTCAACTATTGGACGAAAATAATCACAATGGTCTCATCCAAGTAGACCAATTCTAATATAACTTCCTATGGGAAGTGGAAAATCAATTTTCTTAAAGGCTGCAATAAATGACAATGGCAACACTTCCATATTCAAAATCAAACACATACTTTGTTTTATATGTCATCAGTCGCAGTTGCAGTTGCAACTTTGCAAGACTCGCTATAAGGAAGTTAAGCAAAACCCTTTTGCGATTTAGTCGTGATGTTCCTTCACGGGTATGAACCAACCATACCCCGATACATCCACATACTCCTGCAGGAACACTGCTGAAGATGACGATGCTATGATGCTGTGACGATGAAGATGACGACAAGGAAACAAGTTGAATTTTCATCCTCATGTGTTAATTATGCCATAAGCCAACATTTAGATAAGGAAAAAAAGAAGAAATATTCTCAATATGGAAAGAGGGAATTTGCCTCAACCTAGTCAACTTAACATCCGTAGAAGACACAGAACACACCGCATACATAATTGTGATGTTGGTGGGAAATAAGATTTTTCTTCCTTTGGCTTTGGAACAAATGTGTCTTGTCTCGGCTTCAGCATCAAAATGGCAAACTAGGCACCTGCAAAAGAGGCATTATAGAGAAATAGATACTTTTACAGGATAAGCTAGTGTTCACGATCACGCGTTTGCCTTTTAGGGTTTAGCTTGTAGAGAATTAAAAAAAAGCAACTCTAGCAACTTACTACCAGGTACTCTGTCTTCTGCCTATAGTATATATAAAACCTATAATACCTACCTATACTTGGCAGCCTGTGCCTACTACTTATCCTATTCGATCGTTAATAACATTTTTCTAATGAAGATATTAGCTAGCTGTACAGTTTTGTCTGCTGTTAAAAGTATTTATAGATGGTATACAAGTTGAAGTTGGGGGTGTATGGCTGATGTGCTGCCTAATGCCTATGGCTTTAGACTATAAGCTTAAGCTTGCTTCTATTATAGTGCCGGAAAGTCAGTGATTGGTGGAGATTCCTTTCGGGTTAACGAATAAATTATAAATATACACAACATTTTTCCTTTGTCCAGAATCTAAGATACGTACATTTTATTCATACATAAATGCCTTAGCCTATACCTTACCCAAGAAGGCTTTTGAAGAAGCATGTTCTTAATCCATAAAATACCATTATAATGGCTAATTGAAGTTAAAGTTACATGTTAATAAATTGTGTAGGCATAATTCATGTAGGCAAGGATTTTAAATATATGGTAAACATTATAAATTAAAATAAAATAGTATGGGAAAAGGAAGTTTGAGTATTGGTTTAGGTATTTGCAAAAAGACACAAATTCTCAAGAACCATGTTTGGACTTGGACTATAGGATATTGATACTTGCATTCCTTACATATTTTTTGTATGAGAAAGAAGCTTAAGGTAAACGTTTCCAGTTTATAATTAATTTCCCTTAAAAAGATCTGCCTTAAGACTGTAATAATATTAATTCTAAAATGTATCCAAAAGCAACATTTACAACGACTTTAAAGATATTTAAGTTGAAAATCAATTTTAATCAACTTATATTAATTTTTCTTTTGGTTTTTATTTTTTTGCAAAAAAACTGAGGATTCGATTTTTCTCAAAATTTTACTTAATGTTGACAACAATATTTTTTTCGAAAGATAAAATTATTTGGAAGCAATATTTTTAAAATTTTAAGAAGATATTATAAACAATTTTTACCAACTTTAAGTAATGTTTTTATTATTTTTAAAACTGCCAATTCAATTTTTCTTAAAATTTTAGTAGATGGTTAAAACGTTATTCTTCGTTGCACGAAATTGCTTGAGAATAGGCTTTAGTAAAAGCGCTGAAAATAAAGCCTATTCTAAGATTGTTAAAAATGTGTGGAAGAATGAAGAGACTTCCATAAAAGAAATGCTACAACTAATTTTTCAAAGAATTGATAAACAGAATTTGAATATCAAACTGCTAAGCCAAAAAGTCACTTTTCAAAAACAATGATGGACAGAACACTCAAAATCGATACATGGAATGCAAACAGTCTTATAGAACATTCATCCGAATTAAAATTCTTTTTAGATCTAGAACATATCGAGATTTGCCGAAAAAACTTGCTGACAAAACTTGATATTGAAATCTCATGATGGGAAACGGATCGGTAACCTGAAAGAACATCTTGCAAATGTTTTTAGGCCATACTCATCAAACGCGGCTGAAAATAGCTTACAGTTTGTTGATAAGATAGATGAAAGTGAAATACAAATTGTAAGACTTAAAGAAATAAAAAGTATGTGTTTCTATCAACTATCAAATAAAAAATCACCAGTTTACGATCTAATTACTGCTCAGGTTATGAAAGAAATGCCATTGAAAGCCTTCATAAAACTCCAATATATAATAAATTCATGCCTTAAGCACCGGTATTTCCCGCACCATGGGAAAATTGCTGAAGTAATTGTCATACCAAAGCAAGTTAAATCACCTATAGAAGTGACGGCTTACAAACCAATATCGCTTATACCAATTATGGCAAAAGTTTTTTAAAAAAGTGCTTCTGAAGAGACTTAGCAAAATCATAGAAGAAAGAAGGTTAATCCCAAACCATCAGTTTGGCTTTAGTAATAAACATTCCACGATAAACCAAGTTCATAGAATGTCGGATGTAATAGGAAACGCATCAGAAGAAAAAGAGGTATGTTCAACTTTTTTCTTAGCTGTAGCTCAACCTTTTGACAAGGTTTGGCATGAGGGACTTGAGTACAAACTTCGAAGGGATATTCCCAGGCAGTACTTTGAAATAATAAAATCGTTCATCTCAGACCGATTGTTTAGAGTAAGGTACGATCAAGAATACTCGGAATTGATGAAAATTGAAGCCGGTGTATTTACTATACACAAGGGAAATTCCAGTTGGTAATCACACCATAGGTAATGGCTACTTTTGCAGATGATACCGCAATTTTGGTACCCGACAAATGTGTCTCTGAGGCAGCAGTAAAACTACAAAATGCCGTCGACACAGTAAGAGCTTGGACCGAAAAATGGTGTATTAAACTCAATGAAACAAAATCTTCACATATCAGCTTTACAAATAAGAAGATAAACAATATTCCAATAATCATTAATAATTAAGCTGCACCTTACGCCAATACGGCCAAATACCTTGGAATGACTTTGGATGCAAAGTTTTGAACTAAACTTGAAATATAGAAAAATGTACTGGTTGCTTGGTAACAACTCTGATTTATGAATTCATTTTAAAATCCAATAATGGGGCTGTACAAAGAGAAAAAATACCGAAATCATCCAAAAATTCCAAAACAAACTCCTTCGTGGAATAGTTAATGCACCGGTACATATTAAATACTGATCTACATCGTGTTTACAAATAGAAATGGTTACAGAAGTTGTTTAAAAATACGCTGTATCGCACAACCAGAGATTGTAAAGTCATACTTATTCTGAAATGGAGTTCGTCTTGAATATAAGAAACCATGTTCAGAGACTAAGAAGAACCAAGCCTCATGAGCTTATGGTCGGTCTAAAAAAAACATGGGAAAGTATTAAAAGTTTAAACTTCCCTAAAGTGTTTTTACAAAGTTAAGAAAGACTAATTTGTAGTCGATGATTCACACTCAGGAGTAAAGTGCCACCTAATTTATTTTTGTATTAATATTAATATATAAAAAAAAACTAGCCATTGCGCCACAGGCGCTACAAACCTAAACTTCCGATCCTGGATATTAGATAATTCAATGAAATTCTCACAAGCTTTATTTTCGAACAAGTACTGGGTCTCAACACTTTCAAATGTCAACATGTTAAAAGCGTAAGCCGTTATTGAACTAGATGAAGATATCTATGTACACTGAGTTTAAAGTTAAGTAAAGTGAAAATATTCGGTTCTATCATTTTCAAAACTTATTTTTGGATAGCAGTATTTTTGAAATGTTGACTATGTGATCTTTGCATATGATAAACATTTCGAGTAATAAAAAGTTGATAAGTTCACTCAATGTCAGTATCACTTACGAAAGTGGAATATGTTTTAAAAACAGAAGGCTGCATTGTTTTTCAAAGAATTTAACTTAACATGGTAAATAAGTTCCCCATTGGGCATTATTTCTTAGATTCGGATATACTGTCTTTGAAATTTGAAGTCTTTTGGACTTTCACGTCATTTGCGTAGCGTATAAAAAGCTTTTGTTAGCTATCACGGATTTTACCAGCTTTCAACAGCTTGAGCAAGCTATCAACAGCCTGGGTTTTCTATTAATGATATAAAGTGACTCCTTGACACTAAGGTGGGAGCTTTCGTCTTACGCAACTTGTTTGTTACTCTGTCTGGCAGTTCTGCTTCTGGTGGACTGATTGACTGTGTTGAAGTCTATTTCGTACTCTTCGGTCTACATACTTACAAGTTGGTTGAGGCCTTCACCAGCCTGCGTACCCCACCTAAGTCCAAGTCTTCCTCTATTGTGCCGTACCTCTGAATTGGATTCGAAGACCTTCGGGCTAAAGCGTTGATGTAAATTCGCTCTACATGACCCAACGATCTAAGCAGTTGGACTTAAATTCTATTAACTAGGTCAGTGTCGCTGTACAACCCGTACAGTTCGTCGTTATATTTTCTCCTCCATTCTCCATCTATGCGTACGGGACAAAAATCACATGAAGAATTTTTCTCTCGAAGCATCCTATGACGCTCTCATCTTTCTTTGACAGGGTCCAGGCCTCAGCGCCATAAATGAGAACTGGGATGACGAGTGTCTTATAGATGGTGATTTTCGATGCTCAAAAGAGTACTTTACTTCTCAATAGCCTTTTAAGTCCAAAGAATCAGCGATTTGCAAGAGTTATTCTTCGTTTAATTTCAGTGCTGGAGTCGTTGTCTGTCTTTATAGCGGTGCCTAGGTAGACAAAGTCCTTAACTACCTCAAAGTTATAGCTGTCCATGGTGACGTTTTGTCCAAGACGTCGTTGTTCAGTGTCCTTTTTTGATGCCAGCATATACTTGGTCTTGACCTTATTGACCACTAAACAATGCTTAAAAACTCTCCACTGACATCACGCTTTGATCTTCCAATTATGTCAATATCATCTGCGTATCCGAGTTATTGGATGGATCTTTGGAAGATTGTGCCTCCAGTGTTGACTGATGAGTTTTGCACAATTCTTTCCAGAACTATGTTGAAGAAGTCGCATGACAGTGCAATGCATCGCCTTGTCTAAAACCTTTTTTGGCATCAAATGAATCGGTAAGATCTTTTCCGACCTTGATAGAGCAGCGTGCATTCTACATCGTCATTCTGCACAAACGGATAAGTTTGACAGGGATGATAAAACTAGACATGGTTCTGTAGAGCTCTTCCCTATAGATGCTGTCATACGCGGCTTTAAATTCGATAAAGAGATGGTGGGTATCGATTTGAAGCTCCTGGGTTTTTTCCAAAATCTGCGGTAGTGTGAATATTAGGTCGATAGTGGACTTTCCTGGTCTGAAGCCACACTGATAAGGACCAATCAGGTTGTTGACGAATGACTTCAGACGTTCACATAATACGGCAGAGGGGATCTTATACGCAATGTTAAGGAGACTGATGCCTCTGTAGTTGGCGCAGTTTAGAGGGTCTCCTTTCTTATGTATCGGGCACACTATGCTCAGATTCCACTCATCGGGCATGCTTTCTTCCGACCATATTTTGCAGATGAGTTGGTGCTCCCTAACAAGTCATCGCCTGCTGCTTTGAATAGTTCGGCAGCGATGCCGTCAGCTCCAGCAGATTTGTTTGACTTAAGTTTAAATATAGCTATCTTCACTTCGTCATGGTGGCGAAGATTAGAATTGTTGATCTGCGTCGCCTAGGTTGAGTGGTTCTATCTCCCTTACAGCGGAATTCGGTTCGTCATCGCCGTTATATGATTTGGAGAAGTGATCTTTCCATATTCTCAGCATCGACTGCGGTTCTACTACGATGTTCCCCTGATCGTCTTTACATGCTTCGGTTCGTGGCTGGTACCCTTGGGAGGTTTTTTTTACCTTTTGGTAAAATTAACGAAAATCATTTCTGTTGTGACATCCCTCTATCTCCTCGATCGCGCGCTTCTCATGCTCTCTTTTTTTCCATCTAAGAAGCCGGTGTTCCTTTCTCCTCTTCTGCTCGTAGAGCTCGCGAGCAGCTCTAGTCCTTTTGTGCAGCGCCGTTTTGTATGCCTCTTGTTTCGCTGCGTGAGCTTGCCGGCATTCGTCGTCAAACCAGGGGTTTCGCTGTGGTGGCCGTGTGAAACCTGGCAGTTCAGAGGCGGCATCTCTGATGGCCGCAAGGCAATGTTGCCACTGGTTTTTAATGCTTAATGCAGGAAGCATAGGACTCCTTAAAATGTTATTAGAGACTCGATCGGAAAAGGACATGGCAATCTCTTGCGATTGTAGCCGTCTAACGTCGAATCTTCTCACAGTACTTCCTTGTTTTGGCTTGGATCGGGATATCCGTAGCCGTACCTTGGCTACAACGAGGTAGTGGTCCGAGTCAATGTTGGCCTCTCGGAATGTTCGGATATCCTGGATACTGGAGAAGTGTCGTGCGTCGATCGCAATGTGGTCAATCTGGTTGACGGTTGATTGATCAGGAGATTTCCATGTCCCCTTGTGGATATTAAGATGCGTGAACTGCGTACTAGCTACCAGAACGTCTCGCCCCGCAGCGAAATCGACCAGCCTGAATCCGTTGTCGGAGGTAGTGTCGTGCAGGCTGTATCTCTCGATTATCCCACCAAAGATTGCTTCTCTTCCTAGCTTAGCATTAAAATCTCTTAAGACAATTTTAATGTCATAGCCAGGGCACTGCTCATATGTCTTGTCCAAGAGCTCGAAGAATATGTCTTTGGTGTCTTCATCTTTCTCCACTGTTGGGGCATGCGCGCATATTAGGCTTATGTTGGCGAATTTAGCCTTGATGCGGATTGTCGTGATGCGCTCGCTCACACTGTTGAAACTCAAGACTTTTTGCCTGAGCCTAGTTCCAACAAAAAATTCGCACCCAAATAGACACTGTCTTTGTTCTCGGTAGCAGTCGCCGTAGTAGATATCGCAGTCTTTTAGTTTGCGTTTGCCCGGTCCATCCCATCGCACTTCTTGGATGGCTGTAATATCTGCCTTGCAGCAGTTTAGGGCTTCCGCTAATTGTTCGGCTGCACGTGGTCTGTTAAGGGACCTAACATTCCACGTACATATCCGAAGTTCGTTGTCCTTATTTCGTTTGCGTGGGTTGTCAACAGTGAATCCGTCCGTATCCGAGGCTTGTTGGTACTTTGCAAAGAAAGGTATTTTTACGTGGCCAGGAAGTCACCCCGACGGCACAACCCCCAACCTAGAGGGCCAGATCCTTAGTATAACTCCAAGGAAGGGGAGCCGGATAAACCGCTCCTTACAGGCCTGGGTTCCGAATATGTCGAAGAAGCCCTATGAGGTGTTCACTAAGTAGTTCAACCTTACTGGAACTGTAGACGCCACCGTTGATTCCATCTCGAGAATTCGTCCGCTGCCGCCTGGATAAGGAGAGGTGCCTTAGTGAAAACACCTCTCCCCCCTCTCTCGTTTGCTGCCCCTAACAACTTTCCACTGGGGTTGGAACCCAATCTCCAGCTGAGGTACTAAGCACCCGATGTTCACCGCGGGGAGGTGAGAGCAGGAGTTGATAGACAGAGGTGGGTTATGGGAAAAACCTGTGGACGCTTGTGTCTTCTTGAATGCACATGTATACCATTTTAAATTTTCTCAAGAGCTAAAAGACATAAAATCATCTAGTATTTAGTTCTTGATCAACAAAAAATAAGAGCAATATATTCTAAAAGAAACAATAGCACGCAATCCTTAAGTAATGAAAAATTCGAATGTATCTTTTTTTTAACTTTTTTCCCCAAATTTTAGAATTAAATCAATTTTTTTTTAAATTGTCCCTACCGCCTAAAAGGGTTTTCACCTTTCTATAAAAATCCGCAATTAAACTTTGTCCCCTGAGATATCGTACTCTCCCCCATTCAATCTATAAGTGAATATGTTAGTATTTGTTAAGAGATTCCTCTTGAATTTGTTGACCCATGTTACTACAAGACTTCATTATCTATTTTCTTAACAACTTGAAGGCTTGTCAAATATTTTTCTTTCACTGCATATAATTTTAATGGCGATTTTTTTGTTTAACATAGTCACGCTTAAAGTTAAGTTTTTTTTAATTGTTTGAGAAAAAACGTATCGTTTTAACTTTGTTTGATTGTTGTTGGCTAATTACTGACTGATAAAATAAAACTTAACATTTCTTATTTTATGGCTTTGAGTGTTCTAGGTTCTTTAAGTATCGATTTGTTGGTGTCTTATTTAATAACATTTTAACAATGTTTGCAATGTAAACTTGCAAATAGTACTTAGTGAAATTTCATCACTAAATGTTTTATCCGCAATATAAAATACTCAAATGAGTTTCAAGAAATAAGACAAGAAGAGTTTTTAATATAACCGACTATGAAAAAACTCTCTTAAGCCAATTCGTAGTCGTTTAAGAAACTTTGAAATAAAAGAAAATCAATAAATAGAATATAAGCAGTCTTTTGTTTTTGATGTTCTATAAACATGTAGTACCAGTAGAATAATGGTTAGTGCGTTGGACTGCTGAAGTCGTCAATAAAAAATGTCAATCTGTTGATTAAGGAGAAATACATTGTACCAATTTACAAGTACTGGGACCGTAAAATCAACAAGATATTTAGAAAAAAGGAACGATAATCACCTTCCGTGTCTGAAACTCCATAGAACTGAAGAAAACAGGGACGTACTCAGGACAGCGCAAATAGATCCAGAATGAACCATCTTTGACGATGACTTTTACATAATTGAAGATCCGAAGGAAAAAAGTGGAGGCTGTGGGAGCTGCCTCCCAGCAAGTGTACAAGGTGAATATTAGCATTCGCCCCAACCATGATCTGGAAAACATAGCCCTACTTAATCACTTTTACCTCCGAAATGATGTCACTCAACGGCGATCTGAGAACCGCGGTTTAATGCGGTTCAATGACGATTCCTTGGCAAATGCCATAATCGCCGAGCAAACGGAACCAAGTCCTTTGTTAGTAACGAAGGTTGAGCTTCAGCTTATCTTCAACTCAATAAAAAACAAAAAGTCAGCAAGTGTCGTTGGTATATCCAACGTTGTACTAAGACATTTACCGATGGAAGCAATTGATATTTACACCACACTCTTCAGTAATGCACTGAATAATGCCGCTGTGGTTCATCCTCTCCTGAAAAAGGGAAAGGACAACTCCAACAAGTCAAATCTTCGATCGATAAGTCTTTTTCCGAGCATCAGCAAAGTTTCCCAAAAGATCATCAACAGGGCTCTGACTTAGTGGGCTGCGGGCAACAAAATAATTCCGGATAAACAGTTCGGGTTCAAGGTAGGTCATGACACAATTCATGCTGCGTCTAAACTCGTTTCTAATATCCAATGGAATAAATCAAAACAGCAATGCATGGGTGATGTTCTGGTTGATTTGGAAAAGGCCTTTGACACCGTATGGTTAGAGGGTCTTTACCTAAAACTGAGCAGGCTTGGTATAACCAAACCATTGTTGTTTATAATTTATGATATGTTTAACGGTAGAAAGTTTGTTATCAAAAGTGGCAATGTAACTTCTACCACAACATTCCAAATTAATAATGGTCCTCAATAGAGAGTTGTGAATTCGCCGATTCTCTTCAGCATTTTCAACAGCGATCTGATACGTACGCCGACGATCTAATTGAGTACAGAACGGCCCGAAAGGTTGAGGTTATTAGAATTCTCTTGCAGCGTGATTTCGACAAGATTCAGCGATATTGCGACGACTGGAAACTGTAAATAAATGTGCAAAAGTCGGACACAATTCTGTTCCGGACTCCGTTGGCTAGGGCCACGAGGGATACGTGCAAAAATTGGCGCCGATCGTTGATCTTCACGGGCAGCCATTAGCGATCAAAAGTTTAGTGAAGTACCTTGGTATCTGACCAGGGCCAGAGGAGCCTTTGCTCTGAAGAAACGGCTGTTTTTTAGCAGTCGGCTTGACCCTAGAGTGAAAGTAATTTTCTACATGGCCCTCATACGGCCGATGATCGTTTATGGTTGTCCTGTGTGGTTCAACGTTGCCCCTTCCCAGATGGTGAAGTTTCGGGTGTTCCAGCGACAGTGTTTACCACGATGTACTGGCTTAAATCGAACAGCCGAATCTTCTTATGTGCATTACTATTCCAACGAGTTCCTGTACAACGGGGCTCGAATCAACAGAATTGACAATTTCGTGATAAAACTCGTTCGTGGTCACACTGCAAGATCTATGTCTACGACTAACAATTTAATTTTGCGGGAAGTTCTATCCAAACGACGAAAATTTTGAAAGTGCACGCTTGAACTTGAGAATTCCACCAGAGGCATTCCTCTTTTTAGATAGATGCGATCTGATACAGGAAATTAGCAGATCTGCTAATCTACCACGTCATACGATGAACCGTGGATAGGCGACTCCTGTACAATCGGGACGTCATAGCACAAGGCGGAGCAGAGCTCCTTCGGTTCAGTAGGGCTGTGTCCCAACGGGACTGAACTGATAGGGTGAAGCAGGAGAACCAGTTTTGGTGGCAAAAAACGGCACTTGAAAGTTTCTGAGCCAGTTTAAGAGCGTGTACGCTCTTTTTCAACTTCCAGATTTTGTTGTGATGTTCTATATCAGGCGGTGAAGTCACGTAAATTTGGTCTTGTAACTCACCATACAAGAAAGCAGTTTATATGTCAAATTGACGCATGTGGAGTTGCAGATTCGGCATAAAATTGTAGGTCCCCTCCATTCCTGACAACATTTCTCGCACACAGGAATGGTTGGGAGTTGTAAGTCACTAGGCCCTGGTTTACAACGGACTGTTGCGCCACCCCATTTGATTTTGAATCCTGCCTTATAGCGTCTTGGCAAACCATTAGAGCTATCTTTCGTTTGCGAATCCATTTACTTTGAATTGGTATTCATCCAGGTTTGTTTTTCTAGTACTTCATATGTGTCAGATTCGCGAGGTGATACTTGCTCTTCAGATATAGCACTTAGCCATTGAGATTTTTCATTACCTGATATATCTTTATCATAAGATGGACTTTCTGCGGCTGCAGCTATAGCACACATATCGCTTATCATTCTATTCCTCGATGAGTAACGTTCTTTAGTAGTCCTATCATTACCTTGTGGTGTGGTGTCAACATCTTTAGTAGTAACTTTTTGAGGATCATCCATCGGAAATGTAACTTTATCATCGCACTCTTGGTCTACGTTTGGTTGATTTTGTTGAGGGCTTTGCACAGATTCGCATTCAAAAATGTTGACAGGGAATCTACATAGATTTGGTGTTTGATTTAAACTGGTATTTGTAGACTCAAAAAATGATTTGTCTTCGTCAAATCAGACGTCTCGAGTTATTAAAATTTTCGATCCATTGTACAGTCTATTACCTTTAGTTTCATGATTGTAGCCTACGAAGGCAGCATGCTTACTTTTAGCATCCAATCCTTTACGATGTTCTTTTTGAATATGATAGAACTCACTGCATCCAAAGGTGTAAAGAGTCTTTTAGCTAGGAGCTACACTTTTCCATAATTCAAAGACGACTTCCAATTGTTTGATCGGACGTGACAAATATTTCGAATCTGCACCGCTGTATTGACAGCTTCATCCCAAAGTAACTGTGGGGCACTAGAAGCATAAAACATCGAGAGAGCAGTCTCTTTTACTCTTTTACATATGGTGTAAAAGTCTCATGACGAACACAATGCTTTCCCAAAATGCCTTTGAATGCTCTGCACACAAACTCAGTACCATTGCCTGTTCTTAGCGCTTTCACAGTGTTTGAGCTGGGGCGTGCTTTAGTCAGAAACTAGTCTTGCAAGAAATAGACTTGAATGTAGTTTGAAAAATCATCTTTGATTAGCAGAAAATACTTGGAGCCTCATAGAGAAGGAATCTCCATTGGTCCGCAGAGATATGCATGGACCAATTCACCTGTCAGTTTCTTTCTTGATTTTTCACCTATAGATAGTTGTTTGTTCAGAGCAGATTGCTTGATTGTGTCGACGCTCAGATGTCCAAGGCGCTTGTGCCATCTTTCAATGCTAGGACAATGCTCAGAGAAAGCTTATACAACTGAGTAGATTCACAACGTTGTCCACCTAGAAGAGTCTGTCCATTCTCAAAACTCGTAGCAGCACCTTGGCTTTCAGGTGAGCTGACGCTCAATAAATTGAATAAAATGCTGGGAACAAAGAGTACATTTATGAGCGTGTTGCAATTGCACCTTACCTCACGTTGACTATTCCATGTGCATACACCGTTTCCATATTTTCTAAGCAAACTGGATATTCGTGTTCATCAACAGCTCGGAAACTACTGAACGCACTTCTTTGGAAGCACACATGGCTCGATACTCTAGAGTCAGGGTACGAGCATCTACTTTTTCTGTCTGTGAAGTGAGCCATTAACGTACCTTGTTTGTTGTCTTTTTGTTGTGCAAGTCGGGTGCGACATTCTTTCGACCAATGCCCACGTTCCTTGCAAAATCCACAGGTTGAATTCTTCTTCTTATCTGCTATAGATGTCTTTTAATGAATCAATGCCTGATGGTCTATAGCAAAATCGTCTGATGTTTTCTCAAATAGAAGCATCTAATTTTTCATTAGACGCAGGGTCAAATTTTGGAGCGTTTGATCGGACTGGGACACGGAAATCCATGCTAATCTGGAATGGATCAATTGTAATGGAAGACTGCAGAAGATTTTTGTAATTATTGCCGTTTCAGCCATCGGAGCACCCAATTCCTCAAACTGTTTAGCCATTTGTTCTATATCTGATATGTGGCTGGCCAAGTTGTAGTCTTCCGACTTTCGATATTCATAGAACTTTTGTTACAGTGTGCTGATTGAGACTCCTGATTTCTGCTCAAATATGGAAGAAAGTTTGGTCCACACCTTGGTTGAAATGCATTGATAAAGTGATTATCAGTTGTGCCTTTTTGTCTTTCTGAATCCAAGCAGCAAGGGCCAACTCCTCCGTTGGTTTATTGATTCATCGAGCACGCAATCTAAATCATGGGCACGAAGATATACCTAAACCTGAAACTTCCACAGCGAGTAATATTTTCCATGAAATTTTTGCAAATTTATACTTTTATCCATCGTAGTTAAGTAAAACCTTTTACGAACAAATTCGTGCTGATAACGTGTTGAAAATAAAAGAATAAGTTGTGAATAGAGTGATTTTGTTCGACAATGTTTTATTCAACAAGAATGTATCACTGTCGGTTACATTCCAACCTTTTCTTGTTTTTAATTCATCGACATTGACAGGTGCAGATGAAACATTTAGTGATGTAGCTTCACTAAGAACTAATTGGATTCAACATTGCAAACAATGTTGAAGTGTCATTAAATAAGTTTAAAATGTTTGGGATACATTGAAAATAACAAATCGATAATTAAAAAAGCTAGAACACTCAAAGCCATAAAATAAGATATGTAATGTTTTATTTTTTTCAGTCAGTCATTAGCAAAACAACAATAAAACAAAGTTAAGAAGATATGTTTTTTCTCAAGCTGAGAACAAATAAACTTGACCTTAGGCGTGACTCTTTTAAGAAAAAGTTCAGCAATTAAATTACATATATCCAGAGAAAGAAATATATTTACCAAGCCTTGAAGTTGTTATAAAGAAATATATAATCTTTGGTAACATACAGAAACCGATTTGTAAAGAATTCTTTTAGAAATACTGACACGTCTTTTAAGCATCTCACAAGCAATAAATTCTCTTGATTCTTGAAGTTAAAAGTTGATGTGAAGCAAGACCTATTGCCAAAAGGTTGCATTCGATAGATCATTTTTCACCATCAGTGATGATAGGGATATGAGTTATTAGTGATCCTGATAAAAATAACGAGTTTTCTTTTACGCCTGAATCTTAAGAAAATTATACTAGGGATGAAATTTGAAAGCCATTTTTTTTTTCATGACAAACTGAGTCATCTTTTCTATAACGCTGGCTAAAATTAAACTTCACCGTGATTAAATTTTGTACACCTACTTTTGCCAACAAATAGGTTAAGAGATACTCCAAGGAAGCCATTGAACCATGAAAATAAAAAAAGACTAAAACACAGCCAGTCAGTTGACCAGGAACAGAAGCGGCAGACCGAGCAACAACCAAGTTCCGTAACAAGAAAGCTCCCCATTTAGTGGCAAGGAGTCGCGAAGCAAATGCTTAAAATGGCAGTACCCTCAGCTTTTTATTAACTTCCCATAGGAAGTTATTGTAATCGGTCCGATTACGAATTGAAAGTTTTGACATTTCTCCACGTTTCAAGTTCCGAAATAAAAGATTTTTAGAAAGATGCATGTGCGTGCGTGTGTAACTACGGTCATTTGTCCGTACGTTCGCGACGTTTCGTCCATAGCTCAAGAACCAGTAGAGATATTGACTTCAAATAAATTTTGGTCATGAGAGAAGCCCTTAGAAAATGACACATTTAGGTATAACTTGTTTGGAGAACGTGCTGAGCTAGCGTCATTCTTATTTACTTACTTAAGGTGGCGAACTAGGGCCTCACCCAACAAACTTTTCCATCTAGCTCGGTCCCTAGCTAGATGTCTCCAGTTTCGCGCTCCAAGTTGGGTGAGGTCACTTTCTACTTGTGCGCGCCACCTGACCCGCGGTCTTCCTCTACTGCGCTGTCCTGTGGGTGCGGATTCGAAGACTTTCCGGGCCGGAGCATTGGTTTCCATGCGCTCTACGTGACCCATCCATCTTAGTTGTTGGACTTTTATCCCTCTGGCTAAGTCTACGTCGCTGTACAGCTCGTACAGCTCGTCGTTTCATCTTCTCCTTCACTCCCCTTCTATGCACACGGGACCGTTGATCACACGAAGAACTTTTCTCTCGAAGCGACCAAAGGTGCTTTCATCCGATTTTGTCATAGTCCATGCTTCTGCACTGAATAGCAGGACGGGGATGATAAGGGTCTTATACAGCAACACTTTGGTCCCTCGAGAGAGGACTTTACCACTCAATTGCTTTCTTAGGCCAAAGATCTCAGAGCTGGTATTGTTTTCTGCGTTTACAGCGGAGCCTAGGAAGACGAAGTCCTTGTCTACCTCGCATGTACTTGTTTTGCCCTTTTATGCGAATAGCATCAGCATATGCCTGTTATTTTACAGAATTTTGAAAGATAGTGCCCCTAGTGTTGACGTGTGAGCTCTGAACTATTCTTTCAAGCACGATGTTAAAAATATCACATGACAGCGCATCACCTTGTCTAAAACCATGTTTGACATCGAAAGGTTTTGTTAAGTTGTTTCCATCCATTATGGAGCATCCTGCACAAACGGACGAGTTTGGCAGGGATGCCAAAACTAGACAAGGCTCTATACAGCTCGTCCCTGTAGATGCTGTCATATGCGGCCTTAAAATCGATGAAAAGATGGTAGGTGTCGATTAAGTGTTCTTGAGTTTTTTCCAGGATCTGCCGTAATGTGAATATTTGATCAACTGTGGACTTTCCTGGTCTAAAACGACACTGATAAGGACCTATCAGGTTGTTGATGATGGGCCTTAGACGTTCACATATTACGGCAGAGAAGATTTTATAGGCGATGTTAAGTATACTGATTCCTCTATAGTTGGTGCAGTTGAGAGGGTCTCCTTTTTTCAGGATCGGGCAAACAATACAATACTCAGGTTCCATTCATCGGGCATGATTTCTTTCGACCATATCTTACAGAAAAGTTGGTGCATGCTTCTAACCAACTTATCTCCAGCTGCTTTAAAGAGCTTGGCATTGAATCCATCCGCTTCAGCGGCTTTATTAGACTTTAGCTTCGATATGGCAATCTTTACTTCGTCTAAGTCGGGAGGACGAGATTGTTGGAGAGATTCCATGTTGAATGGATCATCCTGCCTGACAGCGGAATTCAGTTCGTCGTAGCCGTTATACAGTCTGCAGAAGTGGTCCTTCCATATCCTCAGCATTGACTGCGGTTCTACTGTGATGTTTTCACTTTCGTCTTTGCAGCCTTCGGTTCTAGGTTAATGAACCTGTGAATTTCGTTTCACCTGTTCATAAAACTTTCGAATTTCATTCCTGCTTTTAAACATCTCAATATCTTCGACCGCACGCTTCTCATGCCCTCTCATTTTTCCTTCTGAGAAGTCGGCGTTCCTCTCGCCTCTTTTGCTCATAGAGCTCATGAGCAGCTCTCGTCCTTTTATCCAGCACCGCTTTGCGTGCCTGTTGTTTGGCTGCATTTGCCTGCCGACATTCCTCATCAAACCAGAGGTTCCTTGTTGGTGGCTGCTTGAAACCCAGCATTTCACAGGCGGCTTCTCTGATTGCATCTTGGCAATGTTGCCACAGGTTTTCGATACATTCTGTTGGTGGCAGAGAACTTTGAAAGAGGTTACTTGTAACTCGGTTGAAAAGGATTTGGCTATCTCTGGCTTTTGTAGCCGTTCGACGTTGTACATTCTCCCAGCTCCTCCCCTGTTGTGCCTTGGGTCTGGAAATCTGAAGTGCTAACTTGGCTACAATGAGGTAGTGGTCCGAGTCGATGTTAGCTCCCCGGAAAGTTCGGACATCCATGATGCTGTCTAACGTAGATCGCAATATGGTCAATCTGGTTGACTGTACATTGAAGTGGAGAACCCCAAGTTCTTCTGTGGATGTTGGGATGTGGAAAACGCGTACTGGCTACCATGACGTTTCGCCCCGCAGCAAAATCTATGAGCCTGAATCCGTTGTCGGAAGTGATGTCGTGTAGGCTAATCTTCCCTTATTAGCTTGGTATTAAAACCGCCCAGGACTATTTTAATATCGTAGGATTAGACATATGTTTTGTCTAAGAGCTCCAATAACATACCATTGGTGTTGTCAACTTTCTCTTTTGTGGGGGCGTGCGCGCATATCAGTCTAATGTTGCCAAATTTTCCTTGATGCGTTTGGTCATGAGGCGCTCATTGATGCACTTATTGCTCAAGACTTTTTGCCTAAGTCTGGCTCCACTGTCAAAGCCGCTTCCAAATAAACGCTGTTGGTTTTCGTAGTAGCAGTCATCATAGTTTATATCACAATACTACTAAAATTGGTAAAAATTGGTTTTTGACAAAAAATCTCGTTAACAAAAATAGATTTTGAAATCAAAATATTTCATTATATGCAAAATATTGTTGGTAATATTTAAAGTTTCAACAAAACACGAAAACCAACAAACTTTTAAGGAAGACAAATCAAAAGACGGAATGGGAAGTTATCAGTGAGGGTCCTATCATTTTTTATTCATTTTTATATTCACACTGTAATTCTTTAGTTGTCGAACATCAAGGACGATATATAAGGAACTTAATAACCACCTAAATCCTTTGAAAAATCAATGCTGTTTTTAAAACATACATATGTCACCCCAATATCATTATCTATGTGCTTCACTTACAGGGAGGGAACATATCAACTTTTAGTAATCGGTATATTTGTCACATACTATCTCTTATGGAGCGATCACATACTTGAAGATGACAAAAGTACTGCTATCCAAAAAAAGCTTTCAAAATGATTGGTGATAGAACTACAATCAAACATTTTTCAGTTTTCATTATACCAATATCCTTACAAATAATGTTTTGTCGAATCTTAGAGATGAATTCATCCACCCTCCCAAAACATTATTAAGGTATAATACGATCTGGCGTTTAATTTCTGACGTACTTTGCAGTATGAAATTCCTTTTTTAACCGCACAGCAAGAATGTATAATACTTTACCCAAATTTGCTTTTCCTCCTGTTTTGATATAAGAAACCTTACGCCCAATGTGCTTCCATAAATTCTCTTGAATTCAATATTTCAGTGATTAGAAATCGTGTGAAACATTATAATACTTAAATATCCCTTTGCAACAAAGCACCGAAATCGAAATCTAAGGGTCAAACAAACGTTAACCAAATCGACCATACTAGCTTATGGCTTATGACATTCCTCTGAAATCATGACTGTCCAAAAGTTCCAATAGACCAAAATTTACTGTAACCACTCCAATGTATAACTTTCCCTACAAAAAGGCTACGATTATGGTCATTTCCTAAAACTTACAAAAAAAACTTACAAATACCAAGCTATTCATAAATTCCCTTAAAAGATCGAAATTCCTTGACATTCACACACATCATCATCATCATGCGAAAACATGGCAGACATTACCATTTTTCTCACCGGATTTATGGAACATGATTTCCTTAGCTTTTTTTTTCTTAACCAAAACTGTCCTTGATGCCGCTCACGAAAATGTGTGTTCCTGGGACTTTGAAATCTCATGATTTATATGCTCCATCATCGACCGAAATCTAGGAGATGTGTGTTTTTCTATTCGTTGTACAGCTATAGCGAGCTCCCTGACCTCATGCTCGCTATCATCACACAATGTCTTCTTAAGCTGCATATAGCTGGGTCAGCACAAAAATTGATTTCGAACAAAACTGCCTACCTAACCTATTCAAAGATTGTCGTTCACATGCTGCGAACTGTGAAGTCCTTTGCGCTTCACCCGGCCTTCAACCGAGAGGGTTACAATGCAAAAACACAATGCCCCGATCAAAGACTATGCTATACTTGGGGCTTACCTTGCTACCTAGGTACGAGTAGGTATAATGAGGCCTTGCGCACAATACCCTGTGAGCCTGACTCTGTCCGGATGGTTGGTCACTGGTCAGTGGTCTGAGCTCTATTGCTGTCTTCTGGGCGCATTGTTTGCATGGTCGGTCGAAGTCGAAGCGCTACATGATCCATCGTGGCGGTTTGGCAGCGTGGCGGCAGCCGGCGCAGTGAAGCTTCTTCATATCACAACACAGTGGCAAAGAATAGAAAAATATATTTTTTGTATAAGATGTTAGCTCCAACCCCAGATCCTTCTCCCGAATTAAATTTGAATATGAATACCAGAAGGAGGCACAAGTCTTTGGCCCGGTCGGTCGAGCTGGCAGGCAGGCCGGCCGGCTGGCTGATCGTGTATATGTTTATATTTCATTGTGATAATGTGGGTCATTAGAGCTCGCTAACAGTATCGACTGCTTCGATGGAAGATGGAAGACCGTTGGTTGCTTCGGCACCTTTTTTCTATATGAGAGTTCCCAGTTAACAGTGGTTGTTTGCCATCCTTCAGGTCTTTGATCCCCCTCCCCCCTGCCTTTGGATATCAACTCTAAGCGAAAATTCATGGAGTAATCAGGTCCCTGGGATGATATTGATGTTACAACCAAATTGCATTCGCGGCCTGTCTTGTTGTGCATAATGAAGTGCACTCCATACGAACCAACTTGGCAATTGCTTTACCTGAAATTGACTTTACTTGGACTAAGACTTCGAGTTGGACTTTGTTGTAGCTGTTCGTATATATCTAGATGTATGAAGGAAGATAGGTACAAGTATATGCGAGGATTTTGCATTGTGAAAGCGTTGATCTTATCAGTTTAACGCGCGCTTGCCGTTCGTCTTCATCTTCGTCGCTCGTCCACTCGGCCTTCGTTGCATGAATCTCTTCTTGTATCAAAGATTTTTGACCAAGCTAAGCCATATGGTGGATACATATTCATCTATTATGGGTTTTTATTGGAAGGCTGTGTTGTGCTTTGCTGATTTGGATGCACAACAATATTGTGTACGCATAAATAAATAAATTTTAATTATTATTTGTTTTTGAAACTTGAGTTTTTAGCTAACAAGAAAGGAGTCGACTTGTGTGATGGTTTATACAAGTCTCATGAATTTATTAATATATGTGATTGGCTATAATTTAAACAGGTCGACATTTATAGTAATAATGATGGTCTAATGTAGTTCTAAGGATGAACAATTATTAAAATGTTACATATTGTTACACAATAAAGTGGCAACTTGGGGCTGAACACAACCTTTGCCCATATGTCAAGAAATCTTGATGACAAATGGAAAATGACCTTTAGTATTATAGACCGAATTACAAAGCGTGTTAACGATTTTAACCTCGAATCAAAAATTAAGAAAAATTGAATGATATTAAAGAGTATTTTATTTAAAATCGATTTACACTACTGGCGACGAGGTAGAAAAAATGAACGGTAGCACAATGGCAAACGTTAATGCAGAAGTTAATAGAACACCGGTTTATGCCAATTAGAAAAGAAGAAGGCATGTTTCAAGCAAAAGAAGACGGGTAACTTAGTTCATCACCAAATACCCAAATTAATTATAAATGAAGGTAGCAAAGAGCTTGAAGTTGAATCTGGAGCATTTCGTACAATTATATCAGATGTCATCTGGAACCGTATTAAAACACCAAATTAAGAATTGAACACATCACCTCTTATTCTTCAAACCTGGTCAAGTTTTGGGATCATCTCGGGGGAATGTTAATTATAATTCAAAAGAATTTAATGTGCTCGTTGTTGTTGTTTCAGGTGGCGGAAGGAGTTTGTTGGGTCAGGATTGGTTTAAACTACTGGAAATATCAATCAAAGAGTGCATGTGATATAAACAGGTGGTAGTTGGAATGGGATTTTAGAGTGCATGTGGGACAACCTGTCAATATTGAATTGTTGCAAGAGGTTAAACCCATATTCTTAAAACATCTTCAGGTTCCATTTGCCTTAAGAAATAAAGTCGAGGCTGAGATTGCCAAGTTGGTGCATCAAAGAATTTTGGAGCCGGTGGAATTTTTACGTTGGACAACACTTTAAAAAAGATATAACCATGCGTATATGTGGAGATTTTAGAGGTACAGTCAACGTTGTAATTAAGTCCAATTCATACCCACTACCATTGTTTGGCTGCGATTACTACTGGAAACGTTATGACGAAATTCGATCTGCAACAAGCCCATGAACAGCTTATTGTAGATGGTGAATCTGCCGATGTACTGACTCTCAATACCCACAGAGGGTTATTTAAGGTAAGAAGACTTCTTATTGGGGTGGCTGCTTCACCAGGTATTTTCTAAAAATGTATGGACAATTTATTTCATGGAATAAAGGGTGTAAGAGCTTTTATTGATGATATAATAATATCGGGGGAAAATGAAGCTTTACATAACACAAATTAAGAACTCGTATTAAATAAATTTGCTGAATTAGATAAAACTCGTAAATCCAAATGCATTTTCGGTAAACAAGAAGTTCATTTTCTTGGTTATAACATATCGGGTGATGGCATATGACCAAATAAAACAAAAGTAGATGCTATTCAAAATACACCATTCCTTCCGAATATAGAAATGCTACAATCTTTTTACGACTGCTTCATTTTTACAATACATTTTTACCAAACAAGGCTACTATTGCCGAAAAACTACATTGATTGTTGGACAAAAACGTTAAATGGTTCTTGACCAAAGAGAACACGATGGTTTTCACCGAATTAAAAGACCTTTTGAAGTCCGACACAGTTCTAACGCACTACGACGAAAATAAACTTTTAATTCTGTCATGTGATGCCTCACCATATGGTGTGGGAGCTGGTGTTGGCCATCGAGACGTAGATAATAATGAACGTGCTGTTGCATTTGTTTCACGTACTTTTGGTTTAAGTAAATGAAACTTTACCCAAATCGATAAAGAAGGCTTGGCAATTATCTTCGGTGTTAAACATTTTCCACAGTATGTATCAGGTAGACAAGTCCTGATTATAACCGATCACAAACCATTATTAGGAATTTTTAACAGGCACAAACCTATTCCGGTTATGGTATCACCAAGGATGTTTTGATGGTGTCTTCTTTTATCAGCTTACAATTATAAGCTAGAACATCGACCGGGTAAATTGAATGCAAATGCATATTGCCTTAGTAGACTTCGTTTGTAGAGTTCTAAAGATGGCCCAAGTGAATTGCTAAAAGGGCCAAGTGATATTTGTCATGTTTTCTTGCTAGAAAATTTAAAGGATACATCAATACGAGCTGAAGTTGTGGCTCACAAAATTGCTCAAGATAAGAAATATAACAAAGTTATGCAATGGATACTTCATGGGTGGCCATTTAAGATGGATAAGGAATTTAAATTTTTTTTCTAACGAAGAACTGAATAATCCGCAGCTAAAGTTTGTATCTTGCATGGTACTCGTGTGGTTATACCAGCCACTCTTCAGGCAAATATTTTAAATTAACTACATGCAAATCACCCGGGAATGAGTCTTATTAAGTCCTTGGCACGAAACTACGTTTGGTGGCCAAAATTAAATGAACATATTGAACAGGCTGTGCGAGTTTGCAGTCAATGCCAATTGAATCGACCAAATCGTTCAAGTGCTCCTCGACAGTTTATTCAAGTAGAAACAAATCCCTGGTCAACTCTACATCTAGATTTTGCAGGACCTTATAAAGGCCACACATTTTTTTTCCCTTGTCACCCTTCGAGTAATGGCCAAGTCGAATGAATGGTGCGTTGAACAAAGTCATCACATGGAACATTATCAGAATTCCATTTATTTTAAACTACAGCTTACAAGCAGTACTCATAAGGCTTAGTTAGCAGTGTGGTGCTTAACAAAGTAGTTCTAAAACTCAATGTTATCCTGATTACAATATTTTGTACATTGTTTAATATACTACATAAGTAAAACCTGTTTTTCTTTCCTTATATTTCAAAATGTCTGTAGGGCCCGTGGTATGTTAGTGCGTTGGACTCTAATGCCAGAGGTCTTGGGTTCGATCCCTGCCTATGCCAGTCTAAAGTTTTATTCACGGGTCCTTGCTCTTGCTAGGAATTGATAAATTCTTCAAGAAAATTCTTGTAATAAAAAGTGCTTTCTCAAATTAGCCGTTCGGACTCGGCATATAAACTGTATGTCCCCTCCATTCCTACAATTACTCGCACACAGGAATGGTTGAGAGTTGTAAGTCACTAGGCCCTGGTTCAATACGGACTGTTGCGCCACCTTATTCATTTTATTTATTTTTATTTCAGAATTTCTATGATATATGGAAACAACTAAAATTGTCCCTTTTTATACAAAAGAGCTGAGCACCGAACTTTATAATTATTAGTTATTGTTCATGCTTATTTTATTTCTCCTAAAAAAGGTAAATTAGCCTGCCTTGAATTTAACAACTTTACAAAAAAATCTTTATTTAGTGTTTTAATGGATTTCAAACTGCAGAACGGGAATAGTAGTTTCGTAGGAAAATACATTTATTTTTTCTTATATAAATGTTCAGATTACAAATCAAAAAGGAGTCAGTCTAACAATGTATCATTCCTGACAGTCTGTCGAACACACGCAGATACAGAATTCTCTCTTAAAATCTTTAATTTAGCTTCTAGGCACCTTGAAACTACGAGGAATTCCAGTTTTCAATTCGACAAACCGAACCCATTACTATAACTTTTTTTGGAATGCAATATTTAAATAAAGTTTGAATTTAATTTATAAACAAAGAATTTCAAAAATGAATGCATAACTTGATGAAAACGGGGTTCAAGAAGTAAACTGTAATGAACTAATTTTGTCAACTGTTAACTAGTGCTTTCAATTATTCCCACTTTTAACGGCTTTGATGAAGTCATATTGTGGTTTAACCTAAATTCATACAAGGACTGATATAGATGGGGGAGGTGTGTTGCTTTTTTTGGTTATTGGGGCCCTAGTTCATACAGACTTTAAGTAAGCACGTAAGTAAGTAAATAAAGCCAATGCTTGACTAATTATAAACTTGGTTAAGAAATGTCTACAATTTACGAGAAACAGTTTTAGGTTCTAAATAATCCGTTCTCTTTATGTTATGAAGTATTAATTTCTCAAGAAAATTTAGAAAACATTTAAAATGAATCTTTTATTTGAATCTTAAGAAAAAAAACGTTTATTTTTAATTGAACACATATAAAAAATTATGTATCGAACACATGGCCCTACAGGTTGGGGGTTGTGCGGTCGGGTGACTTCCTGGCCACGTTAAAGCTTTCATAGTTGGGAAGCACCAACAAGCCTCGGATGCGGATGGATTTACTGTTGACAACCAACGCAAACGAATTCAGGACAACGAACTTCGGAAATGCACGTGGAGTGTTAGGTCCCTAAACAGACCACGTGCGGCCGAAGAATTAGCGGATGCCCTAGAATGCAAATGCAATAAAGCAGACATCACCGCCATCCAAGAAATACGATGAGATGGGCTGGCAAAAAGAGGATGAAAAACTTCAATATTTACTATGATGACTGCTACAACAAAAGCCAACAGCGATTATTTGGAAGCGGCTTCGTCATTGGAGCCAGACTTAGGTAAAAAGTCTTAAGCTATAGGTGCATCAATGAGCTCCTCATGAACATACGCATCAAGGCTAAATTCGACAACATTAGCCTGATATGCGCGCACGCCCCAAAGAAGAGAAAGATGACAACACCAATGATATGTTCTTGGAGCTCTTATAGACAAAACATATGAGCAGTGTCCTAGCTACGATATTAAGATAGTCCTGGGCGGTTTTAATGCCAAGCTAGTAAGGGAAGACATATTTGATGGAATAATCGGGAAGAACAGCCTACACGAAATCACTTCCGAAAACGGATTCAGGCTCATAGATTTTGCTGCGGGGCGAAACGTCATGGTCGCCAGCACGCGTTTTGCACACCTCAACATCCACAAAGGAACCAGGAACTTCGAGTTCTCCAGATCAATCTACCGTCTACTAGATTGATCACATTGCGATCGACGCCAGAAGTGCTTCCAGCATTATGGATGTCCGAACTTTCCGAGGAGCTAACATCGGCTCAGACCACAACGCCCTTGTAGTTTATGAGCACTTCTATTTTCCAGACCCAAGGCACAATAGGGAGATGCTGGGAAAAGGTACAACGTAGAACGGCTACAATCGCCAGAGATCGCCAAATCCCTTTCCGACCGAGTAACAAGTAACCTCGAAGTTGTCTGCCGCCAACAGAATGTATCGAAAAGCAGTGGCAACATTGTCAAGTTGCAATCAGAGAAGCCGCCTCTGAGGTGCTGGGTTTCAAGCAGCCACCAACAAGGAACCTCTGGTTTAATGAGAAATATCGGCAGGCTAATGCAGCCAAACAACAGGCACGCAAAGCGATGCTGGATTAAAGGACGAGAGCTGCTCATGAGCTCTATAAGCAGAAGAGGCGAAAAGAAAACCGACTTCGCAGAAGGAAAAAGAGAGGACATGAGAAGCGTTCGGTCGAAGATGAAGGAATGAAGTTCGAACAGGTGAAACGAATTTCACAGGTACATACACCTAGAACCGAAGGCTGCAAAGACAAAAGTGTAAAATTCATAGAGGAACCGCATTCAATGCTGAGGATATGGAAGGACCACTCCTGCAGACTGCATAACGGCGATGACGAACCTAATTCCGCTGTCAGGCAGGATGATCCATTCAACATAAACTACGAAAACCAACAATTCCTCAAGACTTAGACGAAGTAAATATTGACATACCTAAGCTGAAGCCTAATAAAGCCGCTGGAGCGGATGGCTTGAATGCCGAGCTCTTTAAAGCAGTTGAAGATAAGTTGGTTAAGAGCATGCACCAACTTATCTGTAAGATATGGTCGGAAGAAAGCATTCCCAATGAATGGAACCCCAGTATTGTTTGCCCGATCCTGAAAAAAGGAGACCCTCTAAACTGCACCAACTATACAGGAATTAGTCTACTTAACATCGCTTATAAAATCTTTTCTGCCGTAATACGTACACGTCTAAAGCGCATCGTCAACAACCTGACAGGTCCTTATCAGTATGGTTTTAGACCAGGAAAGTCCAGAGTTGATCAAATATTCACATTATGGCTGATCCTGGAAAAAACCGAAGAACACCAAAACGACACTAACCATCTTTTCATCGATTTCAAGGCCGCATATGACAGCATATGCAGGGACGAGCTGCAGAGAAACAGGTCTAGTTTTGGCATCCCTGAGAAACTTAGTAGTCAATGAGGGCAAGACCAAGAATATGCTGTCATAAAAAAAGACACTCAACGACTACGTCTTGAACAAAAACGTCACCATGGACAGCTATAACTTTGGGGTAGTTAAGGACTTTGCCTACCTAGGTACCGCTATTAATACAGACAACGACACCAGTGCTGAAATTAAACGAAGAATAACAATTGAGTAGCAAAGTCCTCTCTCGAGAATCTTAAATCACTATGTATAAGACACTCACCATCCCAGTTCTCATTTATGGCGCTGTGGTCTGGACCCTGTTAAGGAAGATGAGAGCGTCTTAGGATGCTTCGAGAGAAAAATTCTTCTGGTGATTTTTATTCGCGTCTGCACCGATGGAGAATGGAAGAGAAGATATAACGACGAACTGTACGGGCTGTACAGTGACACTGAATTAGCTAACAGAATAAAAGTCCGACGGCTTAGGTGGCTTGGTCATGTAGAGCAAATGGACATTAACGCTCCAGCCTGAAAGATCTTCGAATCTAATCCCGAGGGACGGCGTAGTAGAGGAAGACCGCGACACAGGTGGCGCACGCAGGTGGGTGAAGACCTGGAACTGGAGACCGAACTGGCTGGAGACTTTTTTTGGTTGAGGCCCAGGTCTGACCCGAAGTGTATTGCCACCTTTAGTAAGTAGGTAATGTTCTCACCTTTCATCATTATAATCATACTAAATTCATCAACGCAAAAGAAGCAATTTTGGAGACTTTTGATATTTTGATGAGAACTGAGAATTAATTTTTACGACATTGCAATCACTAAATTTCATTTTATTTGTTTAGAGTTCAAGTCCCTTCTTTTTCAGACTACTATAACTACTATAAGCTCTATTCACAACTATTTATTCTGTTTTAGTTTGTTTCCACAACATGTTTATTTTAACATATTTATGGTACTGTTTTTCATAACTTGTTCCGAACCAACATAAAACCTCCGAATAAACAACAAAATATATATATAATTAAAAATGAAATAGCTGAGTAGACAAACCTATTAGATCCTTTTATTCCAGTTCAATAATTTAAAACAACGATAGTCCATAGTAATGCAAAGAACATGCTAGCACTCAAGTTGTTAGATAATTAATTATACTCTCCAAAACTAAAACTTAATTAATTAAAAAAAAAAATAAAAATAGTTCTTTATATTTAAATGGCAAATTTCTAAGCTTTTAAGTGTGCTTTAAAAAAAATGTGCAACAAAATTTCGTTAAAATATTAATTGTTGTTCTGTCTGATAAAAGTGTCAAGTTTTTTGGTTTACTTCCTGAATAAATGTCTGTTGTGTTTTTTAAATGTTGATCATAAGTTATATGTTCCTAATTGTCTAAAATCAATAAGCTGATAATAAAAGCCGAAGAATCAAAAAAACATAAATATGCTTAAAAAATACATTTGTTGCCTTATAACGGATGCTGGATAAAATCCTTGTGAATTGATTTCCAATGCACAAAACCAATACGTGCTCTTATAATTCAAATGTGTAATAAATATCAAAAGCCTCCTCCTATTCAAAAACAAAAAAAAAGCACAGAAAATATTTTCTTCAATCGAAAGTAGCTACAATGCGCAATTAGCTAGGATTCTTACATTTTTGTGTTGCCTTCAGCATCACCATCAGACAAAGGCAACAACAACAACAAAAAAAACAACAAGTGGTGCCTTACCAACCTTGACAGTGACCATCAGGAACACGCAGAACAAATTCCTTTCTTTGCGTTCTTCTTCCTGTAGGTATACCGAAGTCCAAGTTGAAGTCGAAGGCTTAGCCTTAGCCTATATGAAGATACCGATGCGGAGTACTATACCTAATACCGAAACCTACATGAAATGCAACTCCTTAGTTGAATTATTCGCAATGTGCTCTACAACACTCACATTGCGAATTCCATGTTTGGTAAATCGACCACTGACCACCATCAGACGACAGAACTTGCAAAATCCAAGCACCTGGTTGACAATTTCTTGCGTGCATCGAGACCATATTTGTCCACTATACCAAAGTCCACAAAGGATCTAACTCTCTAATTGTGCAACTACTATTCGATGTTATCACACTTCTTCTAAGAGTCCATTTGAAAAGGTATCTAACTATCTACCTATAACCTTTACCTAGCCTTCTAACAAATTGGATTACAAGTCTTGAGTTTGGCATTTGGAACAATATGCGATGGCCAACCAACGCTGTCTTTACTGCACCGCACTGCGCCGCGCCGCTGCCGACCGACCGACCGACCGATGACGACCGAAAGAATACCAACCTTATAAAATTTTATCAGTTTGGTTGGAAAAATATTTAGAAAGTCCTGAGGGTTGTTCAACTAACTTCCAGTATACAGGACTATGGACATTGGGAACATTATTTCTGATCTCTGTTGTTCAAACTTCATAATGAGAAATTATTGTCCTTTGCGTGAAGTTAAGACCTTTTGTTTTGTGGTCTTATCGAATCGGCTAAATCAATAGTTTGCTGAATGCTGATGTTCTGCTCATGCTCATTTCTGCAGAAACTTCAATTTCTGCGTTCAAGTCCGAGTCTTGAAGTCTTTTCTATGTGGGTATGGGTATCCGGTGTACGTAAATTCGCCTGTCTTGAGGCTCTCTCAAAAAGGGCAAGGGAAATTATTTATATTTTTCCATGTAGATTTTTATTTCATTTCCTGGACCTGAACTGGAAGTGTGCTGCGCACTGGTTACGCTCACAGTGCAACAGTGAATTCTTTTTCTGAACTGCAATTGAAACGCTTTCTACCGCTTGCATCGCGCAAATGGAAGCAATTGTTGCATTGTACTATTATAAGTTTTGAACAGCTTGGGCGGCCCTTAGGCCTGCGACATAAGTTCTATAGAACAGATTCAACATTGAGCATTTTTGTAAATAAATTGTAATGAAGACGAAAGAGAGCATTATTTTCTGCGTTCAAGATTAACCAAGTCCAATAGCTGTTTAGGTTAGGTTTGGGTTAACTTAGAGATAGATATGAACCATCAAGGATGCAGTATTAGGTTAGGTATAGGCAATAGAAGCAAATGAGTTAATTTCATTGTTTAAAGGAGCAAATGAGGAGGGCGAAGGTGGAGGAGATAGCTGAAAAGAACTCTAGAGCATTAATAATCACAAAACGTGCATCTGGAGCATTTTATACACAAGGGACATAACTAAAACTGCACCGCACCGCACCGCACCGCACAATGTATAAAAGAACAAGAAACGTGTTAGATCTTAAAGGGAATATTCAAACACTTCTAACAGTGTTGCCACTTTGTAATAATTTTTAAAAGAGAAAATAAAAAACTTTATAGCAACATGTGTTTAAAGTGGTAAGTGTTTAAGTCCGAGTTTTTTTTAAAGCTAACCTTGATAAAAAAGGGCTTCAAATGCCCTAACATTTCTTCAACACCTTATATGAAGTATCTGCCACAGGTTTTTGTTGGAACTCCATACATATAATAGGTGGTTAAATTTTAAGGCCGACTTAGAATGTAAACCATACCTTAACGTCAAGTTTTTTTCTGCTTTTAATTTGACATTTCCCTAATTTTAGGCTTATTATAATTTGAACAATGGAAAGACACGAAATCGAGCAATGCGTTAAAGTTATTTAGACTTATAATGAAAATGGGCGTTAAATTCAAAATGCACTTCAAGATTTTGTCGGTCTATTTAATCGTCCAATTGTGTGTACAATCGAAAAAATCCTGCGAAAATTTGCCGCGGAAAATATTGCTGCTGTTCCAACAGTTGCACCTGTCACGCTTGTCCTTGATGAACATTATGCATAAAACCCCTTGATCATTTCAAGCGTCTCCATTGGTCAGAATGATGGCAAGAAATGGTAAAAGTAGATGATCAATCTTCGAAGAAAATCATCCTCAGTGACGAGGCACATTTTCACGTCGTCAACAAACGATTTTCTGCATTCCTTCAAATGATAATTGATTACGATTGTCAAAAAACCATTGCACCAACAAAGGAAAACTGTTTGATGTAGCTTATGGGCTAGCGGCATCACCCGGCCGTACTTTTCTAAAATGGAGCCGGTCATAAGAAACTTTATTATATCGATCTTTTTATGGCTGGAATCGTAAAATATGGATCTGCCGCCAAGATCATGTGATTAGGGTCATTGAAAAAAAGCTGTGCTTCGATAAGTCAGAAACAATTCCAGAGCTAAAGGATGAGATAATTCAGCATATTGACGGTATATGACCTTGATTATTCCTCAGCGTCACTAAAAATTTGGACCATCGGATGGAGGTGTGCCGCCGAAGTCACAGTTGCAATTTGGCCGGTATTTTTGTTCCTTCCATTTTTGAACTACACTGCATCAAAAAATTGCACGTACATCTGACTGTTTAGATTGAAAATGCACATACTTTATCAAAAATACTTATTATATATTTATTTTTTCATTAATTATTTTCTTTATTATGATAGAAGTAAAAACAAAATAAAATTCTGTTACATAGACTTCATAGGAATAAAAAAACAATAACAAAAAGGGAAGAAACTAAAATTAACATAAAAAATTGCACATACACTTTAAAGTTTAATAGTTAATTGCTTCGTTTAGTACCTAGTATGGTAACCTTTTGCCTTAATAACATTCTTTAAAGGGTTTTGCATGGACAGGACTAGTTTTGAAGTCACTTCCGGTGGAATTTTGTTCCATTCTTCAATTAAAACGGCTTTCAGTTGATTTTTGTTTCTTATTTCCGATTCTCGGATTTTCTTTTCCAAATAATCCCAAAGATGTTCGATGGGATTTAGATCTGGGGATTAAGGAGGATGAGGCAACTGCGATTTCACATTATACAACAGCCATTCTTTCACAAGCCTTGAGGAATGCTAAGGGTCGTTGTCTTGCACTAATGCAAAGTCCTCGCTTAAGCCCATTTAATTGGCGCTGGCTTTTAAGTTGTCTTTTAGTATTTGCAGATAAACCATTTTATCCATCGTCGACTCAACAAATACTAAATTTCGCACCCTGCTAGCCCCCATCACTCCCCAGACCATGACATTTCCGCCTCCATGCTTCACTGTTGGCTGCATATTTCTTGTCTCCAAGGCCGTGTTTGGTTGCCGCCACACAAACCTTCTTCCATCCGACCCAAAAATGTTGAACTTACTCTCGTCAAGGAATATCACGTTCTTCCAGAAATCATCCGGCTTCGAAACATACGCATTTGCATAGTCCAAACGCTTTTGCACGTTTGTCTTCGAAATATAAGGCTTTTTTCTTATTGCACGTCCTTGATAACCCTTTGAATGCAATACGTTCCGGACTGTTTGTGGGTTTAGTGATATTCCATGACTTACTGTGATTTCTGCAGCTATCTTAGGAGCACTTATTTTTGGGTAAACCTTCACCGTTCTTACGATTTTGCGTTCCATTTTGTCATTTAAAATTTTTTTTCGACCTCTTCCTGGGGCCATTTCGAAGCTTTTGTTTTTTTCATAATTTTTTATCACGCATTGAAAAGTTGATTTTGATCTCTTAACAATGGATGATATTTCAGAATAACTTTTTCCATCCTTTTTGAGATCCACAATTTGTTTTTTTATTTCAATAGGAACTTTTTTATGTGATGATTCCATAATTAAAAAAAAATTTTTAATCGCAAAAAAAAAAAACACTTTTAGCCAGATCAATTTAACATAACAGACTGAGTAAGAGATTTAATCTTTTGATCGTACGAGTTTTTGGCTTGGAAAAGAACCGTTATTTAATTTTTGTAGAAAAAAACAACCGTGTACGTACATTTGTTTGGTGTACGTGCAATTTTTTTATACTCATAGAAACATATGTCTATGAAAAAAAAGTTATAAGAAGAAAGGTCGAAATTTGTATTACCTGTTAATACTGTACTTACATCTATGTATCATTTTTTGTTCAAAAAAAGTCAAACGGTACGTGGATTAGGTTATAAGTACATTAAATATAATAAATTTATTTCAATTCGATTGATGTACGTTTAATTTTTTGATGCAGTGTATACGAATATTATCAACCAATTCTCAGGTTTGAAAACGTTCGTGAATTCTATTTTTCAGCTCTTGTACCTTTATTTTAAGACGTGAAAACATACCTACAAATTAATCTTAAGTTGAAACATTTAAATGACATTTGATTTCTCACAATAAATTAAATTCTGAAACTTTTTTTGAAAATCGTTAAAAAAAGTTTTTTTTTAGAGGTACATAACTTTAAGTTGGCAGCATTTTTTTAACTGGCTTGCTTTTTTTAGCTGTCAAGTGTTTCATTGATTTTCCATACGAAAGTATTGTTATAGGTCCGATTTGTCGAACTCGAATTTAAGGCATTTCCCGACGTTTCAGGGCCCTAGAATCTACATAAATCAAAGATTATGATTGACCAAATATTTTTCGAACCAATGCTAGTGACTTCAAATAAATTGTATATCGTACAATACAACGAGACTGTTGACGGTTTTTTTGAGCGTATTTTCTGCATCTTTCTGCTTTATTATCTGTAAAACAACATTTATTTTAAGCCGATATCTCTACTGGTTTTTGAGGTATGGGCTGCGAAAAAAGCTTCGCGAACGTACGTACAAACGCGTACGAAAACTTATGTAAACTTTCTTCCAAACGCTCAAAAGTTTAAAGCTATATTGCGGTTTTATAATAAAAAAAACAATAATTATCACCTCGAATATTTTACGAACACAAATAATGTTGACTCCGAAACCATTTATTGGAACAAAGAATAACGTTTTTGAAATTTAAAAAATTGTTGAAAACAATCGAAGCAACGGATTTTTTAATAAAAAACGCCTTTTATAGGAAAATCGAATTTGTATTTGTGTGCAATGTACATACATACATACATACATATATAAGAAATAAAAACTTTCAAAAACTGCTACATACTTAAATTGGTTAAAACTTGATATCGACTATAAATCTCGGGAACAAAACATATATTGACATTAAACTTACTTTATCTTATGCAAAATATTTTAAATTTCTTTAGTTAATTTAAAGAAAAATTCAAGGGCCCTACTATGTAACTCGATTCTACAATGAAATTACTCGAATTCGAAAAATTGGTATTATGTATCTATTTGACTACTTTCGAAAAAAACGAGAATCAAATAGTTCTAGTAGTGGCAACTATATTCTTATGAAGTTTGGAATAAACGAGGAACTACGTAACTCGAAAGTAGAATTCAAAACAAGGCAAAATCGAAAACAATTACTCTACATCAAATGTGTTTGCGAGCAATTTTTTTTTTGTCAAATTATAAGTAAAATGTTATAAGAAATTGAGTTTGGACTTTCGTTTCTCTTCCTCGTTCATTTCAAAATTCATCAACAACGTGCACATGACTCTTTCAATTGAAGTCAAAAAGCGGTAAGTATTTATGACATATTTTGCTATGCACGTCCAGACTTCTTGTCACCACCGAAACTTCAATGCTGATGCTGATAAGTTAATGATAATCGGAAAAGCATTTTGTCTTCTGCGAGAAGTCATGCCGGATGATATGGCGTTAAGTAAGACCATAAATCCGTCTTTAGAAAGACGATAGTTCTTAGAAAAACTAAAACAAAAGTTTATATTTTTCATTAAGAATGATTTAAAATATTGTACCGTATACATATATAAAGGGTCCACAAAATAACTTATTTTTTGAAAAATACAAATCTAATGTAGCTTCGGCTGTGTGGCACGTAACGCCGCGGTCCTGTTGAAACCAAATTTTGCCAATATCCCCCATCTCCTTTTGTGAACAAATATTCGTTCAACGTGGCCCGATAACGATCGCCATTGACAGTAACGGCCACTCCTTGATCATTTTCGAAGAAAAATGATCCAATTATGCCTCTGGACCAAAATCCGCACCAAAGAGTGATTCGTCTTGGGTGTATGAGCTTCATCTGAAAAGTTGATAAAGCGTATACTCAACCATATTCTTTCAGCGGAAAGATAAAACCAATTATCTGTGAAATCAGACATGAGCTAAGTGTAACCATTCACGAAATAAGCACTAGTTGAAAAAAAAGGTCTCCGGCGGCCCCTATAATTGCAAACCTTTTCTCACTCAGCTCCATTATTTAGAAATTATCTCTTATCCTTCTGCGTTCAATTTGCTCGTAATGTTCTTCATTTCCTTCCAAATTAAATTCCAACGGTGTCCATTTCTGTTATAATTATTCTTGTCCTGTTTTTTTTTTTAAAACTGTCAAAAGACGCGATACTCGTTCGAATGTAGAAACTTGTTTGAAAACAAGTTAGTATAACCGGCATTTGATTCTTCATAACACGAAAATCCTACACAAAGCTGATAAAAAATTGTTTTCGAGAAAACCATAAGACCAGAGAAACACATTGACTTTTAATTTTATATTTCACACAAAATATTGTCGTTAAAATTTATGACAAATCGTGAATGGTTACAGACGGGTAAGGATGGAAGTTATCAGTGTTTGTAGCTTTTCAATTTTGTTAAGTGTGGTTTTGCATTTCAAGAATTGAAGCTACAGGATATCCTTCATTCTGTGAAAGGGCAGAAAACAAGATTAGAATTTTTATAAGTCAATATTGTATTTAACGATTAAACTAACATTTGGTTAAATGGATACGTTAATAAACAAAACTGCCGTACTGGAAGTGATGTGCAAGCATGAGAAGTGTACTTTTATGCAACGGTACACCGACAAAAACTGAATGATGCTGGCAAGAACGTTACAGTGAATAGTGACTGCAATAGAGTGCAATAGAGCCATGATAACTGACTTTTTGTTGGTTAATTGAACAACCATGATGATCAGGGCCACATGTTGTTTTAATAAGACGGCACAACATTGATTTATTGAAGGAGGCATTGGGTAACGGCATATAGTTTCATGTTACGCACCCGAGACTTGGGTTCCATGATTATGATAAGTAAATTCGCTAGTCTTCGCTGATAAGTTTAAAAAGATTGACCACTTGGAGTATATTAGCAAGCTCAGTGCAGATTTTTATTTCTATATGAGTTCATATATCTGGAAAATATGGATAAAATGCAAGAAATCCTGATAACCCATCCGAAATGTTTCTACCAATTTATTAACCCTAAACGTAAATCCTTTAACATTAAAATTACTCGATATGACAACTACCGACCCTCAAACCACCACAAACCACTTTGCCTCTTTCTTTAGCCGATCATACAGTAATCATCTTGAAGAACCTGTATATAGTTGTGTGTTTGATTATTTTAAAGGTAAATCATACAGATACACCTCCCTTATTTAAATTGAAATAAATTTTTCTTCACGACAGCAAGGTTGATTCACTACAAAAACTCTTTCGAAAACTCTTAACGAATTAGAGAAACGAAGTGAACGCTATCACTACAGACATTAGTAAAGCCTTTGATAAAATAGGCCGACTCATACCTGTCAGAGGTATTGGGTTTCAATACCTACCTGTGAAATCCAAAGTTTTTTTTTCAAGGGTACTGCCTCAAGGAATGTACAAATCCTCCAAGAGTAATTCTTGTCATGAAAAAGAGCATCCTCAAAGTAGTATTTAAGTTAAGTTTGGTCTTAGGAAGGTCTCAATCATGTGACAGTAGCGATCCGCATTAATTGTTACTTTTTACACATTTTCTTCTAAAAAATACGGAAATACGGATATATTCCTCTACGACAAATGCGCGATGCTCACCGTGCCACGCCATTATGATTACTAAAAACGGCACGTAGACCTCTTTCTATCTATACCCGGAATACCATTTTATCTATAAATAGCTTTAAATATAAAAGTCTAAAAATTTATTGGTATCACTTATTCCAGGCAACTAACATTAGACATCAAATATCGTCTAGGAAGCATTTGGAACAGTGAGCACTGCACATTGTGCATCCTGATCCGCACTCTTCATCCAATTCAGTATGACTTCCATTTTATGTTGTGAACTCGTTTAAATGACTCACAAAGGTGCAATACCATTTCCTGTCGTCGGCGGGCGTCGCGTCGGTTGCTTCGGTGGCCATGATGTGTTCGCACACAACAAAGTGATGCTAACGATCCTTGTACAATGTTGGTACAACTCAGCCAAGAGGTAGATACAGTGCGCATATCTTCCACCACATATACTCTCCACATCAGAGAAGCGCGTGCAGAAAAATAATTAGATCTCTTGAATTAACAAGAAGCACATACTCCACTCGTATATTTTATATACAGAAGGGCTTGAGGGAGACCGTCCCACCACCACCGCCGCGCCGCCACCGATTGCAAACAAAAATGTGATCATGTTGTTGCGTCCCCGCCTGAACATATTGTCCTAATGGATTTTCTTCATGCCACATATGTAGTTCGTTCTCTCGTATACCTTTGAGATCTATTGTGACCTCTAATGAGGGATTCTACAAAGGTACCTTACCTACCTATGGGTATATAGTTTTGATACAGCGCGCAGGTCTAACGTCTTCCGGGGGATTTTCTTAGGTTTGCGCAAGTGTTTTTTGAAGGCGAAAGTATTTTTAATTAGCAAAAGTCGACGAAAGCTGCTGAGTGAAGTGCATAGCATGTGAGATAATTAATTTTTGCATCCTACACGTTTGTACCTTTGCTTTTGCTTTTCTTATCGTCCTGTTCAAAGGTTTTACTCTTTTCTATAGACATCCTTCCCGTGGGATAAGTGAACGTGTATGTTCTGCCATCACCATCCCAGGATGAGCAAAGGTATAGGTATGGTTTAACATTCCATTGCGCAATCGCCCACATATCCGACGAGCGATGTGACTACCGACGTAATACTGGAATAGAAAATGGTATGGTTTGGTTTGGAAGTGATGCTCTTCTTCTGTCGGGAGTCGGTATGGCCGACCCTTTAAAGGGAAAAGAATTTATTATTTTTCTATAGTCTTAAATTTGTTTGACTGTTGTTTGTGGTTGAAGAAGATTGGAATCACCGTACTGTCAGAATAATTTGTTAGAAACACTGTTCTGATGCACGTGATTTTTTTTGAAGAAGCTCCTTTTTTGAGCATTATTATATTTTGTGGATATCTTGGTTGCCAGGAAAATCTTTGAAAATGAATGGGAAAATTATTCTTGTGCGTAGGTTTACATATTTTTGGTATGACTAATTTTCCTCCTTTTTTTGGTGGGACTCGGAAGTATGAAGTGAAAAATAAAACTTTATTAAAAATTAAAAATGTTAGACTGAACAGTGAAAGTGATTTTTGTAACAAATATAAAACTGAAAACTTGCAAAATTAAAAAAAAAATTTTATTTTATATATAATTTATTATTTTTTTTAAATAAAAAAGTTGTATTTAGAGTTTTAAGAATTAAATTTGTTTTCTTTGTTGATAATGCATTTATTAAAAATAAAAATAAATTAGATGAAACAACTGTTTGTAAAGAACTAGGGCTGAGTTACTTATAACTCTCAACCATTTCTATGTGCATCTCATTTTACTGATGAAGGTGAATGACAAGAATTACTCTGTCAAATCTAAAAATACTGTTTGAAAGGGTCTAGTTTTCCTGAATTCGAACCTTGCCTCATAATTTTTAAATTTTTATTAACAAAACGTCGTTAAATGATTTTGCAAAATACAAATCCTTCTATCTTTTAAATCCATGTCAAAATCAATATAGAACATAACTTCGGTTCTGGAACTTCGCATTTGTTATGAGTTTCTATCCGACTGTTTATGATATTATATCAAATTCTTCATTCTTAACCTTGATTGATTAAAAAGTCATTTTTGCTTTCTCACATTCATATTATTATATTCATGGTATTAAGAGTTAACAATAAATACTTATAACGTAAATACCGGCATAGTCAAAACCATTAGTCCTTCGAGTCGGATTTGCAGATTTCCCATGTTTAGGGACAGCAGACTAATGCTGGGCAGAGACAGAGGCCCGTGTAAGCATTTACGAGTCAGGGTTGCGGTTCATGAGGGGCTTTGACGCAGCCACAAAAACGCTTGATGGGACATCATTGAATGAACATTTAATGACGAGTCCTAAATTACAAAAAAAACATAGTGGATATAATTTTAAAATGGCGAATGTATCAATACATTATCAGAGCTGACATTGAAAAGATGTATCGGATGAACTCATAAATGGAGGCGATTCCATCGAGGAAACTAGAACCAAACGAGATGAATCTCGTAATCTAAAGTAAGTAATCTAAAGCTGCGAAAATGGACTTCCAATTGTAAAAATCTTCTAAAAGACTTACTAAAAGAAGATTGTGAGATAAACTTTGAACTTTTTGAATTCATCGATCATGTCAAAACTTTAGGCATAAGATGGCAGCCATACGAAGATAAAGACAATGCTATCAGCGATCACCAAACTGTTTGATCCACTCGGCTGGATTGCACCATGTGTAATCAAGGCCAAAATTATGATGCAAAAACTTTGGTGACGAGGAACTGATTTCACGATCCAGTTCCATCAGATCTCAGAGAAGAATGGCAAGTTTTCGAAAAGAATTACCTGCCATACAACACATAAAAATCCCAAGATGGATTAAAACAAACAACACGCAAAAATCAATGGAATTGCATCATGGCTTCAGTGACGCGTCTGAAAAGGATTATGGTGCAGCAGTTTTCATGCGTGTCCTTGACAGCTCTGGAAAGATCCACATGCATTTACTTATATCTAAAACAAAAGTTGCTCCATTGAGAACAGTCAGTCTGCGGCGACTTGAACTGTGTGGAGCCATACTTCTAGCATATCTGCTACGCTACACAAAAGGAGTACTTGACAACACATATGCAAAACTGTTCCTGGTCAGACTCAATGATCACGTTGGCATGGATTAGAGAATAATCATCTAAATGGACAACATTTGTCAGCAATAGAGTCGCAGAAATCCAAAGACTTACAAGCTGCGACATGTGGAAACACATACCAACACACTATAATCCAGCTGATCTGGCATCCCGAGGCGTATCTCCCTCTTTGGTGAACAGGACCTTCGTTTTTGCGAGACTAATGGAATTTCGAAATTCCTCAACAACCATCTGCTTTTGACACAGACCAAGAGACGGCCTTTGAAAAAAAAAATTCACTTACACGAGCTCCGATCCAACAAGTGACTACATTAATTTAAGCATACTAAGATGTTCAAGATTATCGAAGACCATTAGAGCAATTGCCTTCTGTTGCCGTTTTAGATGGAACTGCCTCGCAAAAAGGAGGAAAACATCTAAGGTCTCTGGAGACCTTAATTGTAAGGAGCTAGAAAATTCAACCATATTGGTAAACAAAGATTTACAGCGACTTATGTTTAGTCAAGAACTCGACGAATACGACACAAAAAACACAATAACTAAATCATTATTTTTTTAATGCCCAATACAATGAACGAATATTAGTACCTAATGATGTCTAGGTTTTACATGGTTTTGTAGAGTAAATTAAATTTTTGGTGCTGATTTTAAATCAGAAATTCGGTTTAAGCTACATATTTGCTTAATTTAAAAAAATCAAAATTATTTTAATATATTTTAGAACTACAACCCTTTTTAACTTTTTTGTCCAGAACTGCTTGAGTATAAATTTGATAGCGTTTTTAGATGTCATTAAGAACAGGTGAAGATTAACAACAAATTAGGATTTTTTGAAAAGTGTATAATATTTTTAAAAAATATTAAAACTATTTTTAACTATTTATATTAAAACTAAGTTTTAAAAATAATTTCTTTAAGTTTCAAAAACATCACACATTTTATTGATACAAACTCCTTCTTGAAGTTATATTGTCATAAAAAGAATTATATAATTTGTCTTTCTTATTTTCAAAACTGATCATTTCAAATACTCGCAGTGGTGATGTATATTTAAGGCGTGTTGGAACGAATGCCTTCCAAAAAGTTACATGAACATGGTTTTATGTAAGGTTTTTAAAATGTTGTAAGGTTATTATAAGTTATGTTTGAATTAAAAGCCGTTTTCAAAGAATCTAAAGAAAATGAAAAACTTCGAAATCCAATTTCCTAAAATTTTCAAACCTAAATAATTTGTAAAAATTAGTTCAAATATTAAGCAGGAAGGAATTCAATAAAATTTCTTTTTGTATCAAATTTTGTTGGATATGTAAAAATTTTAACATTAATATTATGACTCGAGGGCTAAAGATTTAATATAACGTAACTCACAATTTGAAAATTTTGGGGTTTAATGACTTAAAATAATTTAGCTCAAAGGAAAAAAATGAACTCTATAAGAGGAGTTAATTTTTAAATCATATTTTTTACTTTTTTTTTAAATGAGTTAAAAGTAGAAAGTGGTAAGTTAAGTATGTATTCAGCTCTTACTTATAGGCGAAGTTACATTATTAATTACAAACTCACATATTTTTGTAAAACCTAACGATATAACAAAAGGAGGATATTACTAATATTTTAAAAGGATTTATAGATCATAAAATACAAAAAAGAGGCTAGGATGCGACCACACTGATAACTTCCCATCCCGTCTGTCTATTTGTCTTGCTTAAAAGTTTGTAGGTTTTCGTGTTGGGTTAAAAAAGTAGTCATTTAAATTATTCTTACAAATTTTAAAATTACCAATAATATTTTTAATATAAGGAAATAGTCTAGTTTGAAAATCTAGTTTTGTTAAATAGATTTTTAGTCGAAAACAAATTTTACCAATTTTAGTAGCATTTTTTAAATTTTTAAAAAAATTGGATGAATGAAATTAATTTGATGAATATCAAGAACCCAACATCAATTTTTACCAAATTTTATTAGATATTATATTTTTTATGAAAAAACGGACTGTTGGATTTTTATAAAAAAAACTACTGAATATCGAAAATAATGTTTTCTGTGAAATTAAAAGAGTTTGAAGACAATTTTTTTAATTTTTAAAAGCTTTTTGAGTCGTAAGTAAATTTTTACCAAGTAATTAGTATTGTTTTTTTGTAAGGTTTTTATTTTTTTGTGAAACAAAATTATCAATTAGATTTTCCTCAAAATTTTACTGAGTGTTGACAACAACATTAAAATATAAAGTAGTTTATAGCCAATACCTTAAAGTTTAGAAAAGATATTTGAGTCGAAAATCAATTTTTACCAACTTTTATTCACTTTTTTGTTTAGTATTTAATATTTTGTAAAAAAACTGTCAATTCGATTTTTCTCAAAATGTTGAAAACAATCTTTTTTATGAGCTAAAATTAGTTAAAATAAATAATCTCAAGTTTTTGAAAAGATATTTTAGTCGAAAATCAATTTTTACCAACTTTGAAAAGATTTTTTTTTTAGGATTTTTTTTTTAATAGAAAAATTGGCAATTCGATTTTTCTCAAAATTTGATCAGATGTTAAAAACTTTAGTTTTCGTTGCACAAAATTGTTTTGGAAATAAAATCATTTTGTATTCCTCAAATTTTCAAGGTGACAATTTTTTTTCAGGTTTTTTGATTTATAGAAAACGATGGTTGGATCTTTTTCAAAAATTATTTTTGTTTGGTATCTCGTAACGATATATCATATACAATTCAATTCAAGTTTTTAGTGTTTTTGGTTCGTAAGATATTTAGGGTTAACCAAAATGATCACCTTTTTTAAACGGCTATGGTAAAAAAACCGCCCATGCACTTCCCTTGGGAACCCCTTCTGCATTTTTCTGCCGTATTATCTGTATAAGAAAATTTATTTCAAGTCTCTATTGGTTCTTGAGCTATGGACAACGAAAAAAACGTCACGAAACGTACAGACGTACGAACGTACGTACACACGCACGCACAGACAACTTTCTAAAAATCTTTTACTTTGACTCTAGGGACCTTGAAACTTCGGACCCAATACAATAACTTCTTATTTGAAGTTCACTAGTCTAGTGCCTTATAACTCTCAACAATTCTTGTGTGCGAGTTTTCGTAATGCTGGAGGGAAGCTACATTTTCTATGCTGAATCCGAACGCCGATTTAAGAAAGCACTTTTCATGACAAGAATCACTTTTGGAGGATTTTTCAATTCTTAAAATAAATGCAAAGTTATTTAAACTAAACTTCGACTTTGAGTTTTTAAAAAATCAGAAATTTTTTATCTTTTCATCAAGTTTGATAAAGAATCTAAAATAAGGAAGTTTTATATTTACGAATTTTTATATAAATTGTATGTTTTAGAAACCTTTCAGTATAGGGTTATGCATTTTTCGTTTTCAAATGTAAACGTAAATAAAACATATATTAAATATGTTTTTCATGATATTTCTTTTTATTAAAAAGTTTGAACGTTTTAATCACGTGCGAAACATTACATCATTAAAATGACCACCATTCGAGTTGTTGCAAGCAAAGATTCTTTTGACCATTTTTGTATACATATTGTCGGTATCACAACTATAACTTGATGAATTTTGGTTTTGAAGTTGCTAAAGTGAGGTTTATCTGCATAAGCACGGTCTTTCGCGTTACCCCATACATAAAAGTCTAGTGGTGTCAAATTGCATGATATTAGTGGCCAGTTGCTAGGAAATGCCTATTGCACTAAACCAATATTCGCTGGTGTTGTGGGGCAAGTGACACCTTTTTGTTGAAACTACATATTCTCCAAACCGTATTCTTCAATAGCAGGAAAAATAACTCGGGTATCATATGACCATAACGCTCTGAATTGACAGTGGCCTCTCTTTAGTTATTTGAGGATTCTCAGAAACCCAAATACGACAATTTGTCAATGTGGTTCGTCGCTGAAGGAAATTTTTTTCGAAAAATCCCCGTCCACCGTCTGTTTTTCAAGCATCCATTCGACGTATCTACGACGTTGTGAATGGTCAGCTGGCTTCAGTTGTTTTGTGGGCTGCACTTTGCTTGGATGTCGGTGTAGATCCAAATTCAAAATACGCCATAATGTGGCGTAAAACAGTCGTAATTCCTGAGAATGACAAGGAATCGTCGGAAACATTTTCACTTACAGTAGCGATATATTGAGTGCTACAATATCTAAAACCAATCCAGCCTCTTCAAATTTGTTAATAATTTTGCCAAAATCTTTGGAAAGTTTGACGAGTATGTAAACCATAATATCCTCTTAAAGTTAGATATGTGGCTGTGGCAGAATCACCATTTTTGTAGTACGTTTCAACAATTTGTATGCGCTGTGTATGTATAAAGTTATTTAGAATATATTAATTCTCCTTTTTTTATAACTTTCGTAAAAAAAATGCTGACCTTTTGCGATTTCTCGAAAATGTAACATTGATTTAAAAACCCAAAACAAAATGTTGATCATCAAATATTATTAACACAGTTGAAGAACTTGTGCAAAAAAATGTATTAAAATCGGTTTACTAAAACCTAAGAAAATTTAAAAATTTAATTGCTATTTTTGGGGGTAGGGTACTCTTCTGGAGCAATACAAAAATATTTTTTATACCGAAAGAAAAAATGTATCGGTTCGTTTTTGAGAAAATTTCAATTTTCGGTATTTGACCACAAACTCAGATGAGTTGTTACTCACCGCTTAAAAATGTTTTTTAATGTTTTGTAAAGGATGCTAATAAAATTTTAACAATTGCTATAATGCCAACATTAGTTATCAAATTATTTAGAACACTGCTGTCCAGCAAGGTATGGTCTTGATATTTAATTTGAATGACTTAGAACTCCAAGATTCCAACAGTTTTATAAATATGCCATATTTAAGAGCTAAATACGATAGTTTAGAGGGTTTCTGGCTCATTTCGTGCAGAAATTTAGGAAATTGTTCTGAAACGTTGCTTTTTTCAAAAACAAAACACACTTTTCTTGTTTTTATTTCTATTAATGCAAAAATTTAAAAAACCAGAAAATGAGGAGGATCTGATATGTAAAAATGTCGGTTTTTTTTATGTAGTTATTTCGAAATCAATTTCCGGGAACCTCTTATTACTCCCCTTATCAGTCTGCTTACTTTTATTTTGATCTTAAAAAGGTGTGAACAAAACTTAAAAATTGCAGAGACAAAAAGGTTTGATTCTTGAATTCAAGGAAATAGCTGCATTTGAGTACATAATCTATCTAAAAAAAGAGGCTGGGATTCGACCCACACTGATAACTTCCCAACCCGTCTGTCGATTTGTCTTGCTTAAAAGTTTGTCTATATGTACTTGTATCAATTTTTACCAAATTTGCGTACTATTTTTTGTAGATTTTTTTATGAAAAAAACGGACTGTTGGATTTTTATATAAAAATCATTGAATATTGAAAACAATATTTTCTGTAAAATAAATAAGTTTGAAGCCAATATCTACAATTTTTGAAAAGATATTTGAGTCGAAAATCTATTTTTACCAACTTTTATTAATTTTTTTTCGGTTTTTAATTTTTTATAAAAAAAACTGTCAATTCGATTTTTTTCAAAATTTTATCGAATATTGTTTTCAATATTTGTTATAAGATAAAATAAGTTTTAAGCCTAAATTTTAAGTTTTTGAAAAGATATTTGAATCAATATTCAATTTTTACCAACATTGAGTAATGTTTTTTTTTAGATTTTTATTTTTTATAAAAAAACTGTCAATTCGATTTTTCTCAACATTTTATCAGATTTCAAAAACATTGTTCTCCGTTGCTCAAAATTGTTTTGGAGATGAAATTATATTTTAGTTGTTAAATTTTGGAAGTGACACTTTTTTTTCAGTTTTTTTGATTTATAAAAAAACCGTTAGATAGATTTTTTTCAAAAAATATATATGTTTGGTATCACGTTACAATATATTATATAAAATTTAATTCAAGTCTCTAACGTTTTTGGTTCGTAAGATATTTAGGGTTAACCAAAATTTTCACCTTTTTTTTAAACTGCTATGGTAAAAAAACCACCCACGCAATTTTCTTGAGAGCCCTTTCTGCATCTTTCTGCCTTATTATCTGTATAACAAAATTTATTTGAAGTCGATATCTCTTCTGGTTCTTGAGCTATGGACGACGAAAAAAACGTCGCGAACGTACGGACGTACGGACGTACGAACGTACGTACACACGCACGCACAGACATCTTTCTAAAAATCTTTTATTTCGACTCTAGGTACCTTGAAACGTCGAGAAATGTCAAAATTTTCAATTTGACAAATCGGACCCATTACAATAACTTCCTATGGGAAGTTAAAAATAGAATAAAACAAAGTAAGGTAAGTAAACAAATAAATTTTGAAGAAAAGTTTTGTAGTACTGACAAATAACACGATTCAAAGCTTTTATATCAAAAGATATGAAACGTTTATTATGTTTTTCACTTAGCCATTAATTTAACAAAAGTGTCACTTGATTTTTTTGATACCTTTGTATTATTGAAAATCATGTTTGAATCTCAGTTCTAGAGCATCCAAAGCAAATTCACTTCAAAAGTAGATTTATTTAATTTTTTAAAATCTTTTGTATTTAATAGAAAACCAATTTTGAAAAAAATGAAACCGACGACTGGGTCGCTAGAACTTGATAATTTCTTTCAAAAAGTCTGTTTACAAATATTTCCTATATTTAAAGATTTAAAAATGTACTTGAAGGTTTTTCTCAAAAATTTAAATTCCATTTTATTTGTCTAAAAATCTAGATTAACGTATTTTTTTCGAAAATCATTTTAAATTTTGTCTTAAAAATATTTTTGGTATAAGCACTAAATAAAGAGCTTATAAATATATGAACATTTTACATTAAAATTTCGTCAAAATATCGAGTCTTTTAAACAAAATTAGTATTTTATTAAAAATCATAAAAAAATACATTTTTGATCATAAAAGAATAATTTTGAAATCGATCCATTAGTTCTTGAGAAAACTTAAAAACAAAATTAAGGTTTTTTGAATGATAACATTCTGGAGAATAACGAAAATATGTTTTTCTTGTAGAATGAAGCCAAATTAAGAACACAAAATTCAGAGAAAATTTTAGAAAAATCACGTCTTGAACCAAAAAATTTGTGTGGGAACTGCTGTTATTTTTCGTATTAATAAAATGAAAAAACGCCTTACACTAATCGGCTGAAAATCTTAATTTCAATCAACACAATTATTTGGACTGTAGGGGCCAGGAAAAACAGACAGCCGAAAGGAATCGGGGTACCCACTTTTTTCGGCTTCTCTACCGTCGTAATGTCATATTTGATTAAAAACTCTAGTTTGAAATTGTTTACTTATGCAAAACTTGCTATATAGCTCCTATATGTCACAGTAAAAATCACTTCAATAATCACTATTTAAGTGTGTCAAAAAAAATGTAATAATAAAATTGAAGGCGAAATTAGGGAATTCCAAGGCAACTTAATATAAAATTCATGATCTCTTATTCTAGGTTTCTTCTAAAGAACCTGAATATTTGCTCTTTTTCTTAAAAACAATTTTTATGAAAATAGTTTAAAGCATGACTAAAGTTTTTTTAAATTTTAAATTGAGCGAAAATCAAAATGTGACTTGTTTTTGACAGCAAACCAAACATTTCTCTTTCTCTTATAATAATCTTTAATTTAATTTTTTTCTATTTGAATTTCAATTTATTTTATTTTTTATTTATTTGAATATGATTTATTTGGGTAAACTTAATACCGCCGGCTTTAATAACCGACAGCTGTGGAGTAATCTGCGTAGCATTGGGCTTGGTAAATCAAAACATATAGTCATATCGAAAATGTTGACGGTAACTTTTTGAATAGAAAATTCGTCTGTACTCCTCTACCGACTTCTCTATCTAACTATGTGCTTCCAGTTAAAATTTTATCAGCGCAAAATACTCCCTCCAACTTTGGCTTCACAGATGTTAGCAGTATTCTTGTTGTTAAATGCCTACTTTCAGTAAAGTCAAATGCCATAGGCCTCGATGAAATGCACCCTTCCTTTTTAAAAATTATACTTCCCGTTGTGTTACCGTATATCACTCATATCTTCAATACTATCCTTACTACTGGAGAGTTTCCTTCTGACTGGAAATTGGCAAAAGTTATACCTATACCCAAAAATGCTAAGTATAGCGAATATAGGCCAATTTCCATTTAGCTTTTCTTTCAAAAGTTTTTGAAAGAATCCAGAAAAATCAAATAGGTGAGTTCCTTAAGGAGAACAATCTTTTAACTCCAAAAGAGAGTGGCTTTCGACAGAAGCATAGCTGTGTTACGGCTCTGCTTGATGTCATAGAGGACTTCCGCCAAGCATTGGATTGCGATAAAGTTATTTTTTAGTCCTCCTTGATTTTTCGAAGGCATTTGATACTGTGGTTCACAGCAAACTCGCAAATAAACTTCGCCAGCATTATAACTTCTCCTTTGATGCAGTAAAACTTATTTCTTTCTATTTATCCGGAAGAATGAAAGCAGTTGAAGTAGGTAACAGGTTGTCTGACTTTCTTCCAACCACTAGTGGAGTTCCACAGGGATCAATTCTGGGACCATTACTTTTTTCTTTATATGTAAACGACATTCCCTCCGTAATTCATAACTGCACAGTACATATGTATGCTGACAATGTACAGATGTATCTCGGCTGCGATCTTGGTCTTATTGAAGATGGTGCTTACCGCTTAAACGAGGACCTTGAAAAACTATCAGGTTGGGCACAGTTTAACGGACTGATATTAAATCCATCTAAATCTAAGTGTTTAGTTATATCTAAAAAAGTTCTGGATTTGTCATACTTCCCACAAATTATTTTAAACAATGCAACTATTGAATATGTGGACCCCCCGGATCCGCCATTGTTCCTATCTGTGTCCGTCTGTCGATTTGTGAGATACAAAATTTGAAGTCAATAACTTTCTTACTTCAATAGAAAAGTATTTCTTATACGTTTTTGTTATTTTTGTAAGTTATTTGAAAAAAAAGTTCTCAATTTTTTAAAAACATTTGAATATGTTAAATTAAGTTTGAATTTAATACAAGTTTTATTGCCGAGATTTTTAGCCGAAAACAAATGTGTTCCAATTTCAGTAAATTTTTTTTAAAGTTTTTATTTGAATTAAATTTTTCGAAGACCATTATTTTACGATGAAAACAAAATTTAGTACAGAATGAAATCCTTTTCAAGTCAATATATTCATTTATTAACGAGACATCAAGAATTGATAATAACTTTTTTACCAATTTTGTGTAGCGTATTAATTTGTATGAAAATAACTGATTACAATAAAATTTGTATAAAATTAAATAAGTTTGATGCTAAAATCTTTTGTAAAGATATTTGAGTTGAAAATCAATTTTTAACTTTTAGCAATGTTTTTTTTTTTTTATTTAAAAAGAAAACTATTAATTCGATATAGAATTTAAACTTTCTAATCTTTCACAGAATTATTCTTTTTCAAATTTAAATGTTTATTTAATGTTCTATAAAAAGTTCTACCTTCGAGGCTTAGAACCATAAAAAATTAGATAGAAGTTATTAGTCTAAAGCTTTGCTTCTTATTAATAAATTTTCTAAAATGGAAATTAAGTGTTTTTAAATTATACTCCTCACAAATTTTATATCACGGGATTTAAAAATACTGACTAACTAATTTTAAAAAACGTATTCAAATTTAAAATAATTATTGACTTGAAGGACTTTAAAAAGTCAAAGAGTGTCTTTCAAATTGAGATTTGAGTAAATTGATTTTAAAAATTATTCAAAATTTCTATTTTAAAAGTTTTAGTTATTTTGGAAGACAAAATTCAAAGACATTGGTTAACTGCTGGTACTAAAATACTTTAGTCTTTTCCACTGTGCTTCACAGTATAGAATAGAAGTCATGCATCTATATCTATTTCGAACAGCGTTTAACCAAAAAAGAAAATGGATCACTTTGTCAACCCATTTATTTAATTTCAATCCTATTCACATTTCTTCAATTTAATTTCACACTTAAAGAATGTTTTTTTTTCTCTTTCTTTAATGTTATTTTACTAAGAGATATTTTTCATGATGATACAAAAATGTCTCTTTATCGCTTCAAAAGAGTTACCAAGTCGAGCTTACGAAACAGCTTAAAGCTTTTTTGTTTCGTTTTTAAATCGTTTCCTTAGATGTTCTCTTAACTTAAACTAAGATATCTTTCTGCTAAAGCTCTTCTTAAGAGAGAATGATGATCACTTTCTCTTAAGTTGGTTTTAATGATCATTATTATTAATTTTATGCTAAGACTCTTCTTAAGGTTCTTTTAAGTAAATTATCTTACAATAGTTATATAAATACAATGAAAGCTTGTTCTAGGAAATGAACCTACAGCAGAAGTTTGCTACATCCTCATCAATTTACCATTAATTTCATAATCATCTCAATACTATCTTTGTTGAGTTAGAATTGTCTCAATTAAAAGTCTAAAAATAGAGACCTTGAAAATTATTTTAGTTCCGTTTCGTGCGTCCAAGTCCAAGTCGATGTCGAAGTTGATTTGCATCATTTTGCACTTGGATTTGAATAACATAGTAAATTATCTATTTAGGCTCGAAGACACAGCCATTATTGGCACTTAGCATCCCTTTGTGTTGTATTCTGACGTTTTGTGTTATTTTATATTTTAAAAATGTTAATTGCTCAGATATTCTGCTCTAAGCTAAGGGCAACAATGCTTTATTAGCCTGTCATTCTAGGCCGACTAAAGGATAAAATAGTTGTAGCTCGTATACCTATGGTGATCTTCTTATACTAAATTACTGATGTTTGATATTTTATGCAAAGTATCTTAGCTATACTTTGAGTTCGGATAATGGTCGCATGAAGCTATAAATAGAAATTAGAATTATAATGTTTTATGAACACTTTGGATAATTACGTTAAGTTATTAGGTTCTTCTTCTTCGAACAAAGTTATATCTTGTCTTAGTGGATAAGGTTTGACTTAAAAAGTACAGAGGAGGATATGAAAAAAATAAGACATAAAGATAATAGTTTGTACATAAGTTGAACACTTGATGTGTGTTGATTGTTCAGTTGTTGATAGATTCAAGAAGCTAAACAAAATTCCCTTTGTCGGACTTGGACCTGAAGAATGACGTGTTAATTACTTGTTTCATATTATAGTCGGTCCATTCCATCAATTACTCAATTATAGATTTTTTTTTGTTGAAATTCTTCTGCTATACTTTGTAGGGTTTGAAGGTTTACATGATATTTCATTATTATGACAATACATCATTTTTTAGATCTCCAATTACCCTTAAGGTATTTGTTAATAATGTAAGCTAGGTCCATGACACCTTGGATGTTAAATATAATTGATGATCTGCGAAATATTTTCAAAAACTCAAGGTTGTTGAATTTTGTTTTATAAATATTTCTCAAAAATTGCCAATAAACTTTATATCATCATAGTTCATGTCGTTTTCTAAAGTCTAATGTTAAAGAAAATTGGTTTTAACGAAAAATAACGAATAAATAATTAAATTAGTTCTCAAAAGAAAATATTTTTAATTGAAAAATTAAATTACTATTTCAATTTTTAACTTTAAATTAATCTTTTTTTATCCAGTATCTTAAAAAAATTTACAATTTCAAGACCGCTTATGAGTTTTTAGCTCGATTGAGTTTACCTCTTATTTATTATTTGCTTGAAAACGTTAAAGCCTAAAGCTAGTTCACAATGTATAAAAAATTATTTTTTTCTAATTTTGTTGAGTTATGTTTGAGTGTGTAGAACTCATCTTTTAACACTTGTCAAGGTTTAATAACAATTGATTAGAATTACAAGACTCCATAGTTTTTAATTTTCATCTTGAAGTAGTTCACAGTCAGTCTGTTAAATGGAAGGTAATTTATAAATAAAACGAATAACAGTAATCCAAGATGGCTTCCCTGTGGAAAACAAGCTACTGCTTAAGAAACTCCGAATTTGAGCTAACAACAGATTCAAAGGAAAAGTTTTGCTTGTGCCTCCTGGATCATCTTAAAATAGCCAAACACCCTCTCAGCTTTAAATTTTGTGTATAACTGTGTCAAAAACAATTTGTTGTTCTGATTTTAGCGACAATTTATCATAATTTAATTCTCGAACTAAATCACTGCTCACTTGCCCAATTCTCTGTGGTCTGGTCAGCCCAAATTCAGACAAATCTTTCCCAGTAATATTTATAACGTGATCTTCTACAAAATTAATTAGAAAATTACTTAAATTGGACAAAAAAAATATTAAACCACAATTGTCAATCTTCAATTAAATACTATATAAGGTTTTAAAGCAAGAAGTCTGTTCTAAAATCCTGCATTTCATAAGAGCAGGCCGCCACACAATCGAACCATATGTTAAGATTGGACGTACTACAGCTGTGTACGTCCATAAAATCATCTTCGACTGAAACCCTCACTTTTTGCCGAAAGTTTTGCTGCAGGCGTAGAAGGCAACACATGCCTTCGTAACCCGTACTTCAATATTTAGTTTCCAGTTTAGTTTAGGCTCGAGTATAACTCCCAAATATTTTGCACCTTAAGACAATGATAGGATTTGAGCGTTGAGTCGAGGTAGCGTGAAGGGCGGTACTTTAGTTTGGGTGGTAAATGCAACAGTTCAGTTTTACTTTGGTTAACTCATAGTCCACAACTCGTGGCCAAGCTGCAAACTTTCTTTAAAGCTGACTCCGTGATTTCACTTATCACAGAGGTGTACTTTCCTGACACCAATAGCACCAAATCATCCGCATAGGCTACCGCCTTTACTCCACATCTCTCTAATTTAACAAGAATTGTATCCATAGAAGAGGCGAAAGCACACCACCCTGGGGTGTTCCCCTACTCACGTGTTTTGTTGCGATTGTATTGCCTAGAATGGCTCGAATCTTCCTACCACTAAGCATGGAAATAATCCATTCTCGAATGAAATCTTCTACACCGAACTTAACGAGGCCTCTTCTAGAGTTAGTTCCCACTGGTTGTCATTTTCTAATAACCCTCTGGCCTCACACGTCTCTCGAAATGTTGCAAATTGTTGATCATTATAGTTATGATGCCCTAAGGCATCTCCGGATTTGACACCAGGGCAATTTTGAAATGGCACTCCTTGAACGTAACTTTTCCAATTTTTTCGTGTAGCATTCCGCAGGTGTAATACCTTGGTTCCTTAACGTAAAAAAGCGATTTTGCTAACTCATCTCTTGTACATAGTTCAAACAAAGAGGTGAGAGTAGGTGGAGAAGATAGCCTCTCTTTCAATTTTTTTTTCTGTAAAATAGACACTTTTGCCGTTTTCTAGGTGAGTAACGAAGGGGTGCTTTTCAAGTAAGGAAACCCCTAACAGCAGCTTCGTTGCTGCTGATATAACGGCTAAACTAATAGGTTTAAACTTCATCCACAGGATTTACAGCTTCCGAGTTCCTGAATTTCGGCCCACCTTAATTATCCCATGAGAATGCGTCATTTTTCCGGGGTAAAAATTAGCCTTTAGCCTATGTCCTTTCTCGGGTATCAAAATATCTCCATACCAAATTTCATGCAAATTTGTTTAGTAGTTTAGGCGTAATCGAGTAACAGACAGACAGACAGACAGAGTTACTTTTGCAATTATAATATTTGTATGGAAGTATGGTTACAGTATGGATGTTTAATTGACTCAGTCCTTAAGAAGCCATAGTGTCAATGGGACTTTACTGTGTTGATTTTATTTTGTACGCAAAATCCCAAGAAAGAATCTAGCTAAACTTTTTCGTTCTCTAAACACTACGGCAAAATACTTTGGTTTAAAAGAAAAATCCAGGCTACTAACATCAATATAGAAAAAAAACAGAAAATATTTAAAATTTCAAAAAGATAGTTTTAGTGAACATAAAATAATAGATCATTAACACTGTCCAAGAAGAGGGAGAGGGAGTTAGTTAAATGCGCCTAGGCCCTGGTTCTCTATGGACTGTTGCGCCACCTATTGTACGTATGTATACTGCAAAAGACCTTCCACAGATTCCACATTAAAACCATAAAGGTACAAAGTTTCACAAGAACATTTCCAAAATCGAGCAGGACAGCTTTTTAATGGCATTCTGTCAACCACATCTTCCAAAACGCACTGACAGATTGAAAGGAGGACGCAAAAAAAATATTTCGATTTTCCAAACCATGCGTTCCAGGAAATCCTGTCGCCCTATTAGAGTATGTCAAAAAATGTTTTCAAGCGTCCTCCAAGTCAGTACATTTCGACTACAACGGATCTGCAAAAATATTTTACGCAGAGGAGAGGCACCAAAGGTCTTCTAAGTTATCTGAACACCGCGAATCAGTTAAGGAATTCATTAAACGATTCCATATCCATGAAGTTCATTATTGCCGAGGAAGATCAGGCAGGCAATATTTGAGTGGAGATTTGTCGATAAATAAAATGCACACCCTCTACCAAGAGGATCCAGTAACGCCTCCTAAAGCCAAAAATTCTTTTTTCCGAAATGTGCTCAACACTTTTTTCAATATTGGGTTTAAGGCTCCCGCTACAGATATTTGCAACTTATGGTAGATTTCACGGTCCACAAAAAGTGTGTAGCAGCATTTTTTCAGATGGCAACAGAAGAAAAGCCTCACCTTTTGACAACATCTTTTGATTGCAAAAAAATATGTTATTGCCAAAAATTCCGGATCAAGCACTTATTACTTCCGGTTATTAGTTAGTGAAAAGGGACTCATTAGTGTTAGTGTATCAGTATAAGAAGGCAAGGCAAAGTAAACTTTAAGAACCATCTTTGGACACCTTCAAGTCTATGAATATAAGTGGAGTAATTAGGGGCCCAAATAATACAAACGTATTTAATGAATGGTCTGACAAATGAAAAAGACAGCACTTAAAGATTCAAGGAACTTGGAATTCCTTTCCAAATCTTCTTCTTAAGCCTATAGTTCTATTTGCTTTTTTTAATGTTATTATAAATTATAAGTAAGAGTTGATTTTGAGTCCAAAATGATGCCTAGGTCTGAGAAGTTATAGAGTTTGTCCAAGTTCGTCCATTTTTACATGAGTTAATAGTCACCATGGCATGATGGTTAGTGCGTTGGACTGTCATGCAAGGGGTCTTGGGTTCAATCCCTGCCTGTGCCACCTTAATTTAAAAAAATAATTTTTGCGGGTACTGCCTCTTGCGACAAATCCTTCAAGAGTAATTATTCTTGTCATGAAAAAGTGCTTTCTCAAACTAGCCGTTCGGATTCAGCCTTAAATTGTAGGTCCCTTCCATTCCTGACAACAGTACTCGCACACAGGAATGGTTGAGAGTTGTAAGTACCTAGGCCCTGGTTCACAACGGACTGTTGCGCCACCCCATTTGATTTGATTTTAATAGTCACCATAAAACTCATTGTTTTGGACTTGTCAATATTCAATATGAAACGATTTGTATTTTTCCATTCCCATAGGCGAAGTAGATATCTACTTGTAATAATTCTCAGGCCGTTAAAGAATCAACTGTTCGAAATAACTTCTCGTCATCTCGTAGATTAATGACATCGAGTTTTTAAGACAGAAGGAAGGTCATTTAAGAACTGAACAAATAACAACGGACCAAGGTGGCTACCTTAAGGTACACCAAAATTAACAATAAAAAAATCAGAACGATAATTTTTAGAGACAACACTATAATGTTTATCAGTTAAGTGAAGCAAAACCATCTCGCTTACCATCACAAGTCAAACTCATCATTCAAAAGGAACCGACCATCAAAGTTGGAAGTGAGGCAACTAGTGGAACGATTGCTTTACCTATCGAATTTCAGCAGACCATACATATCGTACATTGTGAATGTTCTGGAACGCAGCAGTTAACGTCATAAGATTAATCGGCAACAAGACTGCAGATTAACACAAATTAAAAAATCCAAGCGTATTCAGTTTTCAATTGGGATGCAGATACAAACGATAGAAAATCTTAATCAGGCTTCGTGTTTCTTTGTGCTGGCGGAGCGGTCCACTGGGGATCTCGAAAACAGAAAATAGTTGCCACATCAAGTACAGAAGCCGAATATATCACACTGTCATCGGTCGTAAAGGATGTGGAATATTTTCGTAACAGTTTTCTCGAGCTTCAACTACACGTCGGACATGGCGATATGTTCTGTGACAACCAAAGTGCAAAACATATTACAACTGATCAGTCAAACCAAGGTAGAACAAAACATATTCACATGCGCTACCATTTCATTCGAGATGCAGTAGCAGAAAAACCATTAAAATCAATTACCTGAAGTCTGAAGATATGAAAACTGATGCGTTTACGAAGCTGACAGTTAACAGCTGACAACTTCATTAATTGCCTTTCTCCTTCACTTCACCTAGTAAAAGACAAAAGCAATTAATGAAGTTTTTAAAAATATCTTAATTCAAAGGCCTTTTTGGGCAATAAAGACAAAGGTTTTTTTTTTTAAGTAAAAAAATTGACTAATTTTAATTAGCACATCCTGTAAATGGGCAATGGGTATTTTTAAAACCACTCACAACAAAACTTCACCACACACATTACAATACAAACCCCCATTAGACACATTCTAACTGTTGTATTTTAATCACAGTCATATTTAAAAAAAATCTAAAGTATTCGCATTTCTTGGATTTTAATTTCATTATAGATAAAGCATTGCAAAATGCCCTTAACAATTTAATAGTCCTCCTTGATTTTTATGTGCCTTCCATAAAATAATCCTCATGATTCCATTATTCTATACACACAGTTAAAGACTCAGACCTTAAATAAGACCACAAAATGAAGACCTTTTATTTCAATCAATCACTTATTGGCACGCAAGAGTAAGTGATATTTAATTTAGTTTAGAATCTGCAAATGCATTCCATAAGTTTTCCTTAACACCTCATGGAAATTGTTTTTATTATTTCAAAAAAATAATTCTGCCATCATTAAAGATAATACAAATAAGAAAAAATTAACCACTATTAAAGTAAATTCCCTTAAGTTACCCTCGAATAAAATTTTAAAAATCCTAATTGCCGTTCGTTTGATGCGCTAACAATTTGATGATGATGCTTGAATTAAAATTCTTTCACAGTCATCATCCTAAGACGTTTTGTGCTATAAATATACACCTTGCCACAAGCTGATGCGCACTTTTCGATCATATGTGCTGCGCAGTGTATTCAAATAAGACAAACTAAGTGAAGTTTCCAATAACAATGCGTTTGCGACGTTGCGTCGTCGTCACATCATCGTCGTCGTCGCAATGAATGATCGTCCACAAGCTTGCAGGACACTGGTCAGGTTATACCTATCAAGTGCACTGTATAACAATCAGGGGAATGTTACCTGCTGTAGTTAACGTCCGCACTCATCAAACATCTAACAACCGCCAGCGTTCTTGGAGGCCTCTGCATGGCACCTGCTTCATCTATAGTGCTTCTGATCCGCTGCTGAGTAATAGTTGCGCATTTAGCACTTCCAAGTTCCAAATGATTCTTAAATATTCAAAATTCTATACTTCAAGGTGGTGGTTATAGGAAGCAATGCTGCGCGCGGTCGATTGCCGCGAAGCACTGCGCCAGCCGCAGCATCAGCATCAGCAGCCGTCTCAGTGTACCTATAGTGGTAGTGCCAATCATCAAAATTCCCCTGCTTCGCATCTAGCGCTCGACATCTTGTCCTCGTCCGTCGTCCGTCGTCCGTCGTCATCATCATCATACTCATAGTTATCGTCGTCGTTGTAGCCGTCGTCATCGTTGTCTTCGTCAACGTTCTCTTAAGAAATCGCGTCCTATAGTCGACAATAACCGCAATCGTAGCTGTACACGAGATTCTTAACGTTCCTTATCTGCATGCTGCGGCTAAGAGCTGCGATTGCGACTTTACCGACAGCAACTTTGACTGCGACCACCAACAGCAATCCAGCTCTCCAATCGATGCGATCATGCCAGCCGTCGATACTGCTTGATCGGTGACCAGACCGTCAGACCATTAGACCGTCCACCGATTACCCATTAATACGAATTCAATTTGCAGCCATTTAAATACAATGGCCGCCGGAGTTCTGCGGGATGTTATAGCTGACGGCATCGGCAGCGGCAACGGCAAGTGGACCACGCTGCCGCAATTCACTACTAATAATCACTGATAATCTCTGCCTATCTATGGGATGCGTTTTACATGTCGTGGCACATCGCCACGCCACGCCGCGCCGCGCTGCAGCGGTCATCGCTTTCGTCAAGTCGAATATACTGTCCCCTAGTTTTGGTTTTGGTTTTTGAGTAATTTTGCGTTCCCACAACACGACAGATGGTCAAACATCTCTAGCCCCATCTATCGGCCAGTGATGGTGCATCAAAGTCGATGATCTGATGTTTAGGCCTGTTCAAGTTCGTGAAGACGTGGATTACGTGTTTTATGGTAATGAATGGGATTTTAGTGCTTCTAGGTTAATGGCAACCTACTGTGGTGAGATGGTCAAGAAAATTTCGGCTACGTTAGTCAACTGAAGATTGATTAGAAAATTTTGCGTTTGCTGATCGTGGTGATGATGGTTTGGTTGTCTATTGATGGATGTTAGTTACAGGTACGTTACGTTTTCCTGTGTTGCATGCAAAAAGACACTGCATAGCGTATACAGTTTTGACCTGAAGATTAATGAATTCAATTTGAGGTCGTGGTGAGATGACCGATTTTAGACTTATTATGCAAGTTTTTCTTGAGAGTCAATTTGACTCAAAGAGCTGTGCGAGCTCAGTGTGGGATCGGTGATGGTGCGAGGACTTACCATCGATCACTTGTATCGTCTTCTTCATACAAATATGTGTGACGGGGAACTTGAGAACCTGACAAACCTATAGCTTAAGAAGAAGGTAAGGTACAAGGGGTACAGAACGTATAGTGACAGAGATGATGCGCCAAGAAAATTGAAGCTTTTACTTTGTTTATGTTGTTAGTGAAATATGGTTTTAGAATGAAAGGTGGTAAGTTCATCAGAAATTGTGATGAGTTTGCTTAGGATACATTTTGTTTTAACTGTTTTGCTGTTGTTGTTTTATTTGTTCATTAGGAGGGGATTTAGAACCCACAGAATAGCGCCAGGCTCTGGCCATTTTGATGAATGAAAAGATGAATGGTAAAGGTAATTAAATATCGCAATGATGAGCAGTTATATGACCAGGAACGCATAGGCTCTACAGTATAGTTGTAGGTACCATAAGGAAGAAAAATATCGAAAGTTAAGTGTTGTTTAATAAATCAATCTTCAACCTGGATTAGAGGATAAGCTTGAAACAAAAGTAAACTAAGTTCTAAGGCTGCGAGACATTTTTATAGTTCAAATAAATTTAAAAAAAACTGTGAAGCACTTTTATTGCAGCAGAAGTGCTGTAATTATTCCATATTTCCGTCAAGTTTAAAGGCTTATTAAAAATTGTATGAGGCAATACTTGTTGACGGGCTTATGGCGATAAACGATCCTATTGGTAATTTCAGACTTAAGTTAACCTTTACTTCATAATTTATGCCGGAAAACTCTAAATTTTTAAGAATACACATTTTTGTGAAGAGGAAAAATATGACTTTCGGGTTATTCATATTTTAAAAACACCCACGTTGTCAGTCATATATTGTCCAAAAGTTAATGTATTGGATAATAAAAACGATGCTTTAAGTTTGAAGTAAATGTTCTTCATGTAAATTTCCTTTACAACTTGTGGCAGATCGTTATCCATACCATACCTTTGAGACAACTTTTAAAGCCCATATATCATATAATTCAGTCGAAACGATAATCGTCATGGATAATTTCTTTGGTTATTTTAATTGGTCCTTATTCTCTTTTCATAAACTTATAATATAATGGAGAAATTGCCGAGGATAACTTCGCCAGAATTGAGAAGAAAATGTTAGATTTTTCGTTTAAGTGGATCCCAGCAACGAGGAATCACAAGGAAGAGCAAGTGAAGGATGTTTCCTAGGATTAAAGAAAACAGGCAACGATATTTCGATTATAGAATTCAAAACTTACAACATCCGTCTTATGATATTACCGATGATTTTGAATTGTAAAAACTTTGAAAACGACTTTGAAAAATTATCATATACATTTAATGGTATAAATGCCTCAAACGTCATGTTAATTACAGGTTTGAATGTGAGAGAGTTGGAAGGCATGCAGGAGTGATGAATGACTAAAGATGTTGCAGCTGACAATCAAAAGTTCCTTGCTCTTACGCAAGAGGAAAGAAACTATTAGAGCTTTACAATACGTTTGGTCTGTGCATATTAAATGGAACCAGTGCGGCCAAACTACATCAGTGGTCGAAAATTGGGAACCGTTCGTGAAAGACGTTGAGATTAGTAAAGTATCATATTAAGACCACCTTTCTGTTCTTGTGAAAATACAAATTCAAAGTTAGACAGATGAGGAAACAACCTTTATGCGGGTTCTCTCCAAACTCAAATGGAATGAGCCTAAGGCTCAGGAGTATCGACGATCACTAGACTTGGAACTCCAATAACGTCAAAAAGAGGACTAAAAACGGATTGTGAAAGCCTCATACCCACATAAAAGAAGCGTGGACTATTGAAAGCTTCCCCAAAGAAGAAGATAATCATCGTCAAGCTACCAAAAAAAGGAGATCTAAAAAGGTGCGAAAATTGGAGATTAATTTGCGTTCTACCTGCCGTTGCATCAGAGAACACCTTGTGGCCACACTGGATGCCGAAGAAGCAGGATTCGCGCTGGATCCTCCTGTCTTGATCATATGAACACCCTGCGGGTCATTACTGATCAGTGCCTTGAATAGCGAGCACCACTACATCTGCTGTTTATCGACTTCAAGAAGTTCAAATGGTTAGCTTTTGCGCAGGAGAGGCATTCCAGAAAAAACTAATTGCTATTATAAAGCCAACATATGATGGATCCAAATGTCACGTTCTGCATTATGGAAGGTTGAAAGAGGATTTTGAAATCCGTAGCGGAGTCAGACAGGGATTTATTTTGTCGCCAATATTGTTTTTGTTGGTGATAAGCGATGTACTGCGCTCAGCTCTGTCAGGTAGCAGAGGGATCTAATTGACTTTGACATCCTATTTAAAGCAGTTGGATTACGCGGACGATGTCTGCTTACTTTCTCATAGGTTCATGGATCTCCCTTAAATGACAACAAGTGTGGAGAGAGAAGCAGAAGTTGTGGTGCGAAAAATTAATTATGGCAAAACAAAAATTATCAGCCTCGAAACCCGACCATCCCCTCAAATAAATATTTCCTCGCAACCGGTGGAAAAAGTTGAGACCTTTCAATGCTTGCAAGTATCTTCTCTGCTTTGAAGGCGGAACCGAATAAGACGTCATCTGCCGCATCGGCAAAGCAAAACCTGCATCCGGTATGTTGTCGAAAATTTGGAGGAATAACTCTATCAGCTTAACAACAAAGCTACGACTGTTTCACACAAATGTCAAATCTGTGCTTCTTTATGGGTACAGCACTTGGAAGTTTACTTCAATCATTGCAAGAAAGCTACAAACCTTCGTAAATAGATGTTTTCGTAATATCCTAAGGATTTTCTGGCCAAACCGTATATCAAATGAGGTCCTTCATAGAAGGACGGGTCAGGAACATATAGACTCTATAAAACGAAGGTGGAAGTGGCAATTGATTGGACTAACGCTTCGAAAAGGTAACGACTGCACTGCAGGCCGAGCAATGCAAGGGAATCTGCTTACACAAGAAGGTAGAAGAGCTGGACGACCAAGAAGCACATGGCGCAAGACAGTCGAGACGGATTCAGCGTCACTAGGCAAAAGTTATAGGGAGCTAAAACACATCTCCGTAAACCGCACACGAGCGATGGCGAGTAGACGTAGAAGAGACCCAATGGCCCTTGAAGGGTTTCCAACGAACTTAAAAGGTCTTAGCACCTAAGTTAGTAAGTAAATCATACCCATAAGAAGGACTTAGCCAAAAGAAAGAAAAACAAAAGAAGCCTGGTTTGACGAGTAGAGGCCAATAATATGTTTAAAGAACTTTCTAAGAGCTAAAAAAAATGAATACGCTGAAAAGTAAGCAGTTGATTAGCATCTTTCAAAAAATCCGCTGATTTTTGGAAACTGGCAAGGGAGCTGAATGGAAAACGTTGTACTATCCCCACAAAACCGTCTTTAAATATAATGCTTTCCAATTTCAAGGCCCTTTTAAATCCTGTAATAACGAAGAGAAAGTGACAATTCGCAGCACTTGGAATTGGAGTCTACTCTCTGGGGTGTGCATTTACATACAGCGAGTTGGAAGAAACGTTGGAACGCTCAAAGATGGAAAAGCATTTGGTTCGAATGGTACCTATTCCAGCAGCTAACTACAAAAGGCCGCATCAGCCAAATTCCTGGTTTGACGACGAATGCCAGCAAGGGCACGCAGCGAAACAAGAGGAATATAATATGGCACTGCACAGAAGGACCAGGGCTGCTTGCGAGCACAACGAGCAGAGAGGGAGAAAGGACCACCGGCTTCTTAGGAGGAAAAAAAAAAAATATGAGAAGCGCATGATCGAGTCGATAGAGGGATGTTACCACAGGAATGAGGTGCGTACATTTTACCAAAACTTAAAAAAAACCTCCCAAGGGTACCAGCCACGAATCGAAGCTTGTAAGGACGATCAGGGGAAATCGTTGTACAACCACAGTCCATGTTGAGAATATGGAAAGACCACCTCTCCAAATTATATAACAGCGATGGCGAACTGAATTCCGCTGTAAGGGAGATAGAAGCACTCAACCTAGATGACGCAGATCAACAATTCCACCTACCCGACCTTGACGAAGTTAAGATAGCTGTATATGAACTTAAATCAAACAAAGCTGTTGGAGCTGACGGCATCGCTGCCGAACTATTCAAAGCAGCAGGCGATAACCTGGTAGGGAGCATGCACCATCTCATCTGCAAAATATGGTCGAAAGAAAGCATGCCCGATGAGTGGAATCTCAGCATAGTGTGCCCGATACATAATAAAGGAGATCCTCTAAATTGCGCCAACTACAGTAGCATGAGTCTTCTTAACATTGCATATAAGATCCTCTCTGCTGTATTATGTGAACGTCTGAAGCCGTTCGTCAACAACCTGATTCGTCCTTATCAGTGTGGCTTCAGACCAGGAAAGTCCACTATCGACCAAATATTCACACTACGGCAGATCTTGGAAAAAATTTAGGAACTTCAAATCGATACCCACCATGTCTTATTCGATTTTAAAGCCTCGTATGACAGCATCTATAGGGAAAAGCTCTACAGAACAATGTTTAGTTTTGGCATCCCTGTCAAATATATCCGTTTGTGCAGAATGACGATGGAGAATGCACGCTGCTCTATCAAGGTGAGAAAATATCTCACCGATGCATTTGATGTCAAAAAAATTTTTAGACAAAGCGATGCACTGTCATGCGACTTCTTCAACATCGTTTTGGAAAGAATTGTGTAAAACTCAACCGTCAACACTAGAGGTACAATCTTCCCAAGGTCCATCCAATTACTCGGGTACGCAGATGATATTGACATAGTTGTGAGATCAAAGCGTGATGTCAGTGGAGCATTTTTGAGCATTGCGACGGAAGCTAAGAAAATGGATTAAGTGGTAAATGAAAGCAAGACCAAATATAAATAAATAAATTGGGTAGTGCAACAGTCCGTTGAGAACAAGAGCCTAGTGACTTACAACTGTTCGGAGATGATTTAGTCATGTTTGCGCATTCATCGAAACTCTGCAGCTCATAATTAAAAGGGTTTACCAGTAGTGTCAGCTATGGAATTTAACAGTTAATATAGATTATTCAAAGGTAATGCATCAAATGAAAAATGGAGCTTTAACCGCCAAAATATTGAATGTGCGCGAGACTACAAACACCTTTGCATTATTGTTACAAATAATTTACATATGGAAAAACACTTGAAGGAAAAATTGGTAATGGCGAAACTGCTATTAATATGACCTGATAACAATGCTTCATGAATAAGTGTAAAGCACATAGAAGCAAGTTGAAAGTATTTGAAGAAGGAGCGAGAGCATACTTTTATATGGATCGCAGTTATGGGGATGTAAAATGTACAATTCGTTTGAAAAACTCAAAATGCTCTTTATAACAAGAATGTTTCATTTGCCGAAAAATACGCCAAACTACATAATAATGCTGGAAACAGGTCTTTCTACTTTGTTTATAAAAACTGCTAAAGAAAATTTGTTTGCAGCACAGTGTGATGTTAGTTTGTTACCAGAAACTGACTTCTCATGTAAGAGAGAAAAAGTCAATGGCAAAAGCAATACTTTATAAAGTGTCCCTAAATTATAAGGGAAGATGTAGATTTTGAATAAGAATATTCGATCAGATCTTTTCATTATAATAAAATTGGTATGATTCAAATATTTATGAAAACAAATATCGACCAAATTTTCGATGACGCTGAATAATTGAGGTCGTAAATGTGTCGAATTATCTCATCCTTAAGCTCTTGAATTGATGCTAGCTTATCCACGTACAACTTTTTGAATAAATAATCTCAAAGAAAAAAGTCCAACGGTGTCAAATTTAATAATCATGGTGGGAAATTGACATCGCCGCACCGTAACATACCACGGCCAGTTAATTTGGCCCACAAAAAAGCCATTGTTTTGTTACAAAATGTTTAATGAAAAACAGAAACAAACTTACAATTCACTTCAATGGTGCCTAATCAAATTAAAACACACTTCACGTAAGTCCTTTTGTATATAATTATATTAAAATATCATAGGAATATCAAAGTTTAAAACAAACATTATTAAAATGCAGAGATATCATCTGAAAAACTCTATTATCTACACTCTGGGTTATGTTAAACAAAAGAGCTGTTAAGCAAACTCGATTTTGGTTAATTATTCTGAAGATTTGCAACGCACCTGCTACCCGTTATTTCAAAACTAAATCATGAATGCATCATCTGTGTATTTTGACTATAAGTTCACAACACTGATCTCTACAACTCACACTCAACAAGCAAAACATACAATTCGATTAACATCTTCGTCTGCGTCGTCGTCGTCGTTGCCGTCTTGTACAGTGCATAAAAATATGCGAATGTGCTTGCTTGAAGAACGTTCCTATAATACTTAGCAACACTAACAGCCAGAAATAAATGTTGATAATCTTAATGTTGCATTATAAATTAATCTTAATTGAATGTTACAATTACACCAGACGACCGACGATGAACGAAGAGGACAACAACGACTACAACAACTATGATTGGCATCACAAAACCATGCATGATCACCATCAGTAAGATATTCTGGTGCAAAATAGCACTCGAGTTGCCACAGGGCTATGAATAATGCCTGCTGCACAAATTACGCAACAATTATCCACATGAACACAGTGTAATAAGTGTATTCCTTTGGTGTGTAGTTGCCACGGCCATGGTCATGGCCACCAAAGAGCACGACCAGCGAACTAACCTGGGCGACATTATCACCAGCAATGATCTTCATCACTGCTGCTGCGATGCAAAAATATCCCGGAAAACACCTGAATCTGAATGCGGAATGCGCCAAATGGCATCTTCATTTTTCCCATCTGTGATATCCCAAAGATCTTCCCTGCTATGTATATGGTATAGCTAGTCTATCGGTCGCGCCGCCGCGCTGTATCCATCGCTCGTCGTTGTCGCCATCGTTGCTCAAGAATCATCCATTCAAAGTTTCCACCTTTTTGTTTGGAATAAGGTGGGTGAACCTAATGGCATTGTTTTTGTGTGTTTCTTTCCTTTTTCATATCATGACAGACATCGAGTGTGCTGGAAGCTGATGCGGGTGAGAAATTCACACCATGCAGAAATGATAGCCAAATGATCTTCCACATAAAGGTACCTTCATCTAATAAAGCAGCAACAGCTCCATAGCAGCTGAATGGGAGCTGGAAGTGGGAGTGCTAATGTTGTACTTAATTACTATACTAGTGACTAGTCCCAGCAGCAGGAAGGATTTTTGCGCTATTTGTCCAGTTTGTTGATTAAATTTGTGAACTGCCATGAACAATGTAATTTAAGATGCCAGGCGAGTTAATGGTGCATCTATGCACTGAGACTGGCACTCTCTCTCATCTTGTCCACACACAAGCTGCAATTAAACTTGTCTTACAGTTGGAGTTTCAGTTAGAAGTCATGAAAATGAGACATCCCAGAGTTTTAGGGTTTAATAAATTATACCTAAGCAAAGTGAAAAGATTGGGTGGGTTTAAAAGTGGTCGGGGCCATTGTCTTGTTGATGATGGAAATTAATAATTACCAAGTAACGGGGTAAGTGGGAGCCATGTGTTTGTCATAATTTGTGATATGTGATACCGTGGTAATTTAATTCTTAATTGAAGTTAAATGGTTTGTGACTCTTCAGATTTTGATTATTGATTAAAGCATAAGATTTGTGTGAATTGTGTTTTGGACTACATTACTTCGAGAAAAGAATTAACGTTGTAAAGTTTTATTACGAAATAACTTAATTGCATTCGGGATAATAAAGCCATAACCATAACCTATAACCATAACCTAAGTGTTGAAATGTAGTACGAAATGAGCTAAACGAAATTTCATTGAAGTCCATGATGTTGTCAGTTTTTCAGTTGTTTGGGGTCACCTTAGTGGCGCTGGGTGGGCATTCGCCGCCCAGGGAGAAAGAAATTTTGCCGCCCCCGACATGACAAACTTCAAGTAAATGAAAATTAAGTAGACATTAGTTCCTTACATTTTTTGGTGAAGAAAACAGGACAAAGATTATAAATAAAAAAGTTTTGAAAATATGTTAATACATATAACTGAGTTTTATTAAACGTGGAAATAATATATAAAGTTACTAGCTGGTTTACCCGGCTTCATCCTGGAGGTATTCAACTATTTTATATAAAAAAATGAGGATAACACAACTACTATTTTCTTATATTGTACCTTTTTATTTATTAATTTGTATATTATTTCTTTACATATTTCTATCACAATTATAATATAAAAACAATATTTTTTGTTCTTTGGTGAGGCGCATACACATATACATTTTTGCCGAGCTGACACGGGTGCAAGCAACATAAAATTGTTCGTGGGTAAAACAGGGATTTCTGATGTCAAGGCCTGCAACCATCAGTGTTTGTCCCTGTACCTTATTGGTAGACATAGCAAAACAAAGCTTTATAGGAAATTGTACTTGTTTAAATTAAATATCAAAAAGAATTCTTGAAAATTTTGCATTATTATCACCATTCAAATTTACGCGCATATTTGTGGTCAATCTTAAAAGTTTGACAGAAGCTCACAGAATCTATGATTTTAGGCAAGAATTTATTTCATCACTTTTTATAAATCTTTGCACAACTGGCAATGTTTGTCGAAAATCACCAGCGAACAGTATCACAACACCTCCCATCGAACGTTCAACAGCTCTAAAATCTCTAAGTGTACGATCCAGAGCTTTAAGCCCAACTTTATTTATCATAGTCACACAGTACACGTCGGTCGTTTCTTAAAGCACTTTAGCTAGTGAGCTTTGTTTCCAGATACAAAAAATGGACACTACTGCTAATGTAATTGTTCCATTCATTCTAAATTTAGCAAGCAAAAGATTGATCAAGAACGTTTTTTCAGTCCGGCCAGGTGCATCAAGAAAGAACATTTTACCACTGTTCTGCATCACATTGTCGAACTCTAGGTACTTGATGAACTTGTAGTACCTTAATTGAATAACCGTCTTCACCATGACTAAATATAAAAATTTACTGCAGTGTATCGTAAAACCGGTGTATATTACTTACACGTTTAAGAGTGTTATCTCGTGCTCGCAAAACGATATTTCTTTTTGTAAATTCTTGTCCAACAATTAATACGGCTTCATCATCAACTTGAGGGGCATTATAACGACCCCTGTGTTCTGTCTGTGGCGCACGGTCAGCTCTGATATTGACTTGAAAATTTTCTATATTTGATGGCATTGCTTCAAAAGTACTCTTGAAGCTGGGCACGTAAGGATTGCAGCAATACATATAACAAATATTGCAAGTCGTATAATAGTTCTCTGTAAGAATTTGGGGCTATCGACATTCACCGTTGTACTTCGCTCACAAAATCACCCATGAAATATATTTGCAAGCATTTCGGTACGTCAGGGTTGTTTGGTAAAAAAAAGCAGCTAAATTATAGACTTGAGCCTGAACTTTAAACGTAGTCATAAAATCTCTATATCAGAATTCATTGGAATCCAATGACGTCTTTTGGAAAACAGTATTGTAAAGACGAACCATATCAAGAAAATGTTTAGAATGTCGATGAGAATGATTCAAAAGACTTTTTAATGGTTCCGGTGGATCAGCAATTTCTGACAATAAAACTTTTCGTCCTGAGCAGGAGAGACCTAGTGGTTCTTCAGGCTTTTAGAATGCACGATAGAAATTGCATTTGGTATTTATATTTCATATCGAAACGTGAGTCAGTGATATTGAGATTTAATATGCATAGATAACAAATTATTAGCTAACATTATTGGACTTTATTTATGCCTAAAACCTGCTCCGAGATATTCTCTTTCAGTTAAAAAAAAACAGCATGACAATTGAATAAGAAGTTCCGAAGCCAAACCGTAACAAAGATTTCATCTTTTCCTTGATTTCAGTTTTATATATAAAAGAAGATATATACAGGTGTACATAGTAGGTACATATTTAGAATGAGAAACATGGTTTTTAATTCTTTAATAATATTTATTTTAAAAATAGTATACATTCAATAAAAGTAATTCAACTAATTAACAAACAAAAGATATTAATTTTAATCCTTTAAGTTGAATGCAGCTACCCCTTTTGCAAGCAAAATCCTTAATTACAGTTTCAATATCAAGAAGATCACATATAGTCCAGGAGGCGACCGTAGGTTACCCTACCTTATAAGCCGAATTGAGTGCCAGAAATGAAAAGAGCATGACGTGGCATATACAAAACTGCAGGGCGGGCTAACTTTCGATGGGCCTTGTGGTGGCAAAATGGCTACTTCCGGTATCGTGTTTTGGTACATACCTACCTCATCAGCCGACTTCAAAAATGTACAACGGGTCTATTGGGATTTACTTACAGATTTCAAAACAGGAGGGCGGGCAAAAAAAACTTGGGCCAAACCGCTTGTCCGCCCATCTCGAAAAACGGTATTTTTGGTACAAACCTACCTCATCCGCCGACTAGACAAATGAGGTATCAAATAAAAGCTTAGACTCTCTAGATTAAGAATCCGTTGGGCGGGCCAACTTTCGATGGGCCAAACATGTGCCCGCCCAGCTGTTTTTGGACAAAAAAAATAAAAATTAATTAACTTTTTACTTTCCGAAATTTGAATTTTTTTATCTCAAACTAAAGAAAAGAACGGTGAGTTGATTAGTTTCACTGTCAAATCAATAAAACCTTTAACTGAATTTGTAAAAAAATTTAAAATTACTTAAAACAAGTATTTTACCACAGTTTTTCACTGTATTATTTGTTAAAAACATACATACAAAACATGGCATTATTTTCTGCAACAAATTTTTCGATCTTCATTAGGTATTTAAAAAAGCAAAACACATACGAAATATAAAAGTATTTATCTTCATTTTTTCAAAAAACAAATAAAATATAATATAATTTAATATAACACATTTATAAAAGATAGGAATAAGAAATTTGCATATTTCACACAATTATTAGCATAACACTTTCATTTTTTTCATCTATAATATTAAAAATAAAATAGTAAAGATAAAAACAATAAAATAAATAATATTAACAAAATGAAAATAAAATTATAAACATATACCAACATTTTTATTTGCATTAAATTTTAAACAATCTTCAAAACTTAAATATTCTATTTCCTCATTGTCATCTTCATTTAAAATAATGTCATCAACATTTGGACTAGTTGGTTCGCCTTGATACCAAACATTTTTTATCTCCCATCCAAAATTTTCTGGATTGAACTTTACACAATATGCCTGTGTTGTATTTTTCCACATACAACTTATGATTATAAGAAATCATTCTCTGAAATAATTAACAATTTAAAATCAAATGTTAATCCGTCGTAGGTACCTACGGTCGCCTCCCAGACTAATACATCTCTTTCAATTGATAATATTGCGAGATTGGTAACCTGTCTCAATATTATCAAGAACGTTGTTTGTGAAAATAGAAAGGTTATCAGTTGCCAACCTCCCTACAAAGCCATGTTGGAAAGTTTATAAAAACTTCTTTCACAGCTTGCATTACTAATAGCAATTGTTAAAATTATCCTGAGAATTATTATGGTTTTAGGTGCAGAATCCTCAAGCTTTGATTTTACAAAGAATTTTAATAAATCAAGTAGATCTGCATTACTTAACTTTTTTCTTTATGGCACCAACCAAGGATTGCACTCGATGTCGTTTCAGTTGAAATTCTTGTACGTCTATTTCAGCAGAAGCATGGTCCAGATTACGTTAAGAGTCTTCAGAGTTTAACAAAATTGTTGGTGTTAGAAAAGCATACTTATCGGCCAAATTGCGAACTTGTTTCAAACGCTCACGAATTTCAGGAATGATTCTATCAAAAGATGAAAACAGAGCTTTCGTCTCAACTCTTCTTTATAAGACAGGTGCTTTTGTTATTTCATCAAACATGATCTTTTTTGGAGTTCGCCTCCGAGGTTTCATAGAAATTCCATTAAGCATATGTTTTGCTTATCTTTCAAAAAATCTTACAGCTTCTTCTGTCCGTTTCTCTCGTTTTTTTAATAAAATTTCCTCCAAAGCATGTATTTTTCCAGCATGAAGTCTTATATTAAGTCCTTTTGTTAGTAAATATCATTGTGCGTCATTCAATTCAAAAAGAACTGAACGGCTCTTGTGATCAAATTTTCGCATGTCAATTCAAATAATATTGTTCAAAAACTTAACTTCTTTGTTTCAAAAGGATTTTGCAAACAATTACTTGTTTCTGTTAGTTTTTCGAAGGTAAGAAGAATTTCTTTATTCACAGCATCAGCCCTTGCACTCCAACGCGTATCCTGTACCCTATTCAAATTTTTTTCTGTAGCTTTTATCAGAACTTCCCAGCGTTGTGTAAATTTGGAAAAGAAAAAATAACGCCGTTCTAATGTGTTGAAAAAAGTCACTGAACTTGCTTCTACGGAACCATCGAAAATGGAAACCAGGTTCAACGAATGATTAGAGCAAGGTTCAAATTCAATTTTTGGATTTAAATCCTTTATCTTTTGCTGAACTCCAGAGTGCCGTCCAGACATAACAGTATCGTTATCATACGCTTGACTTCTACATTTGCTTATATCAAATCTATCTTATTCAAGCTTGCTCAAAATTATAGTAGAAATTCCTTCAGCCATTTAATCTTTTGATTCTATAAAATCTATAAAGGGTTCCACTACAATTCAATCCGATTCAAGGACAACGTATCTTAAAACCTGGCTTGTTTGGTCTTTATATAAAATATCTGGAGTGCTGTGAAATATATAATAGAGCAGTATTTGGCTTTTTGCACTTGCTCGATGATGTATCATCGAACGTTGTTTAAAAAAAACATATAAGTTATTGATGCTTTTGGAAGCATTTTGCATTTAATGAGATGTTCACGAAGAAATCTATCAATTCCAAAAAGTTCACTCTATTTGTACTAGTTTCATTTTCTACGAGTAAAATGGCAAGGCCAAATTTTGTTTTGAAAGAAATTTGATGATGTCAAACAATTTGTATAAAATTTCTTGGTATTTTTTGGTTTCATTTGCATTGAGCTTCTTCTTTTATTTGTACACGTGACGTGATGGTTAGTGCGTTAAACTGTCATGCCAGAGGTCTTGGGTTCGACCTCTGCCTGTGCTATCTGAAGATTTTGTCACGGACACTGCTTCTTGCGACGAATTGATAAATTCTCCAAGAGTTATTCTTGTAATGAAAAGTGCTTTCTCAAATTAGCCCTACGAAATCGGCTTAAAACTGTAGGTCACCTTTAGTCTTGAAATGGTTAAGAGTTTTTAGTCACTAAACTTAAATTATTGTTGCGCCACCTAATTTATTTATTTTTGCTGAGTTTCTTTGTCAATTTTCTGTCCTTTTCGCAGTATTTTCTCCAATTCCTTCCATTTACAATAATGTTGCTAGTGAAGTGGACTTGCTTTGATGACTCTGAACCTTATGATTGAATTTCCACCATGAACTAAATCCTTCAGATGAGCAAAACTTTGATGGACTCGATGATTTGATGTCCTTGAATAAATGGCAGCAATTACAAAATAGTGATGCCTTGCTGGGAGACCACTTCTTATTAAGCCGCCTTGTGTCACTTTTTAAAGTAGACGAAGGCGAAGCTGAACGTGACGCCTCTTTGAAATCATTCATGTGTTAAATATACTTGCTGAATGAGGTACAATCTCATGTTTTCGTGTATGATTGGTGGTCATTTCCCAATATCATTTAGGTTCCCATCTTGAAAATAAGACAACGTCATTTTCGTCTCCATTTCCAAGATGTTCAATTCATTGCTTCACATCCAGGTGCAGACTCTAATTAAAATTAAATATGTTGGTGAATTTGCATTTTCCGAAGCGATTTTTAAATTTTGCTCTGGTCTCAGATGAACAGTGTGAAATTCAACAGTCCTTTCAAGTTTCTCTCGGGTTTGTTCATTTGAGTAAGGAGTAGAATCTGGCGCCTCAGTAACAGAAATGTTTACGTATTTACATAAGTGAGGCGACTTCGTCTTTTTTAATAATTTCCAGTTTGGCTCTCCTCTTATTACGATATGACGAACCACTTTCTTTAACCATTTTCGTTTTGGTTCTTAAAAAAAAAAATATTGATAAATTTAGCGATAATCCGTTTTTAAATCTTGTGTTTTAAATGAAAAAGAACAATAATTGAAATTCACAACTATTATGAACCGAAAAGGTACTTACTTTTCCAGAATTTAATAATTAGAACATTTTTTTTTCCTTCTGATTTTAAATTTTTTGGCAGCAAACTGTTTCTAAAGGTTTCTAAAGGTCTTCTCATAACACAATTTGTTCAATAAGCTCGAAAATATCCACTGAATAATTTATCGTTCGTTGAATCTTCTTTTGCTAACTTACAACTCATCCTTTTTTCTATGTTTTTCCTTAAAAAAGATTGAAGATTAAAATCTTGAATTTCAATTCAAAAAATGAAAAATTTCTAAAATAAATCAAAACTTTCAGAAGTTCGTATGCAAATATATTTATCATTCTTGTTAAATATTACCATGACTTTTATAACCACTCATCACTGTCAAAATGGAACATTACTCTTTTGGTTGGTACTTTCTTTTCACACTTCGAAAAAATCAACCAAAAACTTGTCTCCCTGTCCTGTTCAACACCTGCAACTATCTGATGTAGACAATACTCCCAGTCTAAGTATCCAACAGAACCTACCTTGACTCTTCCGCAATCGTTCATCATTTCCATGGTTCAATGACACATCAGTTTCTATATCCGCATTGATTCCACATAACATACAAAAAGCTTATTCAATGTGTATATGATGAGGCCCTAATTGAAAACGAAAACTATAACGCTTCCATCAAAATTACATGCATTATGAAATCTCCCCAGCTAGCGGTAGCTAAAGTGCGCAAATTAACCCCCACACCTCAGACACAAACCACCATGTGAGAATGTTGCCGGATGACGAAGACTAAGACGGTGCGGGTATGGAAAGGACCCATCATCATGATTGAGGTTGGTGCTCCTTCCCGTCCATTCCGACACTTCGTCGTGTCATCTATAGCACACCATCAGAAGCAGCACCAGTCAGCAAAATTATTTTTTTATCTCACCTGAACGATTTACATCCAATAACTATTTGCATAACTTAAACCGGCCAAAGGAACACCATTTGAAATAGTTCCATTTTCAGGCCGATCGACAACCAGACCAAGACGAAGACGACTCCGACTATGATGACGACGATCCATGCCATTGAAGGAAGCGGAATCATAATGTGAAATGGCTCCGATAGTGCAATATCTAAGCACCTCTCATAGTTGGGTGTAAATTGGCAACGAAATTTATGCAAATTGTCCAACAGGGAAGCTTAAACCATAAACAGCTGTTGACTCTGGGTCTTAGAGATTCAGTTTGATGCTTGCTTGCTGTGGAACAACACTTTCTTGTTAGTATCACACTTTGGGTAACATTGGCGGCAAATCATCCTTCTTCGAATCAATTGCGGGAATTTGGAATGCGTGTTCGGATGTGTGCGGCATAAAAACCAAAATATGTGCAACAAACAAAAAGCGAAAGGATGCATTGAACCCAAACTGATGGGATCGTCAACAATTTTGTACGTTCCTTGGGAGCGAGCATTGAGTAGGTGTATTAGGAAGACAGTCTTCTCTGGAAAGAAAAACTACCGACGCATTTTGAGTAGCTACAAGTCTGAGTCTGTATTCAATTCACGATGGAAAACCAATTTAAAAAATAGGTTTTACTTCAAATTCAAGACTAAGACTTAGACTAAGACTAAGACTAAGACTAAGACTAAGACTAAGACTAAGACTAAGACTAAGACTAAGACTAAGACTAAGACTAAGACTAAGACTAAGACTAAGACTAAGACTAAGACTAAGACTAAGACTAAGACTAAGACTAAGACTAAGACTAAGACTAAGACTAAGACTAAGACTAAGACTAAGACTAAGACTAAGACTAAGACTAAGACTAAGACTAAGACTAAGACTAAGACTAAGACTAAGACTAAGACTAAGACTAAGACTAAGACTAAGACTAAGACTAAGACTAAGACTAAGACTAAGACTAAGACTAAGACTAAGACTAAGACTAAGACTAAGACTAAGACTAAGACTAAGACTAAGACTAAGACTAAGACTAAGACTAAGACTAAGACTAAGACTAAGACTAAGACTAAGACTAAGACTAAGACTAAGACTAAGACTAAGACTAAGACTAAGACTAAGACTAAGACTAAGACTAAGACTAAGACTAAGACTAAGACTAAGACTAAGACTAAGACTAAGACTAAGACTAAGACTAAGACTAAGACTAAGACTAAGACTAAGACTAAGACTAAGACTAAGACTAAGACTAAGACTAAGACTAAGACTAAGACTAAGACTAAGACTAAGACTAAGACTAAGAAGACTAAGACTAAGACTAAGACTAAGACTAAGACTAAGACTAAGACTAAGACTAAGACTAAGACTAAGACTAAGACTAAGACTAAGACTAAGACTAAGACTAAGACTAAGACTAAGACTAAGACTAAGACTAAGACTAAGACTAAGACTAAGACTAAGACTAAGACTAAGACTAAGACTAAGACTAAGACTAAGACTAAGACTAAGACTAAGACTAAGACTAAGACTAAGACTTAGACTAAGACTAAGACTAAGACTAAGACTAAGACTAAGACTAAGACTAAGACTAAGACTAAGACTAAGACTAAGACTAAGACTAAGACTAAGACTAAGACTAAGACTAAGACTAAGACTAAGACTAAGACTAAGACTAAGACTAAGACTAAGACTAAGACTAAGACTAAGACTAAGACTAAGACTAAGACTAAGACTAAGACTAAGACTAAGACTAAGACTAAGACTAAGACTAAGACTAAGACTAAGACTAAGACTAAGACTAAGACTAAGACTAAGACTAAGACTAAGGCTAAGAATTGTAATCTACATTTTCTTCTTCATAATTGCAGTTCAAATCTATATAAAACTGCAAATTCCAAGACCAAATTCAACAACTGGCCCCTTTAGAAGTCACAGTCTAAATTCCAACGCATGGTGAAGTCAATATTCCAATTCAAGTTCAACTAATAATTCGATTCAAAGTCCAAATCAAAGTACAAATTTAAATACCAGTCCATATTTGTATGTTCTGGTACAAAGTTAATCCTTTAAGGTTTTGAAATTCAAACTACAAGTCCAATTCCAAATCAAAGTCGAAATAAAAATCAAAACTTTAATTCCAACCCCATTGTTAACTCACAATATAAACGCGATTTCATACTTAGTTAAAGCTCAATTAAAATAAAATAAGTACAATTCCAAGTTCAATTGCTACTTCAAATAAAAAATCAAGTTCAAAGCCAATTTGAAGTAATAACTACAAACCAAGTCCAGTCTAAGTTAAACTACGAGTACAAATCAAAGCTTCTTGCACTCAAGTTTAAATTTAAATTAAAGTCTAATTACACGTCTGTGTCCAAGGGTTTTGTCCAAATCCAAGTCCAAATTCAATTTTAAATTGATTTTCAAGTTCAGGTCCAACGACAAGTCCAATCTTTATCCAGGTCCGAACCCAACCCTAATCCTATTTCACAGTTAAAGTTCCACTGAAGGTGCAATTTCAAGAAAAAGTAAATATATAAACTTAAATCAAGGTTCAAATCTAAATCCAGTCTAAATCTAAGTTCAACAACAATTCAAAGATTGAATTCAAGTCTAAATCCAAATGATTACAAGTTTACGTCCAGATTTATGTCCATATCCAAGTTGAAGTACAACTTCAAGCGCATTTCCAAGTTCTATAATAGATCCCATTTCAAAATTGAATTTTGATCCGAAGGCTAAACCTAACCGAAACTTAATTCAAGCTGAATATAAAATAAAAGTCGAAATATATGCTTACAAGTCTTAATTCAACTACAAGTTCAATTCCGATTTCAAGTTTAGTCAAAAAATCAAAAAGAAACCTAAAGAAAAGCTTAATTTAAAACAAAGCCCAAATCCAAGACAGCTAAAACAGGAGTCAAATTATAGTTTCAGGTTCAAGTTTAATTGAAAACAAAATCCAAATCAAATGTCAAAGTCAAAATCTTAAATCAAAATACAAAATATAAATAGTTAGTAAGTTTGAAATCGCAATTCGAACTCCAAGTCAAGTAACAGATTCAATTCTAGATCAAAGTCCAATTCAAATTCAAAATCAAAGTTTAAGTTCAAGCCCAATCGAAGTTCGACTATAACTGTAACCCAATCTCAATATTAAGTCCGTTTCCTGTTTAACTAAGAATCCAAAACCAATGCATTCAAACATAATACAAAATCGAGTCAATGTAAAAGTCAAAGTCAGAGGCCCAAGTCCAAGCCCAAATCAAGCTTGGAATCGTTGCTTGCTTCACATACTGTACTTCCCTTTATGGCTTCAGTAGTTTTCTATCAAATTTTTTAGCTTCTTTCTGTTTGGAGCTGCGAAAATAAATGCATTTCTAAATCAGTTGTTGCATCCAAAAGAGCACCTTCTTTAGAAAAGATACTTATTTGGTTTCGCAGGCACCTGTACGCTTAGCGATCCCATGCATCATTGGAAAGGTGAGAAGACCGACCGAGAAGTTGAAATCACTCCAAACTCCGGAGTCCAGAAGACATCATCAGAGCGGAAGAAGATTGTGCTATGAAGTGAACTTGCGGTTGTCGTTGAATGTTGACTTATGAGTGGGTGATGTTGTGCCGTGATATTAACTCTCGGGCCGCCTAATTGATTAAATTGTAGAAAATGACCGGGTAATGATTGCTTACGTGCTACCTTTCAATAAGTTTTGTAGGAAACAGTTTTCCATTTTGCATATTATGTACAGTACAAGTACCTACTCACATAAAATATGGCATACCTCCTTCTATGCCTCCTATATTTCCCTTGATGCTGGACCCAGGACCCATCATCATCATGGCAAAAAGCCAGAAGAGATTACAGTTTAGAGTGCACAAGTTATTGGCATTACGACGATGGACAAGTTAATAAGTTTTCGTGTAGTGTAACAAGTTCCCTTGCATGATTCTGTATTCTCAAGCCAGCTACATCTAAACTCAACTCAACTAGGAACCTACCTAAATATACATATGTGGTATAAATGATGACGGGATGTTCTTGCTCATCCAGCTAGCATCCAGGGCCAGGGCAACAAATATAGTTAGACCTTAACTAAGTTTCAGTGGCGGTTGGGATTATGTTTACTAAAGGTACGTCAAAGGTGTGCCATAAAGATGCGGATATAAACGTGCGTGTTAATTATTTAATTAAGAAAATTCCTCGAACCAAGAGTATATGTTTTAGGAATAGTTTATGTTAGAAG